>NC_072475.1:5873055-6177407 GCF_027574615.1 Eptesicus fuscus
ACAAATGGTTCTTCTAATAAGACGCCAAATGGTAGTGCGACACCCTGAAACTTTGATCAGCTGGGCCTGTCACCTCCAATTGACAGCCATACTGTGCGATGCAGCTGCGCTTCTCCTGAGCAGGTGTCCTAACAGCCTCTCCGATCAGAGGAGCACGAGATTCGGATCTAAGTTCCAAGGATAAAACACTGGACATGAGATTAGTTTCTGAATGGATAGCTCACATTTTTTCACTTGAAAATCAAATTAGCATAAATTAAAACAGAAGGGAAAATAGGAAATAAACATACAACCTACGATAACTTTAAAGTTATCGAGTTCTCTTAATTCCAATGTGAATTGAGCTCACAGTTTGGTTCTGAGGTGTGACTGCTCTGTGATGGGCTGGGTGGGTGTCGAGCCACGATTATAGATGAAGGAGCTCCAACTATTTCTTGAGCAATAGAGCGACCTGGTATAAATGACGGCTTAAAGAAAATGACGTGGAAAGGTGTATCTAAGAGAGGAAAGGGAGTAGGTCCTTAAGATAAGAGGTGTAACCTGGTGCTCTGGGTTGAATTTGGCCCCCTCCAAAATTCCTAAGTTGAATAACAACCTTTGGCACCTCCGAACGTGGCCTTATTTGGAAACGGGGTCACTGCAGATGAAATTTGTTCAGATGAGGTCCTACTGGAGGAGGGCGGGCCCTAATCCAATGGGATGGTTTTCCTTGTAAAAAGCAGAAATTTGGACACAGAGACATCTGGGCATCAGTATTAACCCTAATGGGTGCCAATAGGTATTGCATGTCTACTGTGAACCTCCACTGCTCTCAACATCCTGTGCTCTGACCCCTTTAGCTCCCACGATGTCCCCCTGAGCCAGGCACTGTAATTATTCCCATTTTACAGATGAGAAGAGTGAGGAACAGAGGGCAAGCGACTTGCGTGTGTTCACACAACTAGAAGGAGCCCAACCTGGCGTTCTGGCTGCGAGCTCACACCCTCACCCACGGAGCTCCCTGGCTCTGGGTCAGGGCTGGAGTGTGAGACAGCAAGGCCAGGCCACATGGGGGAACAGGGGTCTGGAACAGGAGCATTGCGCACAGAAATGTTTAAACTGAGGAATCAACAGACTTGGTTGGAGTGAAGAGTTTGATGGCCCCACAGGGCTGACAGCTCTCACAGAGCAGATACCTCGGGCCAGGGTGTCTGTTCTAGGAAAGACAGTCAGCCCCGAGCAGGCTAGGCACTCAGAGGAGGTGAGGAAAGCCAAGCTGGAGGCAGAGTCTGGGGGACTCTGCATGTCAGGAGCCCTTTATGGGAACGGATGTCCAGGAGCCCCCAGGGGGGAGAGAGAGGGAAGAGGGCCAGCAAAAGACACAGCGAGTCAGAGGGGACAGACACCAGGAGGGTGTGACATTATGAAAGTGGAGGAAGAGAGACATTCCAGGAAAAATGGTGCAAACATCTCATCTCTGCGTCTTCTTATCACCATAACCTACAGAGCCTCAGTTTCCTCTTCTGCACAATGGACAATATTACCTTCCTGCGCATGCAGTGATGTGTGCACATATGAGTGCTTCCACAGGATCGAGTCTTTGAAGGGGACAAGTTGAACTAAAATGTGTTGTGATATTAAATAAGAATGTCCGTGCAAGTGCCTGCACTCCAGGAAAGCTATAATCTGCAGTAAATAATGATGATAAAATAACCCACTTGCTAGATCAATAAACATATTAATTATCTACCTTCAAACAACTTGTAATACATAAAATGAACTCAAAGAACACCATATATATCTACATATCTATATATCTATATCTATATCTATATCTATATCTATATCTATTTGTCAAAGGACACAATAGAAGACAGGGACAGATGGAGAGGCACATCAAATTCCATCATTAGAGGACTCGATATTGCAAAGGTGTCAATTTTCCACAAATGAAATGAATGACATGTTATTTGATTTCTGAACAGAATTTACTTAAACTTGGCAAAGTCAATGCAGGTTAAACAAGATGCTACTTTCATCCAGGACATTAGAAAATAATTAAAATATGTATTTAATAATACATAGTCTTGGCAAGGGTGTGGGGACATAAGCACCTACAGGTATTCATGAAGCCATTTGTTCTTTGCCGGGCAATCTGCTAGCATATTCTATCCTATGGAAACACTCATACACATGCACACATCAACGTATGCACAGGAAATGCACTGCAGCATTGTTTTAAAAAATTGCAAACACACCTAAACACCAATCAAGGGGCGAATATATGAATAAATAAATTAGGGTGCGCCCATACGATGCAGCCATTTTGAAGACAGTAAGGTAAATGCATCCATACTCTGTGGAAAGGTCTCTAAGACATAACATAAAGTAATTGCAGAACAATATGCAATGCTCAGTATACAAGGCCATGGACATGCGTATGTGGTTAGAAACGTGTGTTGTACATGAACAGAGAGATGTCAGCAGATACCCACCAAAATGTGAGCTGTAGTTGCCTCTGCGGAGATTAGGGGAAGGGAAGGGAGAGTCGAGTTTACTTCATGGGCTCGTGGATTTGAATATCCCACCAAGAGGCTCTATTAGCGCGCCACGTGTGCAATGGAAATGTATTTTGAAGGAGGTGTCCGTGGGTGGTGAGCATATGGACGCCGCAGGCGCAGACCAAACTCATTTGAGCAGCACGGTAGGGGGCAGGTGGGAAATCTGGGAAAATATTTATGTTGGGAGTAAATGTGTCAAAATGGCCTTTTGTTTTGCTTGCTTTCCAATCTGATCGCATCTGCGGCATGCTTAAAAGCGGAAGGGAGGGCTTCTGATATTTACCCCGGCTTTGTAATCCTTCCCTCCAGCACCTGACCCCAAAGCCTAACTCGCCATGGATGATCCCCTGGTCTTCCTGGGATGCCCTGATAACATGCAACTTCCCACCTAATCCCATGCAATCCAGTTGGCTTGTGTGTGTTGGCCCTGCCTTCCCCGTTGGCTGCCTCACTGCTCTTTCTCCCTCGTGCAGAGTGCTGCATTAATACTTGTTTGGATCTTACTGACATATGTATTTTAAATTTCCCCCCAAAATGGGCTCAGCAGAATAAGACATCATTTAGGTGGGACCTGTTATATTTTTCAAGTATCGTCAAGGTATCCAAGACTCATGAAGCCCCAGCCCAGACCGTGGCTGCCTGGAAGAAGTCACTTGGCCAGAGAGGGTGACGTGACCCCTGCACCTAGAGCATGAGGAGAAAGCCAGCGATCCCGGGCTGGCTTTGATAAGTACAGAGTAATTGGCATATATATGTTTAGCTTCTCTCGAAGCAATCTCACTGAGACATTTTTCTTATGTAAATAAAATTCTCTCAGTGAAATTCTCCTGCAGTTAAATGAGGCTCAATTACACACTGCTAATTTAAGCCCGCGCACTGCATTCCGACTGTCTACCTAATTACCCTGTTTAGGCTGTTAATGATCAGATCTTCACTCTCAAGCAGAAATTCGAGTCTGCCATTAATCTCTCCTCTAGTTAGATTTCTAGTTATTTAAAAGAAGAAATCCTTAGAAAAAGAAAGAATCTGATTTTTAAATAGATTATTTTGAGGACTTATTAAAAAGAGCCAAAGAAGTTTATAAAGCTTGAATTGTATTTATTCATTTACAGGATGAACAAGATGGTTTGCCCCTGACCTCTAGGAGCAAATATTTTAGTCTGGGAGAAAGACAGTAACAGTAGGTAGACAAAGAAAACAGCCACTCCCCATGATAAATGCTCTAAGAGAATTAAGACTCGGAGGCTGAACTTGATAAAGAGGAGTGTTGAGATGGGGCATGAGAGTAAGGGTTTCCGTGGAGGGCGCATTCAAATGTGGTACAAAGGAGGGCAAGGGTAGGGCTGAGAACAAAGAAGGAGAGAAGCACGTGCACATGTCTGGAGGTGGGAAACATGGAGGCATGTTCAAGGAACTGCAACAAGATACCTCTAAAAATTAGACGTGACTGTCACAGAATCGGTCGGGATGCTGGAGTGAGGCAAAGGTCAGAGGTGATGCCTAGGTGTGGGGGGAGGGGTGCTGACTGGGTGGAGAAGCAGGGCTTAGCAGCAGAGGAGGAGCCCTGGGTGTGGCTCTCCTCGGAGGGCAATTTACTTCGGACTTCCAAGAATTAACGACAGGCGATTTTTCTTTTATTCATCTATAACCAATGCCTATGTTTACTCCTTCTGGGACTCTACTAGAAACTAGTGACCAGCAAAATTCTGTTTTTCAATGGTACCCTGTCAAATTCCTATTCAATGTAAAGTTTGAGCAATTATTATTTTCAGTTATCTATATTCTTCTTACTAGTTTTAATTGCATATTTGTTATATAATCATCTAATGAATCTTGGAGAATTTTGAGATAAAATTCCTCCTTGGATTGACTTTTGGTCATTTCTGTCATGAAAATATGGTATGTTATTTGGAATCTTAGTTTCCCATTTTTCCCCCCAAATACTTTAATATGGCCAATAAGTCAAATGTGAGTTGGAGCAACTCAGATTTCTGCGGTTATAAATAAATTAATTATTATGAAATGCTTCTTGGCATAAGAAATGTAGACTGCTGGATAAACATAATAAACATCTGTTTACACGAATAAGAGAGTTCTCAGGTAAGGGAAGTCCTTGGGGACCTATAAATGAAGAGGGAATTGGACTCTAGGGCAAGCTCTCGTTGATGCGATAGGTGCTGTGGGACACGTGCTCTTCGAAGAAGCAATAGGGACAGAACAGAGACATCCTCTGCACGTCGGGGAAACTTCTGCAGAAAGCTGCAACCTCGCTAAGTGGACTGAAAAAACAAACAAACACCTTTTTAGCAAATAGCCTGGCTGTCTCTGCCTAGGTTTCAGGTAGGAAACATGTCTAACCATAGCACTAGCCTTGCTCAGGTTTGGGGTTTGGGTTTACACACTATCTCCAGGGTCAAAGAAGCCTCAGGACAAGAAATTAACAAATGGTGACCCAGTTCCTAAGAACATCTGACAGAAACAAAGGCAAGTCTTCCCTAGAGGACTGAGCCACTGGGGATGTTTACAGACAAGGCCCAACTCTTCTCTCCAATCCTGAGCTCATTACCCCAAACCACTGGACACATTAGAGGTCAATTTTCCATAAGAGTCAGAAGAAACAACAGAGACCTCAGAAGTGGAATCACTGTACACAGATTACTCAATCATTTTTTTGAAATGGTTGCAGAAATATAAAATTGGATCAAGAATAAGAAAAGGAAAAAAATATCAAAAGGACAGATACATTAGCTAAACAATGAAATGGCATACCCAGAAATGAGAATTATAATTCTTGATATAAATATTTAGATTAGACACAGTCAGGAAAATTAGTGTACAGTGAAATAAATATAAATAAATTACCCAGAATATTGCCTAAAGAGAAAAAGAAACACAAATATGAAAGAAAGATGAAGAGACTTGGAGGAGGGATGAAGATCTATATGGATAATAACAATTCCAGAAAGAGAAAGTAGAAAAAAAAAGGCAGATAAGCAATATCTGGAGAAAATAATTTGAAATTTCCCCAGAAATGATAAGAAATAAGCTTGGGAGTATAGATTTGGCCCTGGAACTGAAGGATGGGCTTCAGGAAAGGTCAGGGTACCCAAGGATGGAATGGATGCAAAAAGGAATGATAAGAAATGGGTATGAACGGGTAACTCTAAACACATGAGGGCTGCATAAAATGATCATCATAATAATGACTAGTATGACAGGTATAAAAAATAAGAGGTACCTAGAACACTGCATAATAGTCTTTAAGGTGGGAGGGATGTCTTGGGAGGCGGGGCATTCTGAAATCCTGGCTATTCAGCATGGTGGGTCAGGGTCATTATATCTGTACCTGAAGGACAGCAATCTCTTAGTACGCTTAGGGCAGTGGTCGGCAAACTCATTAGTCAACAGAGCCAAATATCAACAGTACAACGATTGAAATTTCTTTTGAGAGCCAAATTTTTTAAACTTAAACTATATAGGTAGGTACATTGTTATTAGCTTAATTAGGGTACGTGGTATTTTGTGGAAGAGCCACACTCAAGAGGCTAAAGAGCCACATGTGGCTTGCGAGCCGCGGTTTGCTGACCACTGGCTTAGGGTACTGATTCAGAATTCCTTCCCACCTATGTCTTGACATTCCTTTCCACCTATGTCTAAACTAGATCATGTGCTTTTTAGTTTCAGAAGGATTTTTATGATCATTACTTTATTGAAACCTTTATAGCAAAACTAATAAAGACCATTTAATCCTTCCCCACCACACCCAATCCTCCACTTATTAGTCAGGTTGTGTCCTTTGGAAATATTTGATAAAATTATAAGCATTGTCAACTTCATATTTTGAGAAATGTGTCCAATTTTCCCAAAATCTGTCAGACTGCATTCCAGTGCAAGTTACATATTGGGGCATGACTGTATGAATTCACAGCTCTAGGGTAAGTGGATCTCGCTTTTTTTAAAAAAAATGTCCTACATTTTCTTCCCACATTTTCCAACCTAGTAGTTGTTTATAAACCCATGTAGAACATGTTCATTTTTTTTTATTGGCTTATACAAGCAATTCTCACAGTGATATAGTGTATAGTGGAACCATCCTATACCATTTAGAAATCCATGGAATACAACATGGTAAATTTGCTCTTTCCTTCAATCTAGTTCAACATGGATTTAATAAAAGTAGGATATCCTTTTATAAAGGATGAATAAAAATTCCTTGTATTTTAAGATAATTTTCTCTCTTCTTGAGAGAGAGAGTACAAAAGGGTTTTCTCCAATACATTTTACTCATTTTGATATCTTCTGATAAATTATTCTCATGTCATGCTGAGCAAACTTCAACTTGTCATTTGAGCAAGGATATAATGAAGTCCTTATAAATGTCTAGCACTGAAGCCATATTTCTTTCATTGCTTGGTATTAAATTTTAATTAGAGACTATCCTTTCAAATAACCAGTATTTCATGGGAAAAAATAGCATAAATGACGGTATTAAGGAAAAAGCTAATGTCATAAAAAAGACATCTAACTAATGGACACCACTTTTTTTTTCTGGCCCATTCTAAACATGTCCACTGTGTATAACAAATACCACAAAGGATTATACAAAATCAAGAGATGCCAATCTCCATTTTCAAACTGACAGGTACAACAAGAAGAGGTACTTCATGGCAGCAGAGGGAAGGTCTTGGATGAGTTGACTGCCTGTGCCACTTGCTTTTTGTCGTTTCTTTGGCTTCATCTTTCAATGTGGGGTCTACAATAGTGTCTTAGGGCTACCATAGCAAAGTACCACAAACTGGGGGGCTTAAACCCCAGAAATTTCTTCTCGCACATTTCTGGAAGACAGAGGTATGGAATCAAGTTGTTGTCTGAGTTACAATCCCTCCCAAACCTCTGGAAATGGATCCTCCCTTCTTCCTTCCAAGTCCATGGTTGATGGCCACATAACTCCAATTTCTATGTCTTTCTTCACCTCCCCTTTTTCCCTCTGTGTCTGTGTCCAAGTTTCCTTCTTCTATTATAAGGATACTAGTCATATTGGATGAAGGCTTCACTCTTCTACAGTATGACCTTAACTAATCACATCTGTAAAGATCTATTTCCAAACAGGGTCTTATTCTGAGCTAGTTGGGGCTCTGTGAGACCTTCAACATATAATTTGGGGTGGACACAATTTAACGGACAACAGCATCTCAAAGAAGCACATATCCTGCCCATCCCATGTAGCACACGGTTGAAACAAGAGTGAGCAAACTCTGCCTACAGTTCTTGGCAAGGGAAGAAGGTAGAGAGTTTTTTTCCTAAGAGAATAGCTTTATTATGGAAAAAAGATTTCATGATATATAGCATTTCACATGAGATGAGTTCAGCTGCATGAAATCACTGTGCTCTGGAACACCCTCCGTGGAGCAATGGCCACCTCCGCAGCCTCCACCACACAACCAGTGTTCTCACTCCTCCCCAGGCAGAACTGTGTGTGAGCACAGAGTGAGCCTAGATGTGTATTTAATCATTCAGATGAGCTTTAAATAAGGAGCCAATTCTACAGGAAGTAGCTTATGGGTTCACAAACCCCAAATACAGAAATCTTGAGGGAATTTTAGACAATGTGCTAACCTCGCCTTTGAGATAAGAATGCCACCGTTCTTAATACAAATTACAGATCAGTGAAAACGCTAATCAGTCTAATCAAATGAAATAATGTGCCTGCAAGTGATTTAAAGGTACAACTACAAAGTCTTCTAATTTTTCTTTCTTTTGGAGGAAACACTTTTAATTTTGTTGGCTCATACTGGGATTCATCCCTCTCTCCAATATTTGCACCCACGACGGAATTTTTCTCTAGGCTAGTGTGAGGGTGGGCACAATGTCAATGGCAGGACATCTCCAAACCACGTGCCCTCATGAACTGGTGGATGTTGGTGCCCCCACAGAATCCCACAGAGCACCAGGCATGCCGCTCAATATATACCTTTTCACCAACAATATTTGCAGAAGCCTGTCATCCCATTGCTTTTATGGGAAGTACCTTATTATGAAAATTTGAAGAATTGTTAACACCACAATGTCATTTTGAGTATAGTATGCTAATGCAATTTGCATATGCTAGGGGTTGGCAGGTGACCCTCCCTTCTGAGAGGAAAAGAACTTTGACCAGTCCCTCCTTCTTCCCCTCCAAGGGGGTAGCAGATGTTCGAAGGGGAAGGGAATTTGGGCTGTGGGAACCAACAGGTATTACCCACCTGAGGATGAATCTCCACTTCTTTATCTCTCCCTTTTATTCCCCTCAGAATCCCCATGGCTGTTCTCCATAGCCTCATCAAACACTCAATGCACTTCTCAAATCTCATGCTGGACCACTGACGAAGGGAGAGAAATGCCTGAATAATTTCCTCCTCTGTGTTTCCTGAACATGTAATTGCAGTCAAACTATTTTTAAAATGCCTGTAAGTGACAAGTAGCTACATACATATCCCAAGATTCTCAAAATAATTTATTATCCCCGTGTGGGTTAAAGGGAAACCACATTTACTAAGTATTCGGAACAATATTTGATAAGCATATGCAAACACCTATAAAACAATGCTTGGGTACCAGATCAGAGGTTCATCTACAGGCCATACCCTTTCTAAAGTAAAACATTTCAAAACAGGTATAGGACAAGAGTGGATTAGGAAAGAATACTCCTGCACAGAACAGACGTGTAAGTATTTTCTAAGAAACTCTGCAATAAAACTTAGAAAATAATAGTCTTGTGAATTTATTTTGAGTGTCCCACAGAGTCACAAGGAAGGATAGAACACAAGTTCATACAAAACCCCAAATTCCAGGATGGAGCATACGTTATGGGGCGCAGGGGGGACAGAGCAGTACTGTGTGGGACAGAGGAACCTCTGGGTCACTCCAAACACTGAGCCTCCTCCCTGGGCTCCCCCCAAGCTCCATGAAGAGACACTTCCCTGAGGGACCAAGCAGCAACATCACAGCACGGACACCCTCAGCAGCACGGTGAGGGCTCAGCAGGATTCTGAAACATGTGACACAGGTGACGAGACCAAGGAGGCCTGGACACCAGGACCTTCTGCTTTTGAGTTGCATCCATCTCAGGCGAGCCACTGGGTCAATTTTTAATAACGAAAAACATTTTAAAAATACAAGATTCAAGAGATAACAAAATCTACCACCAAAATCCAGCATGAGCAAGAGCCATGAGGTGAGAGATGTTTGCATAACTGACCATTAGTTAGAGATCAGTCAAACGCGGCTTCCTTTACATCAAGAGTTAGACCTCATGCAATTCACGCTGTGTACATTAATACCCCGTGTGGTTCACAATACCAACTTCAGGCTGAGACCATTCAAGTCTTCCTGGATGAAAGGTTTAGAGTGCCCTCAATCTAGAGTTCAAAATCAGAGAAATGCAGCCTGGTGATTAAACTGGGTTAGGTTTTGTTTTTAAATCCTCACCCAAGGATATACTCTTATTGATTTGAGAGAGAGAGAGAGAGCAAAGGAGAAGGAGAGGTAAAAGGAGAGGGAGAGAGAGAGAGGGGGGGAGAGAGAAACATCCATGTGAGGTTGATACATGGATTGGTTGCCTTCCACACAAGCCCAGACCAGGGATCGAATCCAAAAGCTGGTTATATGCCCTGACTGGGAAATGAATCCACAACCTTTTGGTGCACTATGCAACACTCCAACCAACTGGCCAGGACTAATTTTTTAAAAATCTCGTTCCTTCTAAAAGCCACACCCAAGGAATCTGGTATATACCCTCACCATCTGAGACTCTCTCAGGGCCCAAGTATAGAGCATCTGGCACAAAATGACATTCAATAAATATGTTGCAGGAAAAGTGAAAGATGAATGAATTTCCATCAAGTAGTGAATGGGGATTTAAACATGAAAAGACATATTCCCAGCTCTTGGGAGTTTATATTTGATTTGGTGGAGAAAATACAAAGAAAATGCTAGCTTATGTTATTAAATTATGTTTATCAGCATATATTTAAAATTCAAGGTATATAGAATCCATTGTTTTCATTTTTATAGGGTTTTTCTAATTATATTTTTACTAGAGGACCTGTGCACAAATTCATGCACAGGAGGGGTCCCTTGGCCTGTCCAGCGTTGGGAGCCGTTTCACCTAGTTCGGGGGGAGGGACCACGGGAAGTTGGCCACCGTGGGAGGTTGCTGTGGGAGCGCACTGACCACCAGGGGGCAGCTCCTGTGTTGAGTGTTTGCTCCCTGGTGGTCAGTGCATGTCACAGCAATTGGTCATTTGGTCAACCAGTCGTAATGGTCACTTAGGCTTTTATAGATAGATAGATAGATAGAAAGATAGATAGATAGATAGATTACAAATACTAGAGGCCTGGTGCCTGAATTTGTGCACAAGTGGGGTCTGGCTGGCTTGCCCCAAGTGACAGGGTTGGCCAGCCAGCCCTGGCCCCGATTGGGGTGTTGGGGGCCAATGGGGGCAGGGCCGGCTGCGGGGTGGGGTGGGGCGCGATTGGGGCCAGATCAGGCTGGTTGGTTGCCACAGTGCGCGTCATAGCCACTGGTCATTCCAGTCATTCTGGTTGTTCTGCCATTCTGGTTGCTGGGCTTTTATATATATAGATAATACATGCACAGTATAAAACTCTAAAAAATAAACTGTACAGAATAAAATATAAATCTGTCCTAATTCCACTAGCAAGGTGGAATAACTGACCTGTATACCTAACCAAGAGCTGATGCTATTAACATTCCTGTGTATTTCCTTCTACACTTTTTTTTTCTGCATATATGTACATATTCAGATGATTGAGATTATATTGTGATTTAAATAGTTTTGCATTTAGTTTCTTTTACTTGATATTTTTATTATGTGTATACTCAATGGATATTGTACAAATGTTGCTAAATTATGAATGATTTCCTGTCATGAAAAAGTTTTAATACATCATTTTAATACTGTGTAATAATCCATTGGGTGGATATACAATAATTTAATTAAACTCTCTACTCTTGGGTACTTCTAATATTTCACTAGTATAATTAAAATAAAATAAAACTATCACATAGATCTTTATCTGTGTTTCTAATTATTTCTCTAACTAGATCCCTTAAGTAAAGTTTCTGGGGCCAAACTTATACTTTTTTAAAGAAAGACATGCAATTGTTGAATTTTTTAGAGTAGTTAAGGAATAATCCTACAATACAGTTGTGGAGTGGTTTACCACAATGGCAATCTGCTGGGGTCTGAATGAAGCCGTGACCGGTCAGTCCCCTTCACTCAGGGTGTTCATGGACATGAGTGGGGACAGAGAAGAGCAGTGATTTTTATGGATTACCACGTTCCAGGTATTTTGCACATTACCTCATTTAATCCCCCTATGAATTGAATGAGGAATTGGAGTCCAGCAAGGCCACATAAGTTGAGGTCCGGGGTCACATAATCCAGTGTGCCTGACTCCCAATGCCACGTTCCCAGTGCTACAGATAAGATGAAACATTAGAGAACGTGGGCCTGCACCGCCCCCATGCATCTGGCTGCATCTGGGAAGGCAGCTTTTTCCTTCCAAGTCTGAGCCCAGCAGGCAGTTGAGTCATCCCAACCCGTTGCTCAGACAGAAAAATGTGCACAGGAGAAAGCACAGGGGCGGACAGAGCCGTGTCTTCCCCAGAGGAGGAGAAGGCGGGAGAAACTCTGTCTTGTGTTTGGCTTTTGAAAAAGAATGAATTCCACCCAAAGGACAGTGGAGAGGAGGATTTTCAACACAGAACTGTAGGACCAAAGGCACACAAATTCATGTTTGTTTGTGTGTGTGTGTGTGTGTGTAATTAGGGAGTCTTAGGAGGCATTAGGATAGAGATAGGTAGTCCTAGGTGGGAGAGGGCTTTAAAAAACAGTAAATCCCACCATCTCAAATATATGCTACTTAATTCCCAAGGGGAGTCCCAGGCCCATTTAAAAGAAAGGATATGAAGAGTTAGGCAATTTTACATAGTTAAACTGGAGGGGAGGCATCCAAGTTGCTTATTATTGTAGTTGACCTAAGTATACTGAGACCAGTTCATCTAATTTGCCAAAAGACTCGCAAGATTTTTATGAACATTCTGACTCTGGTAAGAAATGGTATGCATGCTATTTGAACTTCCTCCTCACTATCATTCCTTGACTGGTTCCAAAAATAATCTGAGGTAGCTCTGTATTTTTAACTTGAGAGGAGGCTATTCTGGGGTATTTTATTTTATTTTTATTTTAACGAAAGTCATATTTGATGACAGGAAATTTCTCTTTTCAAGGATCAGGTATATTTTTACTTTAGAATTTGTCTTTGTATTAAAAATTAATCTCTTTGGTATGCAGCTTTAAAATGAAGCAACATTTTCTACCTAGAAATTGTTAACATTTTCCTCTATTTTAGGTTGAAAAGAATTGAGAGTAATTTGTAAGGTCATATTTTAGGACCACTGAAATTAGGCATAATTGGTTTAATAATACAATTTTGAGATTTCTGTATAGATTTCATAGTTGCCTTTGCAAGAAATTCCTTTGCTTTCTTTTTCTTAAATCACAAAACTTAAAGAGAAAAAAAATCAAATATTGAGACTTAGTTTTATTTGACAAGCACTTGTTGAAACTGAGTAGTGAAACTAGGTTGTTAGTGCATTACAAAGATGGACTCATAAAATAGTTATAATTTCTTGGTGGCAAGTGAAATAAAGTAATGATTTTTTTCCTGTTTCTGAATTTCTCTATTATAGGTAACATATTTCTAAATTTTCCATTGATGTGGAATTTTCCAATGGGAACTCTTCCAATGGGATCTTAGATAGAATCCCAGATGAAAAGTGGTCACCAGTACATCTGTTGTGATCAAAGCAGGCACAGTGGTGCAGGGATGCTCCAATCTCACCTCTCCCCACCATTCCAGAGGCGCCTCCTCCTATGTCTTATGGCAGCAAGTCTGAAATTGTTAGACCTCAGGACCCTTTTTCACACTCTTACAAATCATCGAGGACCTCAAAGAGCCTTGGATCATGTAATGTATAGCTATTGGCATCTACTGCAGCAGAAATGTAAAAGGATTGTGAAATATTTATTAATTCTTACAAAAAATGAAATAGTAACCATTGCATGTTGATATAAGTAAACATCTTTATATGAAAAATAACTGTACTTTCTTAAACAAAAAAGTGGTGATCTAACTGGTTTGGCTCAGTGACTAGAGCGTCGGACTGCAGACTCAAGGGTGGAAGTTTCGATTCCCATCAAGGGCATGCACCTTGGTTTCAGGCTCCATCCTCAGCCCCGGTTGGTTGGGGCACTTGCAGAGGCAACTGATTGATGTGTCTCTCTCACATCGATGTTCCTCTCTTTGTGTCTCTCCCCCTCACTTCCACTCTCTCTAAAAATCAATTGCAAAATATCCTTGGGTGAAGATTAACAACAATAATAAAAGGGGTGAGAAGAGCAGTGATTTTTACGGATTTGTAAATCTGTGCCATGTCTGCCTTGATAGAAGACCATGCGAAGAGCGTACCTGCTTTTCTTGTCTCCTATGCTGTACTGTTTTGCTGGTAAAAGGTCAAGACAAACAGGCTGCACACATGTGCAGTTGAAAGGAGTGTTTCAATAGCCTTTGCAGATAATAGTGGATCATTTTCTTCGGTAGCTTCTCAGAGGTCAGTTGCAGTTGTCTTTTTCTTACTCTTACATGAAAACAACGGCTCCAAGTTCTGCATGACCAGACAGATCTATGACTGACACATGACTGTCCAGACACCATGCTTTAGTCACTTATAAAATATTGGTTCACTGAATTATGCAGATCTTCTAAATGCAGACACATTCCCAAATATAACATAAAAGTCATATTGTGACCATCATCACTGATCTCATCAGAAAAGTCCTTGACCTTTGGGAGGCTGTCCAGCACACGATGGTAGATAAAAATTTTCCTAAATGTTAGGCTTCAAATTTTACCATTGAGCTATCAGTTATTTTCCTTGAAGTGACAGGCTCACCTCGGTTCATTTTTTTTAAAAAAGATTTACTTCTCCTATATTATTATTATTATTACTATTGTTATTGTTGTTGTTGTTGTTATTATTATTATTATTATTATTATTACTTGAGGCCTGGTGCATGACATTTGTGCACTTGGGTTGGGGGGGGGGGGGCGTCCCCTCAGCCTGGCCTGCACCCTTTAGCAGTCTGGGTGCCCTTGGGGGATGTCCGACTGACGGCTTAGGCCCACTCGGGAGCGGGCCTAAGCCACAGTTGGACGTCCTTAATGCTGCCACCACCACCGTTGCACTTGCCAGCCATCAGCCCGGCTTGTGGCTGAACAGCTCTCCCCCTGTGGGAGCACACTCACCACCAGGGGCAGCTCCTGCATTGAGCATCTGCCCCTTGGTGGTCAGTGCGCGTCATAGCAACTGGTCGACCGGTCGTTCCACTTATTATATAGGATTTTATTATATAGGATTTTCCAAAGGATAAATTAAAGACAAAGCTCACTAGAATCGGATACCTTTAAAATAAGATTTGCAGTTTACCCAACTCTGCCCTGTTTGTACAGGGGTGGTTTGCTGATACACAGGAAGGTACAGGTAAGAGAGAGCTGCCTGCAAGACGACAGGGAAGCATCCCAGGTATGGTCTGCCTTCCACAGGGACACGCACTCTCTGTTGAGACACTGACATCATTGTTTTCATCCATGTACATGGACAGGTTCAGCACAAGCACGTATGCACTTTCTTACTCTTACTGGGATCCCAGGTTTTGTCATGACGACATCAATTACAAAGTCAGGTAAAATCCACTTGAGCCTAAAATGTTGACAGGGTCCTAGACTTTGAAGCTGATAACATCGTGTGCTGTAATAAAGCTCGTGTGTCGGATGTTCTTTTGAATATTTGTCAAAGAAACAGCAATTACTGTTTGCAGAGCTCAGAAAAATTGATGAACAAAAATATTTCAGAAAATAATATGAAATCCAGGCATTTCTGTTTTCATGACATTTACCATCATCATCATCAATGGAGTTGCAATTTACTGAACCACCTGGTAAGCAGTGTGCCAGTTAACGTGCATAGATTATTTAATCGAATTCCCTAACGACCGTCCATTCCGGCTGCCATAATAAAAATTTCACAGCTTGGGTGCCTCATAAACAGCGTGAATTAATTTCTCACAGTTCTGGAGGCTGGAAGTCCAAGATCAAGGTGCCTGCAGAATCAGAGTCCGATGAGGGCCCAATTCCTGGCTCATTGATGACATTTTTCTCGCTGTGTCCTCAGGTGGTGGAAGCGCTGAGGGAGCTCTCTAGGGTCTCTTCCATAAGGGCCCTGACTGCATTCATGACCTAAGAACCTCCAAATCCTATCACATTGGGGGCTTCATTACAACATCTAAATGCTAGTGGGACACACACATTTAGCCTATGGTACCTCACAAACGTATGTGAAAAACTCCGAGACAAACTTCATTCTCTCATGTGGACTCCCTCTGATCTCAGACCCCGATCTAACACCTTGCTTGTCTCCTGTGAATAAAAGTTCATACTGCATCACCTGACCACTGTCTCACTACGGGTTCATTTCAAAGGGATTCGTCTGTGGCATAAACAGAATGCTGTTGCAAACACTTTACATTTGCAAACGATTCTGGAAATTCACATGAACAGCAAAGGGGAAAGGATTTGGACACCGAACATAATGATCTTGCAGATTCTGTAAACAAAAGAAAGGTTGGAGACATGTTAAATCCAAAATGGTAGCCGAAGGATGTGAGAGTGGGTAAAATTTTTCAAATGAGCTCCTAAGACACACTCTTCCCAATAGTTAGAGAGAACTGTGTGCCCACACGGCCTCCTGAGGCTGAGAGCATTTCCTTGGAAACCAGGTGCTTCTTCAATACAGCTCAGGCCCTTTGACGTCACATCTTTTCCAAGCACTTGCTCTGTGCCTAGAAATCTGCTCTGTGAATTGTACTTCATTCAAACAAATAAACACAGGGGAGACTTTGACTTTTAGATAACCTCTCTAGAAAGTCCTACCATTGCTTCAATGCCATTTAACCAACAGGGTTCCTCAGGCACGAGGCTCTGTGCCCTTGGCCGAGCGCAGAGCGAGTAAGGGAAGGTGTATTCTCCCCTTGATTAGAGCTTATCTTGCTGTCGCTGTCTGGAAGGGCTCTTTAATTTGTACACCTGACGTTGCTTGATTTGGATTCATTCCCCTTGGATCTAGTACGTGGGTCCTCTTTCCTGGAATGGCTGATTTCCACGAGGTCTGCAGGCGTACGCAGTGCGCACAATCACACTTACTTCACATGGCAGAATAAAAATCACCAAACGGAGGGCCGTGTCAGCCCTGTCAGGAAGATCCGGAGGGACCCGGCCAGCACAGGGAGAGACAAGCAGCTCTCCATGTGAGACTGAGGAAACGGAACAAAATCTGAGCTGCACTGGAGACGGTTTTCACTCACACATCAGGTTCCTAGACACAGACGATCTAGTAGCCAGGAGGTATGAAATGCAATCTCATGTGGGCCTAGTAGAAAATGTAATTCGTTCCAGGCGAAATATATGACATTAAAGTGGAATTATTTCACTCCGTGAACAGATAGTTCCTTTATAATGGGAGTGGTGCCAAGTGTGGGAGATACAAGGAAGAACAGGGCATGGTCCCCAGCACTGAGATCTAGCGGAGAAGACAATCAAATGAAAAGACGATTTTCCTACAGAGTGACACTGAAATTTGAGCAAAGGGGACTCTGAGAAAGCATTACGGGGTACTTCGCCCATCTAAGTGGGACCAGAGGAGCTTTCTTTTATCATCTTACCCTTCTGAGACCACATGTGTATAATAGTTATGTTTAAATTTAGCAGTTGTGCTATTTACCATGACCTAGAATTATAAGCACTGTGCAGTCGTGGGATAAGCCTTAGGGATACAGTTAAAAATGGTCCCCAATAAATCAGGCCCCCCTGTGCCAACATCCCCTTTGTGATCTGACTTCGCCTGAACCTAGGGTTCAAGGGTGGAGTCTATACTGCCCACACTTTGTATCTGGGATGGTCTTGTGACTTGTTTTTCCCAAAAGAATGCTGTGCGGGTGATGTCGTTGGGGTTTCAAGGCCATCCTTTTAAGGGTATTATAGCTTTTATCTTGGTTCAAGTAAATTCTGACAGCCACATGATGGAGTCTAAGCTAGAATGATGGAAAGAGGCCACATTCCATGTTTGAAGGTAGACCTTGGAGAATGAGATGTTCCTTACAAAAACAAAGGTCACACGAAGGAGAAGCGAGGCTCCCACATTGGCGAGACCAGCCATTAGAGCTATCAGCTGAGGATCTACTAGTAGACAGGTGGGAAGGCTGTCTTTGATACTTCCGCCCAGTCCACCCCAGTCCCTGTGACACCATGAGGAGTAGAGACAAGCAAAAAATGTCCTGCTAAGTTTCATGTCCCTAAGAATCCTGAGCTACAAAATAATGTTTACCTTAGGCGTTAAGTTTCTGGGTGACTTGTTATGCATCTACTAATAACTTAATAGATACCAGCTTTCCATGTGTGAACCAGATCCAATCAAACCATCCGGTGGTGCAATACTGTCTCTCAGGGGTCCCATGAAAGGAACCCAGATCTGAATAAAGCTCTCTGGCTACTTGGTGGGTTTGTGTCCACTGAGGTATTAACAACAATAATCCTACCTAATAAAAGAGTGATATGCAAATTAACCATCACTCCGCTACACCCACAAGCCATGCCCACCAGCCACGCACACCAGCCAATCAGAGCGAGTATGCAAATAAACCCAACCAAGATGGCTACAGCCACAGAGAGCAGGAGGGAGGCTTGGGTTTCCCAGGCAATGGAAGAAGCCACACTTTCTGCCTGCCCTTGCTGGCCTAAGCCTCCACTCAAGGCTACTAAATTTCAATTATAGAAGGTAAACAAATCCCAACAGAAATGGTGGCAGCCACAGAGCTGGAAAGTGCAGGAGGCTAGGGTTGCCCCCGGCAATGGAAGAAGCAAAGCTTTCTCCACACCTTGGCCGGCCCAGGCCTCCGCTTAAGACTACAAAGTTTCAATTATAGAAGATACACAAACCCCAACAGAAATGGCTGCTGGCCACGGAGCGAGCAGGAGGCTTGGCTCCGCTCCAGGCTACAAAGTTTCAATTGTAGAAGGTAAATAAATTCCAGATACCAGAGCCTCCCCTTGGGTCACCAGGAGGCGTGGCTGGCCTGCAAACCACCACAGGCCCCTCGCTCAGGCTGCCCCACGCCCCAAGGGAACCCCCACCCTGATCTGGGACACCCTTCAGGGCAAACCAGCTGGCCCCCACCCATGCACCAGGCCTCTATCCTATCTAATAAAAGAGTAATATGCAGATTGTGTGTTGGAGTGACCATCACTCCAACACACAATATGTCTGCCCCCATGTGATCAAAGATCCTGCCCCCATGTGGACACAAGATGGCCACCACAAGATGGCCAGCAGGGGAGGGCAGTTGGGAGGCACCAGGCCTGCAAGGGAGGGCAGTTGAGAGGGTCCAAGCCTGCAAGGGACGGCAGTTGGAGGCGATCAACCCTGCAGGGGAGGGCAGTTAGGGGTGACCAGGCCGGCAGAGGAGGAAAGTTTGGGGCAAACAGGCTGGCAGGGGAGCAGTTAGACATCAATCAGGCTGGAATGGGAGTGGTTAGGGGGTGATCAGGCTGGCAGGCAGAAGCGGTTAGGGGCAATCAGGAAGGCAGGCAGGTGAGAAGTTGGGAGCCAGCAGTCCTGGATTGTGAGAGGGATGTCCCAGATTGGAGAGGGTGCAGGCTGGGCTGAGGGATACCCCCCCCCCCGCCCCTGTGCACGAATTTCGTGCACCGGGCTTCTAGTAACAACCATAAAAGACACTGTGCATCTTTGGTTAAAATGCTACTAAGGGACACAGCGCAATGTAAACCCTGGACCAATTGACTTCCCAACATGAGTATAAACAATGAAAAAAATGTTTATATAGAATAGATTAAGTAAAAGGAATAATAAAGGGCACCAAGTCTGGACTCCAGGCTACACTGACAATTTTCATCATCCGTGTGGCTGGTGAGAAGAAAAGCCACGTTATTACATAGGCGGGTGTGGAACAGGTGCAGAGCCAGTGCATTGAGACAGGCTGGGATTCCCAGCCTCCTGGCAAGATGGGTTGCAGTCAGAATTACAAACAGTTACTTCAATGGGTAACATGAGGTTTCAGGGATTTAAAAGCTCTTTACTAATAATATAAAGGAAAATATTGGTTATGAGCTATTTCACAGAAAAAAAGCTCTGGGGCTCAGAGTGAATGATGATAGAAGGTCACCTCCAGGGGTCACATTCAGTTTGGGGGACATAGACAATCTGAAAACTGAAAATCTTCTCTTCTGTCATAACTACTGATTTTCAAGTCTTAAATGGGCCTGAGTCCTTGTGGGAGGTTTCTTTTATCCTAAGATTCAGGTAAACAACTCAGGACATTGGTTATTTAGTTTGCTTGTCAGCTGGCTCTGCCTTTTCCTCCATGAGCCCACTTGTTCACACGGGAAGGTGTGCACAGACCCCACTGAGACACGTCCGGAGGGATGGCCAATAGAGGGGCTCACTCATGCGAGAACCTGAGCGCTCTGCGATGTCAGCCTTAATTTAATGGCATACCCGTGTTCTTCCGCTGATGTGGTTTTGATTAATGAGGCATTTGTTCTCTACCAGGTAGCAATGTAAAATAGCCCCTGCTCTGTGAGTTATGAGTGGGATTGGAATATTACCAGCTGACTTGCCTAGTTGTTAGGTCATTTGTTCTTATTTTTTTCTCTAAAAAATCACTTAATATTTCTTTGAATAACTGTGTTATGGCCCAATATTGATGCTTATGGAAAAAACACAACATGGTAAGCATTAAGAGTGAGTCAAATACTTCAGTGTTCAACCCCCAAAAGACAGAATCCCAGCCCCAGATCTGCTTTCTCACGCACTCTCTCCCTCTTTCTCTCTCTCCTCTCCCCTACCCCAGACCTAAACAACGAAATGGGGACTGTCACTAAGTCTCCTAGATATTAATATATAATAATAAAAGCATAATATGCTAATTAGACCAGACAACCAAACAACCTTCCGGACATCCTTCTGGATGAAGCCACGGTGGCGGGGGCTGTGGCAGAGGTGGTTAGGGGAGATCAGGCAGGAAGGCAAGTGGTTAGGGGTGATCAGGCAGGCAGAGTGGTTAGGGGGATCAGGCAGGCAGGCGAGTGGTTAGGGGTGATTAGGCAGGCAAGCAGTTAGGGGGGATCAGGCAGGCAGGTGAGTGGTTTGGGATGATGAGGCAGGTAGGCAAGTGATTAGGGGCAATGAAGCAGGCAGGCAGAATGGTTAGGGGTGATGAGGCAGGCAGGCAGAGTGGTTAGGGGTGATGAGGCAGGCAGGCAGAGTGGTTAGGAGCGATCAGGCAGGCAGGCAGGCAGGCAAGCAGTTAGGAGCCAGCAGTCCTGGATTGCAAGAGGGATGTCTGACTACTGGTTTAGGCCTGATTCCAGCAGTTGGACATCCTCTGAGGGGTCCTGGATTGTGAGAGGGTGCAGACCGGGCTGAGAGATCCGCACCTCCCCCCATGCACGAATTTTGTGCACTGGACCTCTAGTAGGATAATAAAATAGTGACATGGACATTATGCACATAAATTCAACAACTTAAATAAAATGGATCAGTTTCTCCAAAAAACACACAACAACACCCACAAACTACCAATACTCATCCAATATGAAATAGATAACCTGGTCTCAATTATTACCTCAAACCATATACAGAGTTTAACCTGAAGTGGATCTCAGACCTAAATATAAGAGGTGAAACTATAACATTTCTACAACATCAGAGAAAACTGCAGTGACCTTGGGCTAGGCAAAGATGTTTTATCTAGGATACAAAATAAACCATAAAAAATTGACAAATAATGTTCCTCACAATTAAAACCCTTTGCTCTTCCAAAATTATTATTAAGAAAATGAAAAGTCAAATTGGACATTAAGAATACATATTTACAAAGCATATTTCCGATAAAGAACTTCCTAAATAATCAAAGGCTAATATGCAAATTGTCCTCTCGACCGGGAGTTCGACCAGGAGGCGGGGCCGGCTAACCACCTGCGGCCCCTTCCTTCAGCCGGCCCCACCCCTGATCACCCCCCCCACCCCGCATCAGGACTGCCCGTGGCCCTTCCCCCAGCCTGCCCAGCCTGATCAGGCCAGCAGGACCCCACCCGTGCACGAATTCATGCACTGGGCCTCTAGTGTATCTAGAATATATGAAGAATTCTTAGAATTCAATGTAAGACAAATATCCCCATTAAAAATGTCCAAAATATTTAAAAAGGCACTTCCTCAAAGAAGATATATAAATAGCCAATGAGTATATTACAAAGTGCTAATGTTCTTATCAGGGAAATAGGAATTAAAATCACAATTATATACCACTCAATACCTCACTCCTAGTTAAAATGTGCTGGTGAGGAAGTGAGACAACTGGGCTTCTCTCATAGTAGAGGCCCGGTGCACAGATTCATGCACTGGTGTGGTCCCTCAGCCTGGCCTGTGCCCTCTCACAATCTGGGACCCTTTGGAGGATGTTGGACTGCTGGTTTCGGCCCGAGGCAGCAGGTGGCCTGGGAGGAGCCCGAGCCAGGGCCAGGCTCTGCTCCTGCTCATCCCGGCCCACTGTGCCTGCCATTGACACTTGGTAGCACTGCCGCAGAGGCGGGAGAGGCTCGCACCGCCACAGCAGCACTCGCCAGCCGTGAGTCCGGCTTCTGGCTGAGTGGCACTCCTGCTGTGGGAGTACACTGACCACCAGGGGGCAGCTCCTGAGTTGAGCGTCTGCTCCCTGGTGGTCAGTGTGCATCATAGCAACTGGTCAACCAGTCATTTGGTCTTAGGCTTTTATATATAGAGAGATTACTCAAGGGGTTGCAGAATGTTTGTAAATGATTTACTTTTTCTATGTGCGATACACTCTGAGATTTCTAGTTTATCTTTTCCTTTCCTATATATTTTTTCTTTAATGCTTGTCTTGAAATGTGAAACTTATTGTATAACCCCAAAATGGGTTGCATCCTGCAGTTCTAAGTACACTGATTCAAGACAACACGTAGGGTTGTCTTGAAAATCACAGCATAGCACAATCAAAGTGCAGAAAAAGTCTCGAGCAAGTCCCTCACCTGCCAACAGGAACCTGCCTAAGGCTACAGAGTGTTCTCATAATGCATCAGGTAGACCTTGGGGCTGAAAAGCTAAAGAGATTTGTCAAGAGACAGGAGAAAGGCAGAGAGAGAGAGATTTAAAAGCTCCACCTTTATTCAGCATATTTATGAGTATTCATGAGGAGCTGGAAGACAATTTTATCACCCTCCAATAAAACAGATCCACAGTTACATAGAGCAGGATTTGTGGCATATTCCTGAAACGTTTTCCAGGATCACATCTGTAGTTTCAAGGTGGGATTAGTGGAAGCAAAGGAAGAAACTACTGAGGAGAAAGAGAAAACACCTAGAATTTGATTTGAACATTTTTTGTACGTGTTAGTCTACCAATAAAACGCATTAATATTAATACTAAAATTATCATAAAAAGAGAATGATTTTTCCAACCAAAGACTTTATAGTTATAATTAAATAAAGAAGTCATGATTTTATAATTGTTCCTATAGAAAAGAGAAGCAGGTGGAATTTGACTTAGACCAAATAGCAGTATAACATTCTGGAATGTAAAAGGGCGTTGCTCTCTCTGGTCGCCATTACACAACTCTCCAAGAGGTGGCAGCACTGCTGCGAGGCTTCATACTGCAAATGCTGTTCATAAACTGGCTTCTGGGCAAGTCCAAGGAGGAAATGGGTAGATGGTGGAGAAACTGGGGAGCTGCCCGGGATGCGATGGTTACCGTGCAAGACGCCGGGGAGACAGACTGGCTGATGGCATGGAGCACAGGGTAGTGGGTGCACTGATTTGGAGACTGTGGGGTGGATACCAGGACAGCGGCCCAGGTTCTGAAGGACAAGGGACCTAGCCTGGACCTGGACCGGATGCTGCCCAGGGCCCAGGGAAGAAGTGAGCTCTGCTCTGCACAAAGCCCCATCTCTGTCAGAGCAGGTGCTCACTAGAGGCGCCCTTCATGGATGCTCCCTAGCGGGCAGGTGAGACCCATCTGGGAGGCCTTCTCACACTCCATGGGCCACATCCTCTCGGTGTGCTCCTCACCTAGATTCCTAGGCACACCTGCACTCCCACAGCTCTCCCGCAACCGGGACACAGCCAAGTTATACATCCCTGTCATGCTATCCATTATTTCCTTTCCAGCTTATTGAGATATAATCGACAAATAAAGTTAGTATATATATCTAGGTTATACAATACTCTGCACTTTTATTAATGACATGTGTTTTATAGCTTGGACTTCCTTTTTTAGGTAAAAAAAAAAAAAAAAGGTTGAGATCTTCCTACGCAACGAATTATCTTGAAACTCCTAACACTAGCATGAGAGGCCATCCATAATCCAGACCCAGCAATCCTTCTGGGCTGCAGACATGTTCTTTCTGCAAGGCGACCAGCGCGGCTGATTTGAACTATAACCTGAACAGCCCTGTCCTGGCTGGACAGGGGATCATTCTCTTTGTCCAGGCTCTGCCACTTGGATGTTCCTCTTCAATTCCTGCCTGTCCTTCAGTCTGGGTTCTCTCTATTTCTTCTTGATGGCTCCCTGACAGCCAAGCTCCATTCGAGTCTTCCCTGTCCCAGCTTCCTGGTCTGCACCAGTCTCTTGACCTACTGTGTCTCCTCCTCCCCACCCCCCACATCGTAAACATACAGACATTCCTCTGAGCATCACTTGCACAAATGTTATTGTTTTGCCAAAATAAGCAGACAGACAGCATGAAGATAGGACTGAGACACACTCTTTCTGTTTTAAGACAAAGACAGATCAAAATGAAAAAAATAATAGTTTTCAGAATTTAGGAGTAAAATCATACTAAGCAATCTAAGCAATTTGCAAAGAAAATGGAGAGGATGTATACTAAGGTCCATTTAATTGCTTGAATTAGTAAAAGAAAAGAAAAAAGACACTATATTTCAAATGCACAACCGTATTTCCTGAGCGCTGGCGTCTAGGTGTAGTGTCACAGTACTCTCTAGTGGTCGCATTCGAGAGCGAGATGCTCTCAGAATAAATTCAGGATTTTTTTGAAAGGCAAAGACTGCGATGTACATAACATTTTTTAAAAAAATAAAGAAATTGACTCCGGTTGAGAAACTGGGTGCATGGTGCCCGTCCTCTCTCATCAAAGGGAAGACCGGCCTTGGGCAATCCCAGTGTCTGCAAAGGGCTGGCTCACACGGTGGTGCACGCCTGCGTTCCGTGACCTCCTGCATGCCTGCTCATCCCTTTCATGAAATGCAGAACTGCCTGTGTGCTGTGGCACTGGTGTGGGTCCTTTAGGGTGTCTCTCTAAACTGGAAAAAACTGGATTTCCAATAGAGCTGGTCTCCCCAGGGCTGCTAAGCCTGTGTGACTGGGAGGGTATGAGGAACAGCAGCCATGCCCCAGATCCTGTCTCCCACTGCCTCAGCAGGAAGGGGCATATCTTCGGGTATCAGGAGTGATAAACGTAGGCTCTCACCATTTAGCACTTTAGGAGAATTAGCCCCTGAGAAGGTGAAGCCAAAATGGAGAAGGGAAATGAAAAGCAGATGGTTTCTAAAGATAAACGTCTCCAGGGTCCTGCCAGGGACAGTGCCCAGACAGTCAGCTCTGCGGACAGGGCACTGACCTTTGCCTGGGTCCCCTGCTCAGGGGGAGGCTGAGAAGAAACCTTGAGGAATATCTGACAAGCCTGTGGTTTCCCTGCCTGGGAGTTACTGTGGATGAGAAGGTGCTGAGCGTGAAAGATATACACTGAGTGGCCAGATTATTATGATCTCTGAACGCATAATAACCTGGCCACTCAGTGTATATCCTGTATAATAAAAGGCTAATATGCAAATTGTCCCCTCGACCAGGAGTTCCACCAGCAGGCAGGCCGGCCAACCGCCCATGTCCCCTCCCCCTGGCCAGGCTGGCTGGACCCCACCCATGCACGAATTCATGCACTGGGCCTCTAATATATATATGCTGAGTGGCCAGATTATTATGTGTTCAGAGATCAAAATAATCTGGCCACTCAGTGTAGAACAGGTTCTATAACACAACACGTGCCCCATGCACACCATTCATTATCTTTCTCTTTCTTTGGTCTTACACCAGGGAGGGCAGACATTACTGATCAGTTTCTAGACTCCTTTCTGGCGAGCCCCAAGGCCTTCAGAATGCCTCTCAGCTCTGCATTCGAGGCAGCCCCTCCCATCAGGTGGAGCTGGCATTTGAAATGTAACTTATTTCCAGTCTTGGCTTAGAAGGCATGTGTCCGCAAAGCCCCAAAGGGGAGTGACGTATTTGGCTATTTTAATTTCATGAGCATGGATAGAAAGCCTTCTTGTCCCAGCCTTCATACAAAGCCTGATTTTTAAAACTTGATGCGTTTTATTCAGGGTTTTCAATAACATCTTGCAGACACCACACTTGTTTTGTGCCAAACAAGTCAGCCACAAAACCAGCAAGTCATTGCTGCAGGTGTATTCGATCGTTAAAGGTCTTCCAGAAAAAGCCAACTTTCAGATCTGCCATCAATATAATATGCAATAAACTTCAAAACTGTGCATCTACAGACATCGAATAGTGTTGTCTAATCAGGTCTTTTACTAACTAATTATAATGACACAATCTTATCAGTAAAGGTTAAGTATCTTTTTCTGAGCCGAATCCGATGAAATTAGTCCTGATGTCATAAGTACCATTTGTCACGATTAGAGCCAGAGGTGTTGACAGGGCTCGGATGTCTCCGTGGCAACCCCGGGGTTCCATTTCTTTTTGCTGTAACCTTAGACACTAACAAGGCTTGAGAGTGCAGAGAGCATAGCAGGTACCGCCTGGTAATTTGTGTAACCTTTTCTGACTTTGCCAGGCAGTGGCTTCTGAGAGCCTCTGGAAGCGTTTGATAGGAGATGGGTCCCTGCCCCCAATTTTGACTCCGCTAATGAGGAATATTTTGAACAGAATCATTGTGCACAGGGTTTCACTCCCGAGGAAAATCACTGATTTGCATTGACTCATTACCCATAAAGCATGAGAGAGAGAACACATATGTAAACAGGATGTAGATTTCTCCATTTCAGAATTTACAAAAATAAATACCCCTCAGCAATGCTACAGGTTCCACTACAATTAAGCCATTTTAATGAAGTGTTTGTACAGCCCATGGCTCACGTAAGGACATTTGTGGAGGAGAGCGTCCATGGGGGCATATTGGCAGCTATGCACGAAATGGCAGAAATGTGCTATGAGACCAAGGTCAGTCAAGGGCACCTGGGCTGGTCCATTACAGAGGATCCCCCTCAGCTGCAGCTCAGTTTCCAGCCAGAATCTCACCGGAAAACACCTGTGCACAATTCCAAGGCCTTCATTTGCGCCCTAATCAGTGGTAAAATAAAATCAACAATGGCACTTCATAAATGTCCCTGCTGTCCGTCTTATTGGGCAAAGACCTAAGAGTGAAAGGTTGTGGGTAAAAGAGGAGGGGGAATGCTGGGATAAAAATTTAGAGAAATACTGCAAACAAAATATTTTATTTTCAATTGCCCTTTATCGTTTTATAAATATCAAATATACCATTTTTTTACTTTATAAACTAATATGGAAATAATTTACTTCCAAAATTATGAAGTTAAAAATGTAATTATTCTATTTTTAAAATTTGTATGCATGTATAACCAGACTTGGGACATACCTTTTAAAATACATTTCTCCATTTTTCCACGTAGAACTTATGTTGTAGAGTGACTTCTGTCCCTTCCACTAAACATGTGTTGAAGGTCTATCCCCAGAACCTCATAAAGTGCCCTGACTTGGAGACAGGCTCTTTACAGAGGTGATCAAGGTCCAAGAGGTCATTAGTGCAGGCTCTAGCCGGATACGACTGGCCGCCCCTCACAGAAAGGGCACATTTGGACACAGAGACAGACATGCACAGAGGGAAATGGTGTGGAGACACAGGGAGCAGACAGCAGCCATGTGCCTGAGTGATGCAGCCACAAGCCAAGGGATGCGAGGGTTGCAGACACAAGCCAGAAGCTGCACCCGGCAAGGGCCCACCTCCCCTAGAGCCAGCAGGGGGCGTACTGCCTGCCGGCACCTGGCCTTCAGACTTCTGGATGCCAAACGGTGAGAGAACAGATTTCTGTTGTTTAAACCATGTGGTTCTGGGTAATTTGTTTTGGCAGCCACAGAAAACTAATACAATTTACCTTGGATGAAAGTTAAGTATCTATTTCCAGACTGCAGTGCCAGTTAAAACTTCAACACTAACGCCATCCTACCAACGCAGCAAACGACAGAACTGAGGGTTGAGTCCCTTAAATGAATGTTAGGGTCAAAAGTCAATGCTATCCCTGAGATTAAAAATCTCTTTCCCTAAATTTCTTGTTCATTTCATAAATAGATTAAATAGGATTGCAACCTTTTATCTGCTTTACTAAATTCTAAGGTATATTGTACTTACTTCCAATCCTATAGTTCCTAATCAACATTTTGTGCATATTTATCTGTATATATACATATATATGTATATGTGAACATACATATACACATTGAACAACATGTTTATATATGTTCTATAGGTATACATGTATATATTTATATTTTCATACATGTACAGGGTGGGGCAACAGTAGGTTTACAGTTGAGAATAAGCAAAACAGTGTATTCTTATATTATTATTTATTAATTATTATGTTATTTTTCATAAGAACAACTGTAAACCTACTGTTGCCCCACCTTATATATGGCGTTTTGGCAAAGGGGAAGATAGGGAAGGTAAAATTTCCTCTAGGCAAATGTCCCTATTTAGATATCCCTATTTAGTGTTGAGAACATCATGAGCTTCCCTTTTCATACACTGGCCTCACACACACACACATGCTCCACATTATGTGACTCCTTCCATTCAGGAAAATAAAACATGACAAAACAGACATTGCACCTGTGTGTAGAAATCTTGCATTTAGGCACCTTCCCAAGTATCATGGTAACTAATCCCTTGAGCATGAGGACTTTTACAGCCCACACGTATGCACTGAGCACACATGTGCTGGGCTCTGGGCTACCATGCAGGGAAGATAATTGGTGAACAAGACAAAACCTTTGCTCTCAGGGAGCTTGCGGTCGTATCCGAACCTTACATGTTATTATATGGCATCAGCGGAAAACAAACAAAACTGCAACTCTGCAAAGTTTTGCAAAATATCGCTTGAAGGTTCCATTTACAGACTTTGGAAAAGCAGTGCTGCCTCTCAATTGGGTGAGGGCATGAGTGGGGGTGGGGGGACAATGGGAGGGGGTAAGGACACATATGTAATACCTTAATCAATAAAGAAAACAAAGTGCAAACTTTAGACCCTCACAGACTGGGCTCTCATCTCAGGTGGCATCCATGGTTCCTGGACTTGAGGGTGTGGACAGATTGGGGGGCGGGGGGCATTATTCAGTTCACAGGCAGGGCGGAATTAATTAGCACACCCTGCTGTCGAGTGCTCCCTTTCATCCTGGAGCCACAAAATGAGCTGTGGGTAGGCATAGTAAAGGGAGGCCATAGTGACTACCCTTCACTTTGCCACTCACAACTTTTCACAGCTCAGAGCAACCCTATGGTCTACGTGTGAGCCTCTCTGTTACACAGATGAGGAAACTGAGGCCCAGAGGGTCCCATCACTGTGCATATTCCACGGCTCTTGAGCCGGGGTTTGCATCCAGGCCACCTGAGTGTGAAGCATGTTCTCACAGCCAGGACCCCACAAGGCCCCTCTTGTGTATTCTTTCTGGGTGTGAAAGGCACATTTCTGCTATAACCGCTGCACATTACCTCTGCCTCAAGCTATCAGCACCTTACGGGTACAATAGCCAGTCACGTGGTTCTTCATTAATGCATCTGTCACTAACACAGCGAGTGCCATGGCAGGCAGGCGTGGCTGCTGCGGGTGACGTGAGGGGCTGTTCACTCCTATGCTGCTCCTGCTGGGACGGCCCATCTCCAACCCCTGCTCACAATGTTATTTTCCTCGGAAAGCTATTTTCCTAAAATCCAATGACCAATGAAGGAACATGAAAGTTTGGAGGGGTTGGTTGGGTTTGTTCTCGCTGTCGGCTGGCGGCAGAACCAGGGTGCACCCTTCCCACTTCCCTCCGGTCTAGGTCAATGATTAGCGAAGACTGGACAGTATCACCTGAGTCAAAGCCACAAGCTTTCACCTGGGAGGGGCTAGTGACTTTCAGGGCACATCTGGACCCCTGTCTGCTTCCTACCTAGGTCTTCCACTTTTAAAAAATTATTTTATCTTTCAATTACAGTTGACATGCAATATTATATTAGGGTCAGGTGTACAACACAATGATTAGATATTTATATAGTTTACAAAGTGATCACCTGATAAATCCAGACCCACCTGATAACATACATCTAAGTGGTCTTTCATCCCTGGCTTCCCTTGAGTTCCTGTCCTCACATCGAAGTTGCTCAGCCCAGGCAATTCCACACCTTTCCCTACCAACCACTCATCACGATTTTCCTTCGCAAGAGTGTTTGCCCACACATGATAATTCAGTGACAGGTCATTCCTATTCTGAATGTTAATACCACACACAGTCCGCCAGGAGATAATACATCTACAGTCCTACTGACGGACACCATAGGAGGAAAGGTCCGCCCTTTCAGCTGGTACAGCCAGAGCCTGTGTGAATGACCAGCTTGTCTGCAGAGAGAGAATGCTGACATGCCTAAACAGGGATGCAAACATGGCAAAACGTTAGCAAATGTAAAACAGCAAATGTAAAACTTCCCAATGTCTCAGATTTAACCTAAATACCTATCTTGAAAAACAGATTATTTGAACTTCTGCTTTAACATGAAGTGGCTGAACTCAGCCTGGTAGATGTGGCTCAGTGGTTGAGCGTCAACCCATGAACCAAGAGGTCACTGTTCAATTCCTGGTCAGGTCACATGCCAGGGTTGTGGGCTCAATCCCCAGTAGGAGGCGTGCAGGAAGCAGCCAATGGATGATGCTCTCTCATCATTGATGTTTCTATCTCTCTCCCCCTTCCTCTTTCTGAAATTGATAAAAAAAAACATATTTTAAAAAAAGATAGAGACTCTTTTCTAAAAAGTGGTTGAACTCAGTCTCACTGGACACTGGCAAAGCCAGGCTCTCTCTTGGACAGCTACTCAGCTGGGGGCTCAGGGCACAGACCCTTCAGTCCTTGTTCCTCCTAATGGCACATTATGCAAGAAGAACAAAGTGAGCAATTTTCCTAATCAGGCCATCAAGTGGAAATAATTAACAAAATAACATAGCAGCACCTCAATTATAATTACCAATAGCAATTCCAACTTGCCCTGTGTGAGAAGACGTGGAAAGAGTTATGGATTTGCATAATTATTCCTATTCTCAGTAAACTTATATGGATCATCAGCAACACACTAGGTGTCACAAGAAGTACCCAGTTAGACATCATATCGAGATCTTCTGGAGAGTGTACCTTTACCACAAGACCAATCCCAGCTATCCATCAATGGGTCACGTTTTTATTATTGGAAAGTAGCCACAGTTATGCTAATTTGTAAGTTGGGGTTGGTAGGAAATGCAGAGTGAGTACTCTAGGGTTTCCTTTCTCTAAAGACCCACAGTGCTCTCCTTTCCTCTCTCTGAAATCAATAACAACACCCCTTTTAAGGAACCAGCATGCCTTCTGGTACCTGGTGATAATAGCAGACCTTCGTTCTTTCACGAGGCGCTACAATGCAGGTGCAAAGTGCAAGGTTGTAGGGTTACCCGTCATGGTTTTAACTCCCACACACTGCAGATACTGACATCCTACTGCACATATTTATGCCATGTTTTTCTGGAGGGTGGCTGTATGCTCTAATAAATAAAATGGGTATATTTTGATAATTCTTCAACAGATGAAAGTGGGGTATCCTGAAACAGAAATACCTTTTTTCTCTTTGCACCAAGTTGCCAAATGGGCTAGCACTGTGGTTGGCAAACTGCGGCTCACGAGCCACATGCGGCTCTTTGGCCCCTTGAGTGTGGCTCTTCCACAAAATACCACGGCCTGGGCGAGTCTATTTTGAAGAAGTGGTGTTAGAAGAAGTTTAAGTTTAAAAAATTTGGCTCTCAAAAGAAATTTCAATCGTTGCATTGTTGATATTTGGCTCTGTTGACTAATGAGTTTGCCGACCACTGGGCTAGCAACAGCCCTGTTTACCATGCATTAGCTGTGTGTGGTCAGGCAAATTGCTTGACCTGTCTGGACCTCAATTTACTGATTTCTAAAATGAGGATATTAGTATTACCTCCTGCATTGTGGAGCTGTTGTGAGAATATAGAAATTAAGGCACCTGTGAGAGCAGGTAGTGCTTTGATAATTAGCTCTTATCAGCTCTACCAACATATACTCAGGCAAAAGAGGATCAGACTGTGGGTGATCACTTTTCAAAGATCCTGTGAGAAATGATCAGCCAGCCCCGTGCTGTTAATATCAGCCTGCCAGCGGGTTAGGCTGTTCAGCTGTTAATGCAAATGGACTAGAGTTGTGTACGAAAGCTTGAGTTCAAAGTAGAAAGTTTCAAGTTCACATTAAGAGAAAGCTATCTTCAAAAAGAAAGGACGAGCAATACTGCAGTCATTTGAACATGAATAATTCAGTGCTGAGTGCTTAGTAAGCATGTGTTGGGAACCTCCGACAGATGCTGGCTGAGCTCTGAGTCCCCTGCACACAGCAGAGCCACGGAGCCATCTTCAACCACAACATGCCATTCTGTACCTTGTCCCCATGCTGAATGCCTCAGCCTGAACCAGGCAGGACCACTGACCTCATTAGCTTTCACCATGGCCCAGTCCTTGGAGAAGGGCTCTTATCTCCGAATCCTTCAAGGTCTTCTCTCCTGAGCTGGTAATAGGAGAGAAGAGGAGGGAGCCCCAGCAGCTGGCGTCAGTAAGGACTCCTACTGTCTCCAAAGCCCTGGTCCATGAGGGCCTCTTACAGCATCACCTTTGACCTTTGACATATACACTTGCTCTCTCTGACCATGTGGGTCCCCAGCAAAGGCCACCTCATCAACAAGCTTGAAGCTTAGGAAAGTCAGGTGGGATTAGACATATATGTCTTGGTTAGGGGAACCCATATTAAATATGGAGAAAACAGCAATATTTAGCTATAAGGCAATCTGGGCTACAGGGTGGAAAATATTCCATAAACATAAATTCTTGGGACATGTAGCTGTCATGTTAATGACACCATAAATCATGGCATTGAAGGTCATGATGAGATTGGCACCCAAAATCCCAATTCTTTGAACTTCTGACTCATTGTTCAACTCAATGAGAGGTCTCAAAGGAGACACATGGAGGAAGGCATTCTAATAAAGGATCAATAGCAAATGTTAAAGCTCTGGAGTCCAGATGCCCAGGTTTGGGTCCTGGCTGTGCCACACTGAGCAACTTGCTTGACCTCTCTGAGTCTCAGTGCCACCCTATTTAACAAGAACTACCATGTGAGGTAACACAGAGGATTGAATGAATTGATAAGGAAGGGCTCTGTTTAAAGAACACTTGGAGACTGTGGTAGCTATTCCTTTTATTAATAGTTATCATTGATGTTATTAGAATGGGCCACCTGGAGCCTTGAAAACACTCTTCTGATTGAGGTCTGGGCCTAGAATGGCAGCGGGCCCAGAGCTTCTGCAGTCCTAACCCCCACACTGGGATGGCTCAATGGAACATTCCGTTCCTACCAAGCTGAGGGCCAGAAATGGTAAAGCCGGGGAGGACCCACCCAGATCTGGAGGAGATGGAGAGTCTGCCTGAGTCCTCGGTACACCAGTCTAGACCCTGACCAAGGATTCCAAGGAAGAGACAGCAGCAGGCCACCTTTCCTGAGAGCCTGAGCCCGGAAGGCAGGGCCCCACCTGTGTCTTTGCTCCCCTGAAGGTCCCCTCCTCGGTCTGCTGTTCATCCTCAGCCTACCATCGGTTTCCCTCCGTCCAGCCCGGGGACTTAGAGCCCTGAGCACACAGGAGCTGTCCTCTGCCTCTAAGAGGTGGGACTGTCAAACATGACTTAATTATCCAAGAGGCAAGAGTGTGTTTCTTTTTCGGCAGTTCTCTTTTGGTAATAAAGACAGTAGATGCTAAACAGCTCCCCAATAGGGGGAAAGGTAAAATACATAAGAGCAGACCCATGATTATAAATTTAGGAAGCGTTTACAACACAACCGCCTCACACAAATGTCCTCCTCCTTCCACTTCCCATAAACTTCCCCCTGCAGAAGCCACCCATGAACTTCCTGCTCCAAAACACAGACCATTCCCCTCCAGGGCCTAAAAGAAATGAATACTAAACTCCCAGCAGGTGTGGCTCAGTGGCTGAATACTGACCTATGAACCAGGAGGTTGAGGTTTGATTCCAGGTCAGGGCACATGCCCAGGTGCCGGGCTGGGTCCCCAGTGTGGGGCTTGCAGGAGGCAGCCAATCAATGATTCCCTCTCATTATTGATGTTTCTCTCTCTCTCTCACTCTCTCTCTCTCTCTCTCTCTCTCTCTCTCTCTCTCTCTCCCTCCCTCCCTCCCTCCCTCCCTTCCTCTCTGAAATCAATAAAGATATGTTAAAAAAAAATAAAAGAAATGAATAATCTCAGGATAACATTGACGTTCCTTGTCCTGGCTTCCTTTCCCGCAGAGTCCCCTGGGAGCAGCCTCAGTCTCTGTCTCGCCGCGCTCACCCATGTGGCGGATGTAGACTAGGGCAGTTAATACCTCTACAAGTTACAATGGGAAACCCGGGGGAGGACCCACCCAAATGGAAATACCCTGTAAATGCACCAATCTAATGTGAAAAATAACAATTTTATATTCAAATGGATTTCTGAACAATTATTATCTTAAGCACGTTGGTTTGGGAGGTGTGTGCGCACAGACGTCCATAAGGTTAGGCCAGTGGTCGGCAAACTCATTAGTCAACAGAGCCAAATATCAACAGCACAACGATTGAAATTTCTTTGGAGAGCCAAATTTTTTAAACTTAAACTTCTTCTAATGCCACTTCTTCAAAATAGACTCGCCCAGGCCAGTGGTATTTTGTGGAAGAGCCACACTCAAGAGGCCAAAGAGCTGCATGTGGCTCGAGAGCCGCAGTTTGCCGACCACGGGCCGTTAGGCTATTTCAGGGAAGTAAGAAAGGAAAGTGATAGCCCTTGCAGTTCTTGTTACCGTGTAAACATATTTTTACATTAAAAGTAAGTTTCCATAGTTATTATAATCACCTCTAATTTATTATACTAAGTATGAACTATATTGTCTGGCTATTGGTATGGAGCAAAATGTCATATGTTGTGACAGCAAGCACACGATATGGTATTGACGCTCAGGTAAGCAGTGGGTGCTCTGGGGTTGTGGGGTATCAATGTGTGAGAGTTCTCTCCCAGCAGAAAAAAAAGAAATGGGATATGGCGGGATTTTTTTCCTTCTTCTTGATGCATGACGCAAATGCTTCTCCCTCGAGGCTAATACTTGGTAATGCAGCTGCAAAAAAGGTCTGATCTAGGATCGGTGCCAAATGCTATATTCTATACAGGAAAATGGGGCAAATCTGCAACATTCTGGCTGGGGCTGAAATTAGTAGTTTATGTCTCAGTTCTTCAATTAGATGTAATTAGATAATTCCACATTAAATTCAGAATGACATTTAAAATGAGTTCTGATATTTGTAATCTTTCCATCCCCAGCGTGAGACAGAAAGATGGCTGCCCTATTTCTGAACCAACAAGGCTGTGTGCATGTGAGTGAGTGAGTGTGCATGTAATTGACATATTTACACACACACACACACACACACACACACACACACACGGGCCATCACACACTCGTACAGAATCGCGTCCAATGAAGCCTAATGCATGTGTAAACTCCCTACACACACACACACACACACACACACACACACACACACACACACACACACGGGCCATCACACACTCGTACAGAATCGCGTCCAATGAAGCCTAATGCATGTGTAAACTCCCTGCCTGTTTTCTGAGCTCATGGGATCGATAGGTGATACCCATGCTCCTTTTTCTCCTTGGGACTGTCTTCTTCCTTGAGGAGGTAAGGAGGACGGGGACAGTAGCTGAAAAGCAAGTTCTGTCACCTTGTCTCCGTGTGACAGGAGATTCCAGGGCATGTGCCACCGGAAAGGTCACGCTGACAAGCTGACAGCTGCAGTGCGGGGGATTTCGCAGTCCGCCTGGCAAATGGCTTTCCGGCCTCACTGCACAAAACGCCTGCCACACAAAATGCCTGCTTTCCTCTGCGTTTCCACAACTGCTTTGGAGAGTGTCCTTTGCCCCACCCCCCCCCCCCCAGCCATCCTTGGGGACCGTGGCCCATCCCCAGATCCAGGGCGTTAGGAGGGGAAATCTAACAACCATCTGGGTGTTGGCTAGTACAATGTCGGTACGTAGCCAGCACTGATGATGGTGAGGAGAGACAAATACAAGTAGGATCCTTAAAGGGCTACCCATTCTCTTTCCTAAGAGTGGGTAACAATCTGTTAAGAAACATTTACACAGCGCCTCACTATGCGTGAAGCACTGAGGGCTGCAGAGCACACAGCCCTTGCCCTCCTGGGAATGATCCAGACGAAAATCACCGGGAGCTGAACTGATCCCTCGCAGGAGGAGCAGCAGCCTGCTCCCGGGATCAGCAGAGGCGGTCATTGTGTCTGTCTGCAGTGCACGGTGGCCGAGCCCTGGGCTGGGCCTGCTCCTGTCACTGTCACGGGAGAGCCACTTCACTGTGTAGGAGGCCCCAACCGGGAGCAACGTCCCTGAGGGGCCCCAAACCCCTGCCCACTGGGACGAAGAGAACTGCATCCTAATGAGCAGAATCACACACTGAAATGCAAAGGGACATGGGAGCCCACAGGCGGTCTGGCATCAGGCCGTCTGCTCACGAGAAACAAGGGCGATTGTCTACCTATGCTCCTTTTCTCTAATCTGTTTCGGTCGAAGCTCTCCCCATTTCCGAGGACTTTCTCCTCTGTGCTTGGATTCTGTTCCCGGTATGAGAGGCGCACGCTGAGGGGAGGAAGGGCATCAAGAACGCAGAGACAGATCTTCCAGGGATTAAATACATTTCGAGGCTGTGGCAGGGTAGGTGGATAGGCAGACAAATGGGACAGAAAGGGGAGACTCGGAAGATACTTATTTTTCAATAAATACATGGTTAGCATGTGATAACATGGAATTGGGCATCAGTAGAAAGTAGTCGATTATTCAATAAATGGTCGTGAGGCAACTGGAACTTCTAGAAAAACTTGAAATTGCATCCCAACCGAATTCATAGAATCAAAACAAGTTCCAGAGATTTAAACAACACAAATAAAATAGTGAAATTGTTCGAGGAAAATGGGAATTTTTGTTCTATAACCTAAGATAGGAAATGACTTTCGAAGTATGGTACCAAACTGTGATGTCATAATCGATTTATTAATTCAACCACCTACAAGTCAAATATTTCTGCAAGGCAAAACTGAGAGCAAACAAAGTGAGAAAAATGTTTGCAATTCATATCTCATAAAAGAGCTAGTTGCTTAAGCTGTGATAAAATCCCGTACATTAATCATTAAGAAAAAAAAAATCAACCATCCCAAAGAAACGGGAATGAGGGACATAAATTGGTGGTTAACTGGAAAGGAGATATGTTGGCATATTTGGTTCACTCCTAATGAGAGAAGTTATTCACGTGTCTGAAATACTGTCTCACCTCTCGCAGCGGCAGCAACACAGATGCTTGATGCCACGAGGCAGCCAAGCGTGTGTGAACACTCACATACGGGAATGGAAATATATAAAAGATCGCAAGAGACAAATCTGCAATATATATCACATTTTAAAATGTATTTAAAAAAAATTAAAAGAGAGAGACAGACATCAAATGCGAGTGGAGGAATGCAGGTGCGGAAGCTGGGAAAGGCCAGGCAAGGCCTTCTCCCCAGCAGCCTCCACAGGAAACCACAGCCCTGCCCGCCCCTCCCTTTCAGCCCAGGGAGACCCTCTGAGAGCATGGGACTTCCGACGTCCACAACCACGACATGCCTGCACTGTCCGCAGCTGCTTAGGTCTGTGCTGGCTTAGAAAGCAGCAACGGGAAATGAATGCTGAGCACAGCACAGCAGAATGAGCACAGGGAGGTCAGAAGGCGGCAGGGAGCGGGTGTAAGCCCACTCCTTTCCCGCCGGAGGCCCCTCCTTGCAGGTTGCAGGTTTCCATTAGGGTTCACGCGAGGAATACATGGAATTCCAGCCGACCACCGTCAACCAGACCCCAGAGCTCCCTCAGCGAGCACAGTGCCCTCACCGTGTGGTCCCCAACGGTGGCAATGGTGTTCCCCAGAACCGGTTAGAAAAGCACATCCTTGGACCCACCTTCAGATGTCCGGAAACAGGAACTCTGAAGGGGTAGCCACTACTCTGGTTTAACACGCCCTCGGGTAATTCGGGTGTGGTGCACACTGAGGACCATCTGCTCAATGAAGCTGCTGATTCAGGGGAGAACTGGCTCCCTAACTTTACAGCACTTGCAATCCCTTGGGGCTTGCCACAGAATCCCCTCCCCCCCTTCCCTAACCCCAGTCTGCACCTCAGAACAAATGAATCAGAACGGTTTCGGTGCGGGAGGGGAATCAGCACAATTACCTGTTCCAGTTGATGTCCATCAAGGCTAGAAACGACATCATTAAAAATAGCTACATGAGTCCACTCGTCTGCTCCAGGGTGTGAAGCTGCGTTCTCTCTTCCGAGGGTGTTGCTTGAGCTATTTAAGGAGCGAACAATGACCCCCGGCTCTGACAACTTGTTTGATTATAAACATGTTTGGTTAAAAAAAAAAAGTATGTATATATGTATGTATTCGGCAAGATTGTCAAATTCTAAGGCCTGTTAGTTTTTAAAGCACAAAATAAAAGGAGAGCCTACCCTTGCTGTTTTGGGTGACAGAGTCGTGCCTGCGAGAATCTCCAAAAAGACCGTGAAATATGCAGATGTGGTCACAAGGGGTGCAACGTACATGGAACTGCTGCTCGCAAACACAGGCCAGCGTCCCGCAGACATATGCGCGGTCCCATCTGCGGCTCTGAAGGCACGGATCACCAAGCACTAGCCCGGCGTCGGGATCACAAGCCTCCCGCGCTGTTACCTTTCAGAAACGAGGCGGCATGCAGCCTACCTGCGCCTGCCCGCCTGGAACTGGAGATAAATGACATTCACCCTGACCTAGTCCCACCTCTGGCACCGACACCGCCTTCCATTCCTGAAACCCTGGTTTAAACAGGCAGCCTCCGATGACGTCAGCAGCTCCCATGTGACTGGTGACTGATCAACCACAGGGTCCCAGGCCTGGAGGTGGGAGGGGGTCACGGAGTCCAGGCCAGTCCCTGAAAGCCTGAGTCCTCTCCATGGCAGTTCTGACAAGCAAGTCTCCATCCTCTGCTCAAACAGTCACAGCGATGGGGAACTCCTACCTTGCGATCAGCTTATTCCATTTTTTGAAATATTGTTTTTAATAGCAAACCCTTCCTTGTGTGGGCCTGTAAGTGCTTTCCCCCCTCACCGGCCAGGAGTAGAATCACTGTCATGAACATGGCCCTTCTGACCCCTGCAGTTAACCCACACAGCTTCTCTCTCCTCCAGCTCCCACGCCCTCACTTTCTTCAGAGCAAAGTGCGAGCCAGTTCTTTGGGAACATCTCAGAGGCCTTTGGAATCGCTTGCAGTGCAGACCAAGGCTGCAAGGACACTGACCCTCCCCTGGTACCCAAACGAGATTTCTGCTCCTTTCCAGAAACACTCATAGGAGTTGATCTTGGCTGATCGTTGCTTCTAAAATCACATATTTTTTTCTAATGTGGTTATATTTAATATTTAACATTTTTAGCTAACTTTGTTCATCTTTTAAAAGTAGTTTTTAAATGTTTTTATTAACTTTAAAATAACTGGATCTTGTGAGTATAGATTTTTAAGCTGAAGGATAAATATACGAGCCTGTATCTAAAGGTATTTACCAGCTTTAACCACCAGAGGGCTCCCATATTTTGGTCATTAGTACTTTGCCTGTATTTGAACAAACAAGAACATAAAAGGGATTTGTGGAAGCAGCCATATAATTTAAATATAAACTGTTATTGACATAAGGATACATCAGATATTTTTTTAAAAACCATTTTGAGTTGTCTTAACCTCAATACACTGTCTCCTTACACATATGTACATTCACACGCTTATTATTGAATTGATCTTTACCCACAAATTTAAATGTTTGTGCTTTGTCTGCCTCTGTAGAAGCTGTCACAGGACTATTTTATGTGGAAGCATGAATGCGCTAGTTTTAGGAATCTAGAGCTTTCTGGGGGCCCGTATGCAGAAGTGTGGGTATGACATGAAAATAACGAGCCTATCAAATTGAGAGTGATAACAGAAGCCTTGCATCCTACGATCTATGCCAGGGAGGAGTTTGCAATAAGGTCACACCAAAGCCAGCTGTGTTGTCCCGCACTCCCCTCCCCGAGGCAAGGGTTGCTCCAGAAAGGTGGCTCAGGGTTGAGGGCTCAGTGCTGCCCTGGCTCAGCGAGGCCACCGCAAAGCCACACCAAAGGTCAGTGTCCCCATCCGTCCTCCCCAGGCATCCTTCATTGAGCCCAGCAGTAAGGTTACTCATAGTCATGAAGCTGCATGTTGTTTTTGTTTAATTAACATGAGCAACTCAAGACTAATCAAGAACCCACCATCTTAAACCCGCCGTCTTGGGATGCCACACGTCCAAGGAAAATTATTATGAATTCTCTGGGATTTGTTTAGCAACTTAATATTCATTATGGGCATTTTAGGGTTTTCCCTCCCTAGGCTCTGGTTGTCATATTCTATTCCAGGTTCTATCTGCCCATTTCTTTTCTGGTACTGTCTCCCTTTAAAGCGTCAGAGGGAGTAAAATGTAATTGGTAACGATCCATCTGTAAACGGCAACTTCCTCTCTGGAGGTTTAGCATAATTGCCATGAACTCTGACCCCGTTAGTGGCACATTATCCCGTTACCTCAACCCTTTGCTTTTAAAGTTCTGACCTCACATGTAGAAAAGGCAGGCTGTTCACATGTCAGAGAAACAAGCTCACGTCGATGCTGCGCGACCACCTGGCACAGCGGGCAGGGACCAGCAGCTAACCGTGAACATGGAGTGCACTGGGGTCCCGATTCTGCTCTGAGTGCTTTGCAGGCATTAAACCATTTAATTCTCCATGGCAACCTGAGCAGCTGGCTCCTGTTTTCCACGCTGTGTCTGTCATTGGGGAGACTGAGAACGTGTGAGCCACCTGCCCAAGGCCACAGAGCTGGCGAGGTGTGGAGCCAGCCTCCACCCCCAGGTAGGCAGGCTCTGCACCCCACAGAGTCGCCATCACATCAGATCCTGTGCGTACAGGGAGGAGTGCTGCTCCGTCCTGTCCCAGAGGAGCCGAGGGGCTGAGCAGACACCTCGGCACTGGGCCAGGGACAGAGCCGGACTGAGCTCACTTTCCTGACTGGGTCACTCGTGGGAGCTTTTCATTCTCTGATGTCATGGGGACATGTCAACGTGATGAGTGTGTCTGTGCCTGGATACGGGGAATGTGACACTTCGCCCTCCAATTCTTACATTTAGAACACAAGATGCCATCACATTGCAAACATATGTTCCCGAGTGGATGGGTGTGAGGTTTTTTTTTCATAATGAATCATGTTTTAAATTCCCAAAGAGCTATTTCAAGCAATCCAAGAGTAAATCTTTTTTTTTTTTTTTAATGAAAGAAAACTTTTGGGAAATAACCCTCTTCCGATCCTATGGGCGTACCTGTTCTAATTTCCACAAATTTGTTTTCGTTAATTGCAGATACACACGCATCTCTTTGTATTGGATGTATTGTTTCTTAAGTGGGGAAAAAAAGAATGGTAAAATTTCATTTTGAAATGATGTTATCTTGGGGTTTTCATGACCAGGCCTGCGGGAACGTGAAGATTTAAGATGATATTGCAAATACATCCAAACCCAAGACAGGACCGGTGGGCGTGGTTTGTTTCCTTTGTGTATATGTTTTGGAGGAGGTGGCTTGTTTTTAATTTTTGTGTGTAAAAGTGTTAAAAAAAGAAAGAGACTAGTCCTGTTCTGTCCCCTTCTGGAACTCCTCTCTCTCTCCCAACCCCCACAAGAGGAGAGCACCATACAGAACATAGGAGGTGAGGCCAGAACTTGGGCAAGAGACCTGGGAAGTGAACGTGCTCAAACCCCCCCCTCCCCCCAACACACTGCGTGTTGGCAGACACACACAGCAGTGCCCTTGGCCTCTGTGTTGCTAAGGTCACAGAGGTCAGTCTCTCAGTCCCAGCAAACATGACCTCCATTTAGAGCACTAACGCATTTGAGCAGAAGTATCAGTGTCATCCTGGGAGAACAAAGGGCCAGTTCACCAAACTGGCAGAGACCTTGCTGAGAGCAGCCACAGTAACTCAGTTCACCTGCCGGCAAGAACGGCCACCTCATCTCAGCTAATGGCCATGAACCTCTCAGCCAGGCTGACATAGAAGAGCAGAGTGACCTGCATTCACGGAAGAGTGACACATTCTCTTTGGGCGACAGACGATTAAAGTTACAGCAAATGTGCAATGTGAATATAATGAGACGGATGTTGGGATTCGTCATGAAGCTCATTGAGAAAACCTACCACTGAAATAAGAGTAACAGGAGAAAGAGGAGGAAGCCATTCTGACAACAGAACAGGCCCACCTAAGGGCAGCCATGCTTCCCAACATGCCCAAATGGTGAAATATGGCCACAATGAGGCTCTGAAGTGGACCAGTGGTCACCTGTAATGTATATCACGCAGATTCCATGAGATCCACATATGCATGTGCAACTTCTTTAGATGGTGGGCTGAATCGTGCCCCCAAATCATACATGGAAGTCCTAACCCTCAGCTCCTCAGAATGTGACTGTATTTGGAGATGGGTCTTTAAAGATGTCATTAAAATGAGGTCATGTGGGTGAGCCTTCATCCAGGGATGGGTGAACTCCTAAGAAGAAGAGATTAGACTCAGACACACACAGAGAGATGACCATGTGAAGACACAGGGAGAAGACGGCCGTCTACGAGCCAAGGAGGGAGGCCTCAGAAAATTCCAACCCTGCTGACCCCTTGGTGTTGTATTTCCAGCCTCCAGAATGATGAGAAGATAAATGTTTGTTGTTTAACCCGGTCTGTGGTACTTGATTTGGCAGCTGTAGCAAACAACTACTGGTGATCATGGAAACACACACACACACACACACCTAGAAAATTCCAGAAAATGGTCCAAGAAATCCCCTGGCATGCTCCTGTACAGTTCATAATATCCCATCCTATTGTTTTCCATTTTTTCATTTTTTTATAGGTAACACTTATCTTCATCCAAAATATTAACAAGAATGATATACAAATAATCCCACAAAATAGCAAAACACGCAGCAGCCACAGAACTCCCGCCTTCTCACCCTTTCCACCCCTGAGCTAGCCAGGCCCCTGGGGCTCCGGCCGAGCAGAGTTTGAAAAATGCTGCTTCCATTCTGATGCCTGGCGAAGATCTAATATGTCAGCAAATTACCTCAGGTTTGCACATTATCATTAATCACGGTTGTCACGGGGGCCGGCAGCACTGCCCGGATATAATAAATAACAATGACCTTAGGCATGTGTAGGCAGACCATGCATGTGTGTGTGTGTGCGTGTGTGTGTGTATGGGGGGAGGGGAGGCCCAAGTCCATTAGAGACAGAGGCAAACGCTGCTCTTGGCATGTCCTCTGAGGGTCCCTGCAAGGAGACCCCCCTGGGAAGCCTGACTCCTGCGGACAGGGAGCATCGGATCAACAGGACTGGCCAGCAACCTTCAAAGTCATTCTGCAAGGCTCTCAAGGGCGGCTGAAGATGTGCATCTCTTCAGAGGAAAAGAAGGCCTAGATCCCAGGCAAGCATGAGGCTCGTGGCTGCCTGACTGCCCTCCACTCGGGATTCAGAAGACCGGACATGTCAGAGGCTTCTCTAGCAGCGAGGGGTCCTGCATTGCTCCTGCAGCCAGCCATTCAGTTAAGGCCAAGCTCTCAATCTCGGGGCTTAGCATTCAGTCAGAACTGGGGCGTCCTGAGTTTACTGTGGGTGAGCCTTCAAACTCTGCTTTGCTTTGGGTCTCCCGTTCAGACCAGGCCCTTCGGAAACAGGCTTGTGGCACCCCCTGAGGGCTGCCTGGCCAGCGGAACCCCATCCTCCTGCAGACTCTGATCAGATGTGGCAGGAAGACTCCTCCTGGCATGGACCGCGGCCTCCTTTCTCACGGTTGTAGGTTACAGTCAGGGCTCTTTCTGCCACCTTCATCCTGGTATAGGCAGGAACGCTGCCATCCTCAGTGGCATCAGCAATGGGCTTCTTATTGAACGTGCTCACTTTTGCACGCAAAATGGTGGGCCTATTCCGTTTGGGAAGTACCCAGTTTCCTTGGCCTTTCTTTTCATTGATTCCATGTGGGGTTTCAAATTAGTTGTTAAGTTATTAATTACCCAATGCCATAGGCTACTTTATTCCATATCCTGTTTCATCTTGGTGCGGATGCTACTTCACGCCCCAGCTAATCTATAGGCCTCCCAGGAGAAGGAACTTTATCTGAAAGGGGGTTGTCTTTCTATTGAACTGTCCCATGTGAAAGGCACATGGTCCAGATGTGTTGGTAATTTTAGGGAGGGAATGTAGGATGGGGAAAGCCAGTTAACTCTGAGTTGGAACTCCAGCTCCGCCATTCATTTCTGATGCAAACTTGGACCCTTCCTTAAACTTTCAGGACTTTCCTGAAACTCAGTTTCCTCCTTTGCTAGATGGGGCTAATACCACCCACTGGGTTGCTATGAGGTTTAAATATTTAGACAATGCTGGCAGAATGCACCGCTAAGTGCCTGGCGCATAGTAATTGATGTATAATGAAAATACTGATGATGATGATGATGATGATGATGATGATGATGGTGGTGGCGGTGGTGGTGATTGCAAATATTTAGTAAAATGTAGATTTAAAGCACAGTTTGCTCACAACTTTGTCAGCTAAAGTGTTTGTGGTCTTAACTAACCAACCAATATGTGATCATGTTGAGATCAAATCAATATGATCAATGCAGTTAACCTTGAACTGGGAAGCAAACTTGAGGGGAAGTCCAGAGGGAGGTGGGAGAAGGGGTACTCCCTCACCTTAGTCCAGTAACCACAGTTTTGACAAACCTACACCTTCTACCTCATAAAAATAACATTTATATTTAAAACTATGTATCTTTAAGTTTAAACGACCAAGTATATATTTTCATTGCCTAAAATTGGGATATTTGGAAGAGCCCAAAGAAGAAAACAAAAATTCTAGAGCCCTTAGGATCTCAGTGTGGAAAGGTTATAAATACATAATTCATTCACACAATACTCACAAATTAGAAGGGATGTGAAATTAATATATTTTCGCTGAATAGCCTAGAAAGGTAAAACAGTTCTCTGTCTACCACAGAAAACTCAAACTTGACCTAATAAAGTGAAGAACCAAATAAAGGAATGGGGAAAAAAAGAGACTTCATCCTTAAAAAAAAATTTAAAAAGAGGAAGTAAAACAAAAAGAGAGTGGCTAAAACAATGTTTATCTGCTAGCCTTTTTTATAGCAGAATTTGGTAATTTCTCTGACGTTCAGCACTGGCGTTTCAGAGGAATGTTTAATTTCTGTTGATTTGCATGAATCACTTATAATTACTTCCACCATATGTACTTATATCCTCTCCAATGAACTTACCCATTAGAAAGAGCATTCAACTCACTTTTCACTGTTTTGGAAGCAAGTAATAACCCACAGTACTTGATGTGCTCAATTACCTCTACCCTGAGAGGTATGCTCTTAATTTGAGCACAAATTTCCAAATTATTTTAGAATTTTATCAAAAGTATACATTTGATTTAAAATCCAGACACACACTTCCATGTAAAAAAATGTGCTCAGTATTTTATGAGATAAAGATGATAAGTTTTCTACATTGACATTTTTCTGCCTACTATTTTTTTTTAATCCTCACCCAAGGACATGATTAGAGAGAGAAAGGGAGAAAGAGAGAGAGAGAGAGAGAGAGAGAGAGATCCATCAATTGCCTTCCGTTCATGCCCCAAACAGGGGTTGAACCCGCCACCCAGGTATGTGCATTGAATTGGCAACCTTTAGGTGCACAGGACAAGGCTCAACCAACTGAGCCACTCATGCTACTTCTGCCTACTTTTAAAAATATTTCCAGTAAAGTATAGTATACTTAGAGAAGAGTACATTTATTTTTAAGTGAACAATGCAATTGAATTTTCACCAACTGACCCCACCATGTGACGAACACATCAAGACAGCTCCCCTGGAGGCCCCTCCCCCAACCCTGTGTCTTTGTGGTCATTACTCACCCTCCAAAGTCAACCACTCTCCAACAGCATCGGTTAGTTTTGCTATTTTTGAACTTTATATAAATAGAGTCACACGCTACATATTCTGTCATGTCTGGCTCCTTTCCCTCAACACTGCCTTTGTAAAATTCATCCACGTTGTGTGTACTTGGCGGTTCCTTCCCATTGCCTTGTAGTGTTACGTATTATGTGAACAAAGCTCAATTCACCTCTCCATTCAGCTATTTGGGGGAACTTGGGTAGCTTCCAGTTTGGAGCTCTTATGAATAGTGCTGTAAAGAGCATTCTAGAACCTGTGCATCGTGAACAAAGGTAAATATTTTTGTTGGGGACATACCTAGGAGTGGAAGGGCTTTGTCATAGAGCAGGCCTATGACCAGTTATTTAAGATACTGATAGTTTTCCATAGTGGTTGTACTTGCCTTTCTTTTTACCAGCCTAATGAAGTACTAAATTACAAAAAGGATTATGCTATACTAAAATTATGGTCATTTCTTCATTACATACAATCTTCCATACACATGGAACATCCTAAAAATTCTTTATAATTTCAAGTGAACAAAGACTTGCAAACAATATGATTACTACTGATACTACCACCATCACCACAACTACGACAACTAACTACAACAATGCAACTAGTAACAACTAAACCCCTCTATGCACCAGGCCTGGTGCTAAGTGCTTTATGGCAACAATGCATTTCATCTTCTCCGTAACCCTGTAGATTCCATTGTTGTCCCCAGTTTCCTATGATGAAACCAGAGACATAACCCGTGGGTGATGTGACCAAGACCACAAAGCTACCCACCAGGTCTGTTGGACTCTAAACCCAGCTCTTTCAGCACAAGGCTCCTGCTTCAGCTCCTGGAAGCCCATGGGTTATTACTGCTCATCTGGGTTCTCTCATGGGGCTATTCTGTCAGTCCTTCTAGAAACATCTCACGTGGGGTTCTCGAATGGGTTGTCATAAATGTTTCTCTTGGAACTGCAAGATTTTATATTCTAGCAATGAAGAGAAGAAGGTTGCTAATATTTTAGATGTCATTTTCATGCGTGCAAGTGCATACACCCACACACAAACACACATACATGTCTAGTGGTTCCTTGTATTGGGTGAATGGTAGCAATGTGTGTGAGCTTTACCAAAAATAAATACATAAAACCGGACTTCCTTTTACCATGCTCTTTGTTTAACTTAGCAAAACTGAATGTTGTGCACTAATATTCTCCCCTTAAACTCAGTGGCAGAGACAGGAACTGACTGCACATAACACAAAATAGAAGGTGGGCAATAGGGTCAGTTACAAGGTCAGAGGTCATTTCTTTAAAGGTCCTGCTGAAAGGCTGCTCTGGCCTCAGGGCCTGGAGACCTTTTCTGTGCCTGGGCTCCGGCTCCTGTTCGGAAAAGGGGTTGTTCTCTGTATCTAGATGCGACCTCACCCATAAGAGTTACAGAATGACTGAAGCCTGAGACAACCCATTTCCCAAAGCCCAGCGTCCCTCCTTTAACCATCTACATTCTGTTGAACAGACACGTGGCAGAGACCCATGTGGTCTGCTCACAGGCTCTTATATAGTAAGTCAAGTTCTATGCATGACAAAGAAAGGCGACATGTAGGAACATCACAGAATTTGTTTCCTAAACACCTGAAACATGGTGTCAAGATAATTTTCAACTGCTGTAGAAATCGCATATTTCTCACATACATTTCTTCCATATTAAAACACCTAAATATGGAAGGTATACGATTTCGATGGTAGAAATTTGGCACCGCTGTTGATGAAAGTTATTAATTTAGGGCCCAGCACTAGGCTGCGGGACTATTACAGGATGAGGTGCTGTGCATTCTGAGTGCAGAAAGTTTCAGTGATGCTCTGTGCAAGTGTGCACGCTAGAAAGGCCATCATCCGCCCCCACTCAGACTCTGGATAACTGGACCTTAAAAATAATATCTCTTCAAAGACAAAAGACATGCTAGACAAAAGGTTTATGTATTTTCTCTCGGACGCAATGGAAACACGTTTTGGTCAATCTACCAAATATATTGATTTGGAAAAGAATGAACAATGTCTACTCATCTGGAAAAAGGCTTTGAAGCTATTAAATTCACGTTAACTCCGCCCACAGGGGCCCCTGCTGCAGAAGCCACCTACTTTGTAGACAGTTTCCGGGAGCAAAGGATGGCCTTGCTCAGGAGAATGAACCGGACTCAAGTCCCAACATTGTTCGGTATTGGTGGAAGTGCCAAAAAATAACTCAACAAGGCTACAAAAGTATGATTTTCTTCTGTTTCTAAAAAGCATACTAGAAAGCCAGAACCACATTAAGAGCGGGAACAGTAGATTATGATGATAAAAAGCACCATCCTAACTCACATGCAGGGGTGTCTTTACTTCATTAGAATTGGGTTTGGGTTCTTCACAACTAACTACCTGGGAGGCCAGCAGGGCGGGTATCCGATCCCTTGCAGGGAGCAGGCAGCTGAGCGAGTGACAGCAATTTCATGAAGCCACGAGCAAGTAGATGAATTTCAGAGCAGGAACCAGGACCCGAGCCACTGCTGCTGACATAAGGCTGTCCCTCACTCCAGGGGGTCCATGCATGGTCTCAGCTGAGCATGAAGGAAGACATCTCAGTCACTATGGAGACTATTAGAGCAGTAGGACTTCATCCTTTCTGTGAGCTCCCTTCTCATTGTTTCACACCTGAAAAGGCCCCACACCACCCTATAGAGGGCGCTCTTGCCTAGAAACGAAGATCACTCCAAGCCTCTTCATTCATAATTCTTAATATGGCCAGGCGAACCACTATTCTAAACAGAACTCCTGTATACTTGTCTGCTCTGTGAAGCACCTTCTCTAATAGGTACTCAATTTCATGCCCTTAGAGCTAAAGAACAGCATAACTGCCAAAGCCGGTTTGGCTCAGTGGATAGAGCGTCGGCCTGCGGACTGAAAGGTCCCAGGTTCGATTCAGGTCAGGGCATGTACCTTGGTTGCGGGCACATCCCCAGTAGGGGGTGTGCAGGAGGCAGCTGATCGATGTTTCTCTCTCATCGATGTTTCTAACTCTCTATCCCTCTCCCTTCCACTCTGTAAAAAATCAATTAAAAAAAATATATATTTTAAAAAAGAACAGCATAACTAAGTGGGCATGTTCTCTTAATCCATGCTGATACCCCCAAATAATAAAGCCAATGATTGCTTGGGTTACATTTCATACTGGCCTTTCCTCCCATGTCCTATCTATATATCAGCTTTTTTCTTTCCTTATTTAAAAAAAATATATTTTATTGATTTCAGAGAGGAAGGTAGAGGGAGAGATAGAAACATCCATCTCCACACTGGGAGTTGAGCCCACAACCTGGGCATGTGCCCTGGCCAGAAAGCAAACCATGACCTCCTGGTTCATAGGTTGACACTCAACCACTGAGCCATGCCAGCTGGGCTCTTCTCTTTCTTTCTTTCTTTCTTTCTTTCTTTCTTTCTTTCTTTCTTTCTTTCTTTCTTTCTTTCTTTCTTTCTTTTTTTTTTCAAGTAGAGATTTTCTCAAAGTTTTCCCTAGCTACAACACAGGCATCATTTGAAACAATTTTGTGTTTTTGAAATTGAACTGAAGGACAACTTTATTGGCTTTGAGAATCAAAACCAAAGAAATCATAACATTTTTCCCATTACGGGAGTCATTTCAAAAGGGATAAGAGCAAAAGGTATGTTCCCAGAGGTTGGGTCCTACAAGGAGAGGGTGATAAATGCTGTGATTCTAGAATTCTTGATTCCCTTTGTCTATTGTATATGTCTGGCCCCTGCATTTTCCCCCAAAGAATTTCAGCAAGACCATTTCTGACTTGGCACTGGGTCTCAACACTTGCAGAGGCGCGAACCAGGGACCAGAGAGACGGCCGGTGGCTCACTTCCAACAGATGTGTGCTTGGAAATGAGGTGCTAACACGCGGAATGCTATCAGGGACGCTAATGACACCCAGCCTGCCCAATTGTGCAAACGTAATTAAGGCAGACGCACTGTGCTGCGGATGCAATTATTTTCAAAAACACATCGGACTTGCTTTTTCTACGTGATCGACTGTGGCAGCCAAAGACATCTCATAAAATTTCACAACAAATTAATTGTGACTGATTTTTTTTAAAAAAATACACATCTTTCTTCTTAATTTCCGGAAGGTTAAGGACACATAGTGAAATGTAGTACAAACATGTGCATACACATATAAGCACAAGTCCCTAATGCCTTAGCACCACTTACAAAATAGAAATGTAAGCATTTCACCAGTGTTTCACCAGTCAGATTTTATTTTAATTTAATTTTGATTCTATTGCAAAGTAAAGAGAAGAGGGTAAATGTTTATTGAAGGCGAATTATGGAGGTTCTGTAAAATTATGGTTTTCGTCATTTAAAATATTTTAGTTTTTATAAGAGAAAATCCAGCTAAATGGGCAACATAATGACTTAAGAGTTCAGTTTGGTTGGTTTTCGTGTCACTGGCCTAAACACTCTGACAAGAATTTATAATGGGAAGTATATTCTCATGAGCTATTTTTCAGAACAATATTTTGTATGGATTGTAAAACTGTAATGTCTTCACCCGATTAATCTATGAAAACTTCCTCTTTACTAACATCTGTTATTTTTCTATATAACAGGACATATTATAATTAAACATATACAATAAAATTCCTTAAGCTGTTTATCAGGTACAGTTTTCACATAATCCATTTACCAGCTATGAATATCATTGATACATAAACCTCAATGACTATTTTGCCACTTAAAGAGTGCCATCCCAGATGGGTAGGAAAGTGGGCTTGGCTCTTATCATGTTAGTAGTAGATCTAAAACACACCTGGGTTGCCCTAAAATACAGGTATCTATTTTTTTTTAATATATCCTTATTGATTTCAGAGAGAGATAAAGAGTTAGAAATATCAATGGTGAGAGAGAATCATTGGCCAGCTGCCTCCTGCACAACCTCTCCCTTCCCCTCCCCCCCTCCCCTCCCCCCCCCCCCCCCCGCAGGAATCAAGCCCGCAACCTGGGCATGTGTCCTGACTAGGAATCCAACCCTGACCAGGTCCTGGTTCATGGGTCGACATTCAACCACTGAGCCACATCGGCCGGGCCACGGGTATCTTTTGTATGACTAAAGTTTTTGGTGAAAGAGAAATTAAACATCAAATACCTAATTATTTCTTTCTCTCCCAAGGCACTGAGCAAGCATGTCTTATCTTCCCAGGAATTAAGCTGTTTTAATCTCAATATTTCTGCTAGTGGCCCATATGTATAGATTGTTAATTCTATGGACTAATAGGGGGTCCTAGTAGATGAAAGATTTTGCATGGTCTTGCTCTTAAGAATGTCCCACCCCACCCCCACCCAGGTCTTTTAACCTTCCGCAGACTCCCCACCTTCAAGCAGGGTACACATCGAAAGGCCTGGAGTTGGGGTTAAGCACAATATTTCCCTATTTCAGGTATGTTGTGAGGAAACTGTAGGAGACAGAAATGGACATAAAATGAAGTGGGTGTTGAGTACCCTTATCCAGCTGACACACCCTGGCTTGTTTTGCTTGTCTTTGACTCTGGTGTTTACAACTCCATGGAGACAGAAGTTAACTAATAGAAGACACGTAAGGAGGTGAACACTTCCTGGGTGACAAGGCAGAGGAACCCTGTTCCCACCACACAGATAGACTGTCCTATGGATGAACAAACCCTGGACGTCAAATGCTTACTTGTACCAGCTGCAAACCCTTCCCAGGTACCTCATAAGGAGAGTCAAACACAACCTTTGTTTTCATTGTTTTAAGAAAAAAAAAACAACACACCACATTATTTCTGAGCTTCGGAGTCCTTGATAAATTCTATTTTATAAGGTATCTATTACTAGGTATGTATTTTACATAATGAGGCTGAATTCCATTTAAATTAAAAAATTGGCTTGCATTGTATTTATGTTGCCTTGAATATAATACAGGTCAGTGAAGATCACATATAAAAATAAGAGAAAGGAAACTTCAGCACTATATTCACATCCCACCGCACCCCCCAGAGCAGATGGCTCCCACCTGTTCTGGTCCCATTTCTTTGATTTGTGTCTGTTAATTTCAGAATTTATCTTTCCTTCAAGTCCTGCCACACAGGGGACCAGGGAGGGTCCCCTCACCACCCACATGTGGTAGGGAACCTCGAACCTACATAGTCCAGGGTTTCCCAGGTCAGTCGGATTTAGATTGCTTAACAGATTTCTCAGATCCACAGAAGAACAGAGAAGAAGCAAGAATGAGAGAACCACAGCAGCTAAGTCTTGACAGGGCATCTCATGGCCAGAAGATAATGGTGAACATTTGCATTGGAAGGCCTCCGATCCCTTTACCCGGGAGCGCACCACAAGCGATTGAACGCTGCATTTCCAACTGGTCATTCTCCAGCAAGCACTTAACTCATTTATTCTCCATGGCTGCACAGACATAAATGCTTTCAAAATTGGCTCCAATTAGCATTTATCATATGCCACTTGTCTCTCAACAAAAATGCATCATTGCCCACTCATGCTCCAAGAACCCAGGCTTAAAGATAATTTGGAGATTCGCTCCATAAAAAACAGGTATATACATTTGTCTTTGCACAGCTTTGTGTCACTAAATGGAAACTCATGTCCAAGTTGCATTTCCAGCTCACGTTGGGAAATGCTAACACGACCTTTCAGAGTGCCAGGAATCTTCGAACCACTGGAGTTGTGAAATATGAAGAATCCGGCTTCCGAAGGAGAGTATCTTCGGAGTGCCGTCCAATGTACCCATGAAGCTGAGCACACGGGAGGCTGCACAAAAGAGGGTTAAGAATGGGGGCCTTGGCTTGAGAGCTGAGCTTGCATTCCGCAGAGGACCTAATCTTGCTTGGCCTGTTTCCTCAGTTGTAAAATGCGATGGATAACAACATTTGCTTACTATTGGGCTGCCTAAATGCTCAGCGTGGTGCCTGCTTCGCCAGTGGGTGTTCAGGAAACAATGCCTATTGTTATCGCAAGATTGCTATTGTCACTTTTATATGAATGTCCGATGCCACAATTTCTACATCAATGACCTGGGAATGCTTATTCTATGTCAGTGAGCCTCAGTTGGCTCATCAAAAAGTGGGATAACATCACCCGCTCTGCAAGACTGCTATGAGGACCAAACAGAGTATGTTGAGCTCTGACCTAGTGACTGAGCCTGAGATAAAGGGTCCAGAGACTTTCTCTTCCTGTACAGAAGGGCATTTTGGACATAATTTCTTTAAGACTGGAAGAGAAATGGAGATATTGTTCAACTTTTGTATAACTCAGTGAGTTTAATCATGAAAGAGCTGCCTACCACTGTTCAGAATCTATAAGCGGATCTAAAAGAATTTACACTTAAAAAAAAGTGTGTGGGGGGGGGGCATTTGAAACACTTTCAACAATGAAGATAAATTTTAAAAAGTGCCAAAACAATAAATAAATCAAATGAAGGAAAAAAGGTTACATAAACATATTATAATATGCAATATTTTACATATGTATCTGTCACTAGTGTATGAAAAGTTGGCAGATATTAACAGGAGACTAAACACTATTGTAATTCTCCAATAGATTTTAGAACCCACAGAATGCCCAAAACTGCCTAAGAAGGAAGGTTAATTAGAACACAAGAGAGTTTCTTAGAACATCTGCTGTGCAGCCCATTCTTTACCCAAGAAGGGAGCTGGGGCTTTACCTGCTAGCCTGGAGGATGGGGAATATTCCTGGGAATAAGACAAATTGCTAATTCAGTATTAAATGAAATCTTCTAAATTTCCCTGGTCCAGAAAACAGACCACATTGAAACAGGTGTATGAATACTTACAAACAATAAAAAGTTAAGAAGAAGCCATTGTACCTGTTTATGTGGCTATGTAGCCCAATAGCATAAAGCACAGTGTGTCTAATATGTAGGCAGCTGCTGAAGGATCCTAGCTCAACAGCACAACTAAGTCCAGCCACAAATGCTATTGGGGGTGAAGAATTTTGACAAGAAAAAACAGTCGATAGCTGCACTGCCTTCTCTCCTGCCCTCTTGCTCAGATACTCCAATGAAAGCAAACAAAATCTAGAACTCTACTACATACAGCAGGGGTGGGGAACATCTGGCCCATTGGCTGTAGAAGGCCCATGAAATCACTGGTCCGGCCCTACCAAGGCAACCGCAGCGGGACTCAAAATTCAATAAATCTGGGAGCTTTTTTCATAGCAGCATAAATTCATATGAAGTGAATTATATTAAGTGAATGATGTTATAAATATCCAATGGCCCTTAGAAGAAAAAAGGTTCCCACCTCTGACATACTGGATGACAGTAGCTGGGACCTTCCAAATTGGTCTTGTTCTTTTTTTTTAAGTCCAGTGTGTGTGTGTGTGTGTGTGTGTGTATTGATTTTAGAGAGAAAAGAAGAGGGAGAAGAGGGAGAGCAAGATAGAAACAACATTGATGAGAGAGAATCATTGATTGGCTGCTTCCTGTAAGCCCCATACTGGGGATTGAGCCTGCAACCCGTGCATGTGCCCTGACTGCGAATCGAACCATGACCTCCTGGTTCATAGGTCGACATGCAACCACTGAGCCACACCAACCAGGCATGTCCCAGTTCTTGATTAAGAATCCACCCACCAGCAAGTTGTGTGACTTAGACTTCTTTACCATGTGGGATGAGCCATGTGTCAACATGTCCATTGGTTCTTTGGGAAAGTTTAGAGAAATGATTAGAGAATTTAACTTTATCTCTCCATTGCTTTTTTCCCAACCAACTCTATGACAATTAGGTCAAAGGGGCGGAGATGCAATTAAGTTGAGCAAATAGTGTTTGAAAACCTACTAGACGCAAAGAAAGGAGTCTGCCTTTCTCCTGCTCTTCAGTCTCCTGCTGGTGCCCCCCATTAGCTGAGCCCCACTAGAAGCCAGATGACCAGGGACCCCATTGATGTATCCATCCTCCTGGGGCCCAAAGCGGGGTGGAGACAGGCAAAGAGTGGACCTGGGAGGAGGGTAGAAGGCTCTTCTTAAACAGAGCAAGGTCAAAGACAAGGGTGGTTGCAAGGATGCTCAACACAACTTCTGGCTGTTACTACAAGACTACTCACTTCAGGCAGCCCGGAGATAATGAGTCAGTGTGTCTGCTGTGCAGGTTTGCCAGATTTAGTCACAGAAATACAGGACCTAGTTAAGTCCGAATTTCTGATAAAGAGTACATGATTTCAGTGTACTTGTGGCCCGTAAAATATTTGGGATATGCTTGTACTAACATTATCTATTGTTTATCAGAATCAAATTGAAGTGGGCTCCCTGTATTGAATCTGACAGTCCTAGTTCTTTGTATGAAGTTATTACTTCTGTCCCAAAGGACAAGGGCAAACCATGAGTTTCCGCCAAGTGTGTTATATTTAGTATGCATCCTATGAGTTTCCTATTTTTGCTTACCTTACCAATTTAATTCTTGGGTCCTCCCTTCCTACAAAAGATGCTATTTTTATTCATTGCAATATATAGATCATCTCCATTGAAAATGGACTGATTTTATTCCCAGTGAGGTTATCCATGAATTGCCTCTTTTCTCCTGAGAATATATTTGTTTAAAATAGGCTCAGCATTCTGTTGCCAGGCACTAAAGTTTTGTTATGTGTCTTCTGTGTGCAAATGGGAAATACAAGTTTTAGTAAAAAACAACCCATTTAGAAATATCTTCAGTATAGTTTTAAAGGTAAGAAACACACACTTCTATAGAAACCAATGCAAGAGCAAGCAAGACTGTGGCTCCACAGCGTGAAAGGCGTCCTTGGTTTAGTGAAGGAAAGGTACTCTTCGGGATGGATGGATCGGCATGCACATTCTTGGAACCCTGCTATCCTGGTGCCAACACTGTAGCTCACCTCCCTCACCTCCTCCAGGGTAGGAGATGCTGAGGAGGAGAGGGGAATCATGGCCTGGTTGTCGTCACTGAGGGCGCAGCAATGGTGTCAGCTTCTCCCTCCCCCTGACCTTCTTGGGGCTCTTCAACTGATTCCCATCTCACTCTAAATGAAGCCCAGAATCCCCATGGGACTTGCCATGACCTTCCCCCAACACTCAGCTCTCATCTCTTCTTTTCTCATCTCTTAGCTGCTCTCCTTCAGCCACACTGACCTCCTGGGGTCCTGAGTGTCCCAGGCACACAACCACAACAGGGCTCCTGCAACTGCTCTTGGGTCTCCCTGCCACCCCCTCTATTCCCATGTGGTTTGTTTCCTTGTTCCTTCATGGACATCACTTATCAGCTCCTTTAAAATGGTACCCTCTCCATCTTTCCTAACCGTTTATCCTGCTTTATTTTCCTCTGGGCATTGACCACCACCTCTCTAATACATAGCTACTTATCTGTCACCCTTGCTATCCTATATAATAAAGGCTAATATGTAAATTGGCTAAATGGTGGAATGACGCACACTGACCACAAGGGGGCAGATGCTCAATGCAGGAGCTGTCCCCTGGTGGTCAATGTGCTCCCACAGGGGGAGCGTTGCTCAGCCAGAAACTGGGCTCATGGCTGGCGAGTGCAGCGGCATTGGCAGGAGCCTCTCCCGCCTCCTCAGCAGCTCTAAGGATATCTGACTGACGGCTTAGGCCCCGTGGGGAGCGGGCCTAAGCCATTAGTTGGACATCCCGAGGGCTCCCAGACTGTGTGAGGGTGCAGGCTGGGCTGAGGGACCTCCTGATTGCATGAATTTCATGCACCGGACCTCTAGTTAGAATATAAGCTCCATGAAACCAAGGATTTTAGTCTTTTGTAAAAGTCTCCTGTTGTATAGCTAATGTCTGCAGTGCAGTCCTCACACATGGAGACAAATCTGCGTGAGTCTCCATCCCCCTGAGATAACACACCATGTATTTATTCTAAAGACATATATGCTGCATTCACTTGCCGATTTTGTACTAGTTAATGTCCATTAGGAGTGGAGTTCACGTCCACATTATCAAGAGAACTTGACCTTTTGGTGCTTTCTTTTTAAAAAATAATAGCTAAAATCAAATTGGGTTGGAGTTAGATGCTATCATATCAAAGTCTAGTCTAACCATGTTGATGTGTAAACAGTCTATTATTTTTGTTGTTGTTCATTTGATTTCACCCTTACTCTGTCACATTACACCTTTTGAGTTTTACTGATGGTCTTGCTGGTTCTTCAACAATACAAACCCACTGCTTTCTTAGATGATTGGTCACACTGCCCTTATTGAAAAATGCATTGACATCTGTTCACCTGTTGGCCTACAGGCCACTGAACTGCCTCCCTCTTATCACGTGTTGTTCTTATTTTCCTGGAAAATGTTGACATTAATTGAAGCCTTAAGAATCTTTTTTTTTAATTCTTTATTGATTAAAGTATTACATATGTCTCCTTTTTCCCCCATTGACTTCTCCCCAGCCCCTCCCATTCCCCAGCACACGCCCTTACTCCCAAAGTGCATTGTTCATTGGTTATGCTCATATGCATGCATACAAGTCCTTTGGTTGACCTCTTACCCCCACCCCGCCTTCCCTCTGAGGTTTGACAACCTGTTTGATACTTCCCTGTCTCTAGATTTATTTTTGTTTATCAGTTTATGTTGTTCGTTATATTTCACAAAGGAGATCATGTGATTTTTTATCTTTCTCCGACTGGCTTATTTTGCTTAGCATAATGCTCTCCAGGTCCATCCATGTTGCAAATGGTAAGAGTTCTTTCTTTTTTACAGCAGTGTAGTATTCCATTATGTAGATGTACCACAGTATTTTTAATCCACTGATCTGCTGATGAGCAGTTAGGCTGTTTCCAAATCTTAGCTTTATAAATTGTGCTGCTATGAACATAAGTGTGCACATGTCCTTTCTGATAGGTGTTTCTGATTTCTTGGGATATATTCCTACAAGTGGGATCACTGGGTAAAATGGGAGTTGCATTTTTAGTTTTTTGAGGAAACTCCATACTGTTCTCCACAGTGGCTGCACCAGTCTGCATTCCCACCAGCAGTGCCTGAGGGTTCCTTTTTCTCCACATCCTCACCAGCACTTGTCATTTGTTGATTTGTTGGTGATAGCCATTCTGACAGGTATGAGATGGTACCTCATTGTCATTTTGATTTGCATCTCTCAGATGATTAGTGACTTTGAGCATGTTTTCATATGTCTCTTGGCCTTCTGTATGTCCTCTTTTGAAAAGTGTCTATTTAGATCCCTTGCTCATTTTTTGATTGGATTGTTTATCTTCCTTTTGTTAAGTTGTATGAGTTCTCTATAAATTTTGGAGATTGAACCCTTATCAGAGATAACATTGGCAAATATGTTCTCCCATGCAGAGGGCTTTCTTGTTGTTTTGTTGATGGTTTCCTTTGCTGTGCAGAAGCTTTTCATTTTGATGTAGTCCCATGTGTTTATTTTCTCCTTAGTTCCCATTGTCCTAGGAGCTGTATCGGTAAAGATATTGCTACGACATATGTCTGATATTTTACTGCCTGTGGATTCTTCTAAGATTTTTATGGTTTCCCGTCTTATGTTTAAATCCTTTATCCATTTTGAGTTTATTTTTGTATATGGTATAAGTTGGTGGTCTAGTTTCATTTTTTTGTATGTATCTGTCCAATTTTCCCAACACCATTTATTGAAGAGACTGTCTTGACTCCATTGTATGCTCTTGCCTCCTTTGTCAAATATTAATTGAGCATAAAGGCTTGAGTCGATTTCTGAGTCCTCTGTTCTGTTCCATTGGTCTATATGTCCGTTCTTGTGCCAGTACCAGGCAGTTCTGAGAAGAGTAGCTTTGTAATATAGCTTGATATCTGGTATTGAGATCCCTCCTACTTTGTTCTTCTTTCTCGGGATTGCTGCGGAAGCCTTAAGAACCTTGGTCTCAGTGTCTCATCCCCCTAGTTTAAGTTCATCATACACTAAACTGGCCCTGAGCACAAGGCAGATCAGCCCTACTGGTATCCCCCTCGATGCCTTTAGGCTCTATTGAGAAATGTGCCAAATAATTCATGACACTCATATAGCCCTTTAGAATTCATAAAAAAGTCTGATACACATGATCTTACTTAGTCTTCACAATGGACCCACAGTGGGTTGTTTTCCCAGCTTTACAGATGAGGAGACTTACCAAGTTGGCAGCAAGGGGTTTATGGGGGGCCAGTGGCAATGCCAAGTCCAGGGAAGCTCCTTACTCATGGCAGTGGTGAGGCTGTGCGTGATGGCCTTGGTTTTAAGTGACTTGGGCACAAATTGCTTCAGTGGAGAGCGCAGTGGCATATGATGATAGACTCTAATTTGAGGCCTTTTCCCCGACTGTCATCAGTTCTTATACACAAAAATGAAAGGATGCCTTAAGCAATTTGCCGTGATCAGAGGGCCCCACAGGGGAGCAGTCCAGCAGACACACAATCCACTTAGACACATAATTTTCATACAATCCAGTGAAATAGTTTTAATGCCTGGTCTTATAATTTTACATGAACTCGTTCTAGAAGCGTACACTTTGGCATTCACGAAGTTATCAGGGGGCCTCACACACAGAGACACAATCTGGCCTTTAATGATGGAATCATATACAAACATGCCTAGGAGCCCAGGGTGTTGGGCTGGACGGGACCACAGAAAATTCAGCCCCACGGTTCTCAAGCAGAGGTCCCAGTAATGGGGACGTGTACACATGAATCCATGGTGTGCGCACTGTCCACGATACCAGCGTTTCAATGTTGCTTAATGATAAGCGATCTCAGACATTATACCAAACACATGTAATGTTTCCAAGAAGAAAACTCCACATGCATTTTTAAGACTCACTACAGGTTTCACAGATGGTTTAAGCTGGCAGCCGGCTGCTTTGGGCAAATCCCAGACCCTCTGGGTTTTATGTCATGCTGCCCTTAGGGGTAGGCAAATGGAAAGATTTAAGAACAATGAAATCTACTCAATTAGCAGATGAGTAAAACTTAAGACCCAGACAAGCTCCGACTAATAAAGATGTTAGAATCACTACTGTTCCCAATGCTGTGCCTCACCCTCCTCTCAGAAGCTACTGGAGTCTGAACCAGTCGCACACCTGTGGGTTGCATGTGGCCAGGGCATGCGAAGGGGTGGTGTTAGCTTGCTAGGGGTGCCATGACAAGGCACTGTGAACTGAGCGGCTCTGGAGACTAGAATCAGACCAAGGAGTCAGCAGGGCCACCATCCTGCTGACAGTGCTCGGGAAAGACCTGTGTCAGTCCTTTCTCCGAGGTTCTGGAAGTGCCTTGGCATGACCTAGCATTCATCGTGTGTGTGTGTGTGTGTGTGTGTGTGTGTGTGTGTGTGTGTGTCCAAATTTTCCCTTTTAGTAAGGACACCAGTCAGATTGGCTTAGAGGTCCACCCTTCTCCAGAGGTGGAATATAACCTCCTCTTACTTAGCTAATTACACCTGCAATGACAGTTTCCAAACCAGGTCACATTCTGAGGTGCTGCGGGGTTAGAACTTCAACATGGGGATTTACTGGGTGAACATGACTCAACCCCTAAAACAGGTAAAGCCTACCTGGGCTCCGACTCGATGAACCGGTGGTTCTGAGAAATGGCAGCCAGCGTCAAAGGCCAAGATAAGCCTCTCTGATGCCCTTAACTGAGACTTTTTTAAATGCTCTGCAAATTTCACGGCTACCATAAAGTCTAGGATTTTCAACTTGATATCTCATATCTGTGCCCTCCTCAAGAGTCTACAATTGATTAATGTTGCCAGTTTCAGGTCAAGATGTACAGAGGAAAAAGCAGTGGAGGTTTGAGTGAGCTGCCCATTAAAGAGCAGCCCTCCATTCCATGGCACTGCGCTGTCAAAAAGGCCTTTCGGAAATCCATCAAGTGATAAGCAAGAGGCAAGTCTCAGTCAAGCTGGAGTTAACGCATTTCGTGTGTTAGGGGTTTAGATTTAGATTCATTCTTGCTGTCTGTGTATTTCTGCATTTTTGTCGAAGGGTCACCCAATTCACCATAACTGGACACTCAAGACCTGGCCCCAAAGGAGCATTTAAAGGTGGTGTACTGGCCGGCCAGTGTGGCTCAGTGGTTGAGCATTGACCCATGCACCAGAAGGTCACGGTTCGATTCCCAGTCAGGGCACCTGCCTGGGTTTCAGACTCACTCCCCAGTAGGGGGAGTGCAGGAGGCAGCCGATCAATGATTCTCTCTCATCATTGATGTTTCTATCTCTCTCTTCTTCTCCCTTCCTCCCTCTGAAATTAATAAAAACATATAAAATATTTTAAAAAATAAAGATGGCGCACCATGTTCTGGCCTCAGCATCTTCACGTATGAAAATGACACCTGACTGTCCTCCCTGCCCCCTTAACCGTCTTCCAGCCCCAGAGTGACGAGGGTTCTCTAACAATGGCTGCTACTTCGGACTCTTTCATGGAATGTCCTCCTTTTATTGAAAGTGAGGTTTGTACTGAGTAGAATGCGACAAAGGCGAGTTCCACTGCTGAGCATTTAGCACACTTTCCCTCGCAGTAAACATGCCACCAAGAAATGAGCGTTGCAAATTCAAAGGCATAACTTTTGCTAATTAGATGTCAACTCAGTTATGTTTCTATGGGCCTAGGAAAAGAGACTTTGAAAAGCCATCGCTTAAAATAGATTTTAATGTCACATTGGAGTATTGAAATTAACAAAGACCCAACAACGACCATCATTCAGGGCAAACACGATTCTTTGACTCAGCAAAACTGCAGTATTCACAGATATTCCAGGATGACCTTCTCATGTCAAGGTCAGCTGATTAGTCACCTCAATTCTATCTGCAACTTTCCATGTGATACAACAAACTCACAGGTCTGGGCATTAGGACATGGATCCCTTTGGGAGTCACTGTTCTGCCTACCATATATATTCATCAAAGCTTGATAGGTGGCTTCCTTGATAACACTGCATGCTTCGTTTTATGCTCCTGGAAACACTGTTCTGAGGAGGGTTCCATAGGCCTTATCCGATGTCCAAAGAGCTCCATGGCACTCGATGGGTCAAGGGCCTGACTCAGGCAGTGAAGCTGAGGGCTAGGATGTCTAAGGAAGCACCTGCCACACAGGAGGTGCGCACATTCTTTGTAATTCTACGTTCAGCAACCTCCAAGCCAGAGGATTGGTTATCCTACTGTGAAACCAGGGTCTGAGAGAAGAAACCAGGGTTTTAGAGAGTCATTTGCCAAAGGCCACAAGGCTGATGAGTCCAGAGCTAAATCCTAGGGGTGCTGGGCTGTGCACTGAGTTGAGATATCCCTTTGACATCCCAGTGTGCTCACTCGCTGCCGGAGATGCTTCGACCAAGAAAGGGGATCTGCCTATCACCGATACCAAGTCTGAACTGGAATGGAGGTTGACTCCTGGGCCAAGGGGCCATCAGGACTCATTAGTCATGGCCTTCAGGTCATGACCCTGGTGGTGGCCACATGGACACAGAGCTGGACAGGAGGCCTCCAGCCCTGCCTTCCCATTCTCCAGTTCCCTCTCTAAGTGCCAGCTCTCTCCCTGCCTGGCCTTCCTCAGATGAGCAGCGCCCCTCTCACTGGGGACAGAATTCCCCATGTGGAATGCTGTGGCTGGCGGGCATTACGCCAATGCAAAAAGAACTGCCTGAGATTCAGCAACTCATAGTGGCCATGCTACCAGTTTACCCTGTAAACCAAACATGTCAAAGTCAAACTCACGGCCCGAGGGCCGCATGCTTCGTTTATTTGGCCCGTGTTAGCCTTTGAGTTTGACATGCTTGTTGTAAACATTGACAGAGGGGACAAAGCTATCGTTGCGTAGGTAAGTAACCTCATGGGCTAGAACTTTCTTCTTGCTATTTTTAACTGGCTTACTTGCTATTTTATTAGAACAGGAAAGTCTAATGATGCTTATAATTCACTCATCACATTCTAAAAAAAGGCTGGTAAATTCTAAAAAAAAAAAAAAAGCCATTTCCCAGACCTCTGTTCATCCTTTTCACTGCAGCTTGCTGCTTCTTCACTCCGCCTCATGGAATCCCAGAGAACACCTCTCCGTGGCAAACGCTGTAATGAGGCTTCTCCATGTGATGGACCTCGGAGTCCCTTAGCTTCCTCACCTGCTCACAGGAATGCTTATGTTACTAAGAGAATAGGCTGTTGCTAAGGCCTGAGGTGGCCGGCAGAGCCTTCTAGCTTCAGAGATGCCCATTAAATTGCTCTTTGGGGATCTCAGCTCATCACATCTCATCCCTCAGGGAGTTGCTTAATGAGTGTGATATGCAGTGGCCCTTATTTAAAACCCTACCACGCGTCGTCCATCTCCTGTCCCTGCGAAATGGTGATCACGGCATGCCTGGCCTTTAACACTTCACCGACCACTCCATCCACCAAAGTGGATGACTGTGAAACGAGCAAAGCTGCTACATTAGGCTCTTTTGCATTCAGGGAGATGTTCCCAATGATGCAAAGAACCATGAAAAGAAAACAAGATACCCAACCATCCATCGTAAAGTCAAAACTGAATCTGACACTCCTGATCTAACGTGTGCTTCTTTGAGGCCTTCAAGGCTTCCTGGGGAAGCTCTATTACGAATCCAGAGCATGCTTGCATTGCAAAAACATGTAAGCAACCTCAGAAGCCACCCTGGAAATCTCAAAGACAGACAAGCCTTGTCAAGGCCTCCTCATCACGATCCCCACCGCCAGGCTCGCACGCGCTAGGGGAGTGACAACACTGTCGCATCTGGATTCCAGACGGGCAATAAAGCATGAGTGGTCCGGCTAATGAGAGCCTCAGCTTGAAGGTTTGACATCATTTTTCTGAACCCACCACTGCCCATGGCATCGCTGATAGACCCGGGAGATGCCAGTGGGAGCTGCTGGGCCCCTGGCTTCAGACAGGGAAGAGGGATGGATTCAAGGCGGTCAGGCCAGTTCTTCACTCCGTCTCACTCCACTGGCAAAACCAAGTGGTGAGCAGTGTCTGCCCCCCTTCAAAGATGACGTGGTAAATGGTGTCCGAGTGCAATTAGACTGAAGGCAGGCGAGGAAGGGTTAGCAGCCCTTTTGGCATTTCTGCTCACCCAATGTTGAGTCTGCGTGTGGCTAAAGAATGGTGGTTATCTAGGAGGAAAATAAAATGCTTTTGCCTTATCTATAATAATAAAAGCATAATATTCTAATTACAACGGACATCCTTCCGGACGACCTTCCGGAAGATGCCGGGGCTGTGAGGGAAACCTGGGTCCTGGGTGCCAGAGGGAAACCCGGGTCCCGGGTGCTGGCAGCCGGGGGAAGGAAGGCCCACTCTTGCACCAATTTCATGCATCGGGCCTCTAGTTGTGTTACTGAAATATTAACCCCAAATATAACATGGAAGACCAATTGGGGGTAATCAAAGGAGGAAAAAAGTATTTGGCCCTTCTGTTGCTAAGACATTAACCACAAATATAAAGCGTGTTGTTAGAGAAATTATACTCTGATTTGAAAATACACTTTCCTTGTTAAAATAACAGTGACAATTATTTATTTTATTTTTATTATTTTTTAAAATGTGCATGGGAGGAGATGTTTTTACTGATTTTATTTTAAATATATTTTTATTGATTCCAGAGAGGAAGGGGGAAGGAGAAAGAGATATAAACATCAATGATAAGAGTGAATCATTGATCGGCTGCCTCCTGCACACCCCACACTGGGGATCGAGCCTGCAACCTGGCATGTGCCCTGACCGGGAATTAAATCATGACCTCCTGGTTCATAGGTCAACATTCAACCACTGAGCCTTGCCAGTTGGGCTGTTTTTTCTGATTTTAAAGAGAGCGGAAGGGAATGAGAGAGAGAGAGAGAGAGATTGAGAGAGAGAGAGAGAGAGAGATCAGTTGCCTCCCCAAAGTGCCCCTGGCCCCACCAGGGATAGAACCCGGACCTCAGATATGTGTGCCCTGACCAAGAATCAAATGGGCAACCTTTTGGTGCACAGGACGATGCTCCAACCAACTGAGCCACCCCAGCCAGGACAACAGTGACAATTATTAAATGCCAGGGCCTTTTATCAGAAAATGGTCTAATACAGCATTGAAACATGCAGCTCTTCTATGCGACACATGAATGACAATCACAGCTCATGCATAGTTACATGACACCACGGTCTGCATACAGAAGCTAAGTCACATGCTTCTCATGTATGTTTCCAGGTTTTAAAATTCTGTGACTTGCATTTGTAGGAGTTGGTTAGATTTGCCCTTCAGAGAGGCTGCTACGTGGCAGCTTCCTCTGTATACCTGGACCCCTTCCCTCCCTTCCTTCCACCTCTGCATCGATGCTTCCTTGTGGAGCTGCTCTACGAAAGCACCAACCCCTGGACCTCTGGGACCCCAAATCCACAGCTATTTGCTAAATGGAGTTGTCGGGAAATGGCTAGATTTGAATGTGGGTCTTTTGTTTTTCTTAAAGTGGAACAACCCGAAATTGAGAAGACATATATAATCTAGTGAGGGAAGGAGACTACTCTTTGGGTATTTATCATTCTGAATCTCAGCAGAATGTAAAAGGAGTATGGACAATAAATCCCCAAGATGATTCCAAACTTCCCCACCATTTCTGAACCACTGGACTTGCCAAAGCAAACAGACATAGCATTTGTAACTTTTAGAAAAAAAAATTCAATCGGTCAATAATGAAATGAACACAATGGAACATAATTGAGATTCACTCTTCATCCACACATTAAATGGGAATTAACATGTTGCTTGTAACCCAAAAGGAGACGGTAAAAGCTCCATTTTGATTTTCAGAATAACAATTGTTAAATGCAAACTGGTAATAGTAAGAAGATCCACAGCATAGATGAATTTAAATCAAATGAAAAATATAACTAAAACATTTGGCATGCGACCATGCAGAAAACAACATTTGATAGAAAGAATGATGGTAAAATGATGTGCTTCTGAAGCGAAGGTCCGGTTACTATTAAAGACTCGGTGAAAACAAGATCAGGGCCTGCACGCGGGAAAGAGGTCTAATGTCTGAAGCACAAAGTTATCCTTGCTTCCTCTTCGAATTACAACTTGTCCTCATTGAGAAAAGCTGCCATCCCCCTTCCCCCCCTGCCTCCCAGCCCATTGGATTCTGCCTGTTTCTGGACATTGACATCGGTGGCCCCGTGTATGTCACATAGAAAGAGAGAAGCTTGCACTGGACCCTCAATCTCCCAAGCACATTCATTTGCAGCCATAGATCCCAGGAAAAGAAAGCACTAAGCAGAATGTAAAAGGAGTGTGCACAGTGCGCCCCCCCCCCCCCCCAATGACTAAGACGATGCCAAACATCACCATCTCCCAGTAATCTACTGAGTAGCAAAAGGCCTTTTTCTGAGATGACTTCTCCTTTACACTAACTTGTGGAGACATCGCTGGCAGAGCCCTGCCAACACACATTAGCCTACGGAGGCTAGATTTCCTTCTCTTCGTGGGGGACTGTGGGGGATGATATCTCTCCTTTGTTCACCTTGCTCAGAATGGGCTTGATTTTAAAGAGAGGGGAAGGGAATGAGAGAGAGAGAAAGAGGACTAATGAATGCAATGTGGGCCTGGGTGTTCACCCCAGCAGCAAATGTCAGTAAGAGATGGGTTCAGGTCCACAAGGAAGACCAGACTCAGGCCTGATCATTAAGCAGCACTTCAAATGCAGCAGCTAGCTGGTGAGAATCCTGTGGAATCACATGCACAGGCAGGAATAAGGCCCAAGAACCATGGCTTCACACTCGGTGAAGATATAACAATGTCATGGATGCAGTGGAAAGCAAAACAAAACTAGACTAGAAAGAAATGTTTAGAAAATTTTTTCCTGAAAAACTCCAAAATGGCCCCCAAAACATCCCAAAATAAATTACAAAAAATCACTAAGAAATTATTATATTATTGCTGAATCTAACTAATGTAGACATAAACCCTAGCTGGCTATCTATATATATAAAAGCCTAAGTGAACAAACAACTGAACGACTGGTCGACCAGTCACTATGACACGCACTGACCACCAGGGGACAGATGCTCAATGCATAGGATAGGGCTCCCTCCTGTCTGGATCGGGCCTGCGGGGATCAGGCTGAAACTGACTATCCAAGACCCCCCAAGGGGTCCCAGATTGCGAGAAGGCGCAGGCCAGGCTCAGGGACCCCACTGGTGCATGAATCTGTATACTGGGCCTCTAGTACTTCCATAAAAGGCAATCATATTGAGGGCAGAATTTATTAATTTCAGCAAAGCTACTATTTTATCACTAATATCTGTGTGTATAGTCAAAAATGACCTATTGTTGTCTTCTAATAAATCCTTCTTCCAGGAATTAAAATATATATTTTTAAATATCAAGTTTTTAAGATATTAAGAGTCATGCTTACTTACTAGTACATATTATAAAAAAGCAAGAAATGTGTTAGAGAAAATCATTATTATGTTTGTTCTATAGTTTAAAAGGTCCTTAAAATCCCCAGCTTTTAATAAAAGGTCAGTCCACATGTGTTAATAATAAAGATTAGATTTATTAGGTAGGATTTCTATTAATTTGTGTAATTCTATTCATGGTATGTTGCTTCACAGTTCATAAGATGATGCCAAACCTCCCCACCATTTCAGCACCCTTGGGAGAGGAGAGGAGGGAAGAGCAGATGTTACTATACCCATTTTACAGATAAAGAAATAGACATAGCCTCCAAGAAATCACATTTGATAGATTGATGTTAAAACTATATTTATATATGATACAATTAAAGTGTGGAGAATTAAGCTTAATGTGAGTTAGTCCATACATTTCTTTATTAGAGTAATACAGGACTTCCCACTAAAAAAGAAATATACAGTCAATGCATGTTACTTAATCACAAAAATAATAAAAATAAACGTGATCTTGGTTGAATAACTTCACCACTTCTTCAAAGAAAAGGTGTCTTTACTTCAAATAATAGGAGGAATTAAACAAGCATCAGATCACTCATGTCCCTTTTGGTTCCAACATCCCATGAGTCTTTGAATTCTATAATTCACACTGAATTAAGTTATGACCTTGAACTTTCACTAAAACAAGTCCCGTGCACCTCTGATTATGCACCAACCTCCTTTCACGAACCTGAAAGGCATCAGATTGCAGGGAAAGACATGGGGGCAGACATAAGTTCTCTAGCATGAGAACAGAGAGGGAGACGGGTCGCACAGCTTTGCAATAAGAAGGTTTGAGTTTGTCTGGGTGAGCGGATCCACCTAACAATAAGCTCCTTCCAATTAAATGCCTTTCAGGGACCACAAGTGGGAAGAAATACATCTGTCCATTCTGTCCTGAATGAGCCCTGTTCTTTCTCACTCACAAAGACGACAGAGTGTATTTTCCTTCATATCTACCATTTTACAAGTAACTACTTAACACCTACTCCGTGGAGTCACACTATTGCACACTGGGGATGCAATGGCGAGTAAGCAGCCATATCCACCGACCTTCTCAATCCTAGATCTCCTAGTCAAGCTGTTGGAAATAATGGGCCCCTTGTGATCCGGGGTCTAAACTGCCAGAGACAGTGGGAGTTAGTGATCTTCAAACCTTGTAGAAGGGGCGGGAGGGAGCGTGTAAGGCCTTCTTCACGTTGCATTCATTAGTCCACCTCCATATGTCCAGGAGCAAGCAGCTCTCAGAGGCTTCCTATAAGGGACATCCTTCAGAAAGCATCGACTTCTGACTACTTGGCTAATTAGTAATGGGGATAATAGTCAATTTGTCAATTTGTCCCTTTGCACATAATCTCTAAATTTGACTGCACATGTTACCTTTATACAGGAAGTAAAAAGTTACAATCCGGTGCTTTGACCTCCCCTGGTCACAATGGAGCAATTAACAGCACCACTCTGTCCCTGGTGGCCACTTCCAGAATTACAGGGAAGGAGCACATTTCCAGCGTCCCGGCTGGCCCATGTCCTCCACAATATATAACAACATACCACCATGATGCCTGAAATGGGGCTCTTGTGTTCCTCTCTCCTCCTGCCCCTTTCTCTTTCTTCTCATTTCTGTTTGTCTTCCTGGCATCCTTGTGTCCTTTTCATTCCCTGCTCTACCCAGCCTGCCTTCTCTTCCTGTCTCCCCTTCCCGCTGCATGAACACTACTCAATTTCACCAAGTGCAGAAGATGTCATTATCAGCAACAAAGGGCACGGCTCACAGCAGGGGACAGCGAGGACCTCCCACTCAGGCCACTCATTGTCTCTAAAGAGATGCCACTTGCCCCTGGACAGAAAGAGGCGGGTACTTCCTGGCATCTTGTCATCAACCCAGGAGGGAAATTACTGCCCAAAATAGATGTGCCTGCTATTTCCATCGGCGTGCAGAAAGCACAGCGGCTAAGAGAATGAAATCCATCTTGGGAACAAACAAAAATCGAAGAATAAAACACATGCATATGGGTGTTGAATAAATGGAGAGATGGCAAGAAAAACCACATATTTAGGAGTGGAATTTTAACCTCAGATGTACGTAACAATGAAGAAAACATAGGCACAGTGAAAACAATCCAACTGTTTCCAGGAACCAGACCACAGGCTGGAAGAGGAAACAGGAAGACGCCGATACATTTCCGAGGCTCTGGTCTCGGGCCGGCGAGGTAGACGGTGCCGTGCAAGAGCACAGAATCACTTGCGAAGGCCGAGGCCATTTGTGTACCCCAGACAGCCCTCAGCTGGGCATGGACTAGCAGGCACACATTTTTCTTCAAAAAATTGCCTTTCAAAAATACAAAAGCAACCTCCTGAATAATTTAAGGGAAACAGTGACAAGTACAAAGAAAATCCAACAAATATGGGAAACCATACTCATTTCCCCCAAAGAGTTAGTTAGATTAGAGCTGTCCCTTTGGTCCTTCATGCTCTCTTAACAATTCCAGAATCACCCTTTCTCCCACCCTGTGCTGTCACCACGCCAGGACCCCCCGTGCTGCCTTGTCATCCCAGGGAAAATGGACAAGGTTGTCTAATTAATTTTACTAGTTCAGACTTATTTCTGGTAAAACAGTTCATTGCTAGAAGCCTGGATTAGTAAGGAAATGCCCTAGCCTTCAAATCAACACATTAGAATATTCAGAATTTGAGTAAGGAGTTTATCTCCTTACTAAAAATAAACCAGGGCCCAGCCAGTGTGGCTCAGTGATTGAGCATCGACTCATGAACCTGGGGGTCACGGTTCTCCTGGTCAGGGCACATGCCCAGGTTGCAGGCTTGATATAGGGGGCATGCAGGAGGCAGCCGATCAATGGTTCTCTCTCATCATTGATGTTTCCATTCCTCTCTCCCTCTCCCTTCCTCTCTCCAAAATCAATAAAAAAAATAAAATAAAAAGAAAGCATGGGACCTCAGGATTTGTTTTCTTTCTTGATGTTGCATAAAACCGACCAAGATTTCAATAGGCAAGAGCCAGACAGGTTGTAACAGTGTAAATGCTAGTGCTCTGTGGCAATATTTAATGGTGTAAGGAAGATGAGAAGTACTGACATCCGTTAAATATAAAAGCAGATTCTTTTTATGGGGCCTAAACTGTAGTCACATGTACAAAGAGAACCCGCAGAACAATGTGCTTTCATTCCTTGTCTTCTCTCTTGTACTAGTCAAGACAATATAAATGTGTGATGTGCATAAAATAATAGTGGTTACTAAATCATTACTATTACTGATTTATTGACGGAGCTTACGCAACCCCAGCTGTCCTTCTCCAATGAGCCTTCTGCAAGGAAGGGCTATGATTCAGATATGAAGATGTTGAGTGGGTCATCTGGTCATTTTATCCCAAAACAGTGGCAAGGAAGGGTGTGGTCTGGGAAGGAGGAGGGAAAGGAGCCAGAACTTGTGTTTTTCTAGAAGAGGACATTGTACAGAATTTATTTTTATCAGCATCGATGAACCTCTAAGTATTGAAGATCTAGATTTTAATAAAGGCTGGGAACCCATCCATTCAGGCAAAATGAAAACAAATTCTGGCCCTAACCGGTTTGGCTCAGTGGATAAAGCATTGACCTACAGACCAAAGGGCCCGGGGTTCGATTCCGGTCAAGGGCATGTACCTTGATTACAGGCTCCTCCCCGGCCCGGGCCCTTGTTGGGGCTCATGCAGGAGGCAACCCATCAATGTGTATTTCTCTCACATCGATGTTTCTCTCTGTCTTTCCCTCTCTCTTCCACTCTCCCTAAATGGAAAAATATCCTCAGGTGAGGATTAACAAAAAAGACACACAAACAGAAAAACAAATTCTGCACACCGCCTCCTCTTCCTGAAAACACTCTTCCCCGCTCCTTTCTGAATGTTTCCAAGTTCCTCAAATGGAACCATTTCTAAAGCAATAGCTTCTTAACTTTATTTCTGGAAATGTTTGTGTCATCAAAAAGTATGTGCTCCATTCATGTTTAATTTCTAATCTTGAAAAGGAAGTTACAAAAAGAGCACCGTCACCGGCAGCCTAGCGTTCATTCAGCCTCGCCCCTCGACAACAATTGGCCTCTTTTCTCCATCCCTCTCTGCTTTTCTCTAATAACAGTAATTATTCTTCTTGCTGCTGCTCAGCAATTTGAGAATAACTCGCAGGCATGATTCCCCTCTGCCCCCAAGCACTTCAAAATTATCTTCTGAGAATCTAAAGATAGGCTTTTATGGAACCATGGCACAATGATCGATTGTAGAAAATTAAGATTTAACTGGGAATGCCTTTGAATTTAATAACTTGCAAATGGTATTGTGATAAAACTCCAGTCAAAGGTAAAATCACTTTTCTTTAATCATAAAGTCTTTTCTCACTCCTCACCCCAAGGAACTAAACAGAGTAAAGGCTTCTTGAGGCAAAGGTTTGCCCTCCTGCTCCCAGGTGCCCAGAGCTCCCAGGAGCAGCACAGACCTACTACACGCAGAGACAGAGTTTGCTGATTTCAAACATAATATTTCCAACCGTAAAGTGTGTGTCTAGAACAATACAGGGTGGGGCAAAAGTAGGTTTACAGGTATTCGTATGGACAATAGTGCAATAATCTATACTAATAAAAGAGTAATATGCTAATTAGACCAGATGTCCTTCGGGACAAAGCCTTGGTGGCGGGGCTAAGGCAGAGGCAGTTAGGGGTGATCAGGCCGGCAGGGGAGAGCAGTTAGGGTGATCAGGCAGGCAGGCAGGCAGGCAAGCAGTTAGGAGCCAGCAGTCCCGGATTTCGAGAGGGATGTCCAACTGCCAGATTAGGCCCGATTCCACAGGAATTGATTCTCCTCTAAACTGACAGTCAGACATTCCCCAAGGGGGTCCCGGATTAGAAAGGGTGCAGGCCAGGCTGAGGGACACCCCCCTCCTGTGCATGAATTTCATGCACCGAGCCTCTAGTTAATAAATAATGATACAAGAATAAACTCTGCATTTCACGTACTCACAACTGTGAACTTAACTTTTGCCCCACCCTGTATATGCAGTGATTCTCAGCTATGTTTATTGTCAATGAGATGGATATGACCCATGCATTTGGGAGCGTATTTTTTAAAGAATGATATTAAACTCCCTCCCGCCCCCCAAGATAATCCTGAACGATTACCCCTAACTCAGTGTATTTTGAAAAATGCTCGACATTTGTGCCATTGATTTGGTTTTTAAGCATCCATTACCTACACCCAACGGTAAGGGTAGTCATCTTGTTAGGTTGATCCTGGGATCACTGAATCAAGTTATCCTTTTATCTCCCCACCACCCCCAGTCAAATGAAACAAATCTTCAAAAGAAAAGCAAGATTCTCCAAACTGCTTCTATTAAAATTAAATTTCTTATAACTGCTTGGTTTTTATCACTACTTCCCCAAATTCTAATTAATTCTAACTCTAAACTGTGTAATTATAATACTTCTGCTGAAATACAAATTATCTGGTGCCCCCGGGGTGAACAAGTTAGAATGTGGCTCAGGCTCCATTCAGCTCTTTCTGAGAGCAGGGAAACCACGCAGTGGCCGGGGGCACACCTCCCCCAAACACAGGCTGTTCCTCTTCCTTCCTCTTTAGCGAGAAGACAGGGCCAGAGCTGACAGTTGGCGTCCAGGCCGTTTAATGCCTCTCTCCGAGGGGCTGGGACAGGCAGTGGCATGCCAAGTTATTTTTGGCCAGGCACCGCAACACACAGAACCTTCTGGAGCCTTCATTTAGTCAGTGGTCTAAGTGGCCGCTGATATACCTGCAGAATGTGAATTGACGTTGCCATGGAAATAGAACAACTCTTCCCAGCCCTGTCAGAATCCATCTCTCTCTGCAACGAGGCAGCAGTCAGAAGGAGAGAAAGGCCAGCTCCAGGGAGGAAATGAGCACAGGGAGGGACTCTGCCCAGTCTGACGGCCGTGGAGAAACCCAGGTGGCTTTTTCTGAATGCACAGGCATTGTTGCCTTTATTTGGTATGTTTTAATTACAATAAAATCATTGGTATAGGCCTGAGAGATACACATCAATATCCACATGTGGATTCTAAGAAATGAGGAAAAAATCCTACTTTATGAACCAAATAGGTGTCTGGGAATTGGTGGCCCCGAATTCTTCAGCTTTTGGGGCTCCCTGTAGCATCTACAGATATGCAGGGTGGGAACCGGGTGAGGCCAGGCCTCCCTGCCGCACAAAGCCTCGTCTGCCCCGAGTATTTGTGGAGTGGGGGTGGGAGGGATTTGCTTTCTGCTTGTGCAGAGGGAACTGTCAAGACTGCGAGCGATTGGCTGATTGGCAATCTCTTCATTTTGTTGTTCTTTGTTTTTTAGGGACCAGAATCATATCCAGTTTCATGTGTGATTTTTTTTTTTTTCTGTGTGGGAAATAATTCTATGTAGTTGTCCACTCTGGTGGCCCATTTTTTTATCTCAATATAATTTCTCAGTATTTCCGAATATTTGAGATAGAAAAGACTTAAAGTCCCTGTTTTCCAATGTTCTTGTTTAGAAGCAAACAACAATGACACCCTGAAACCCAGAGAGACTGAGTGACTCCCAGGGTCACAGAATTGGTGAGATAATCGAGGCAAGCCTCAAGCTCTGATCGGATGTGGTGCCTGCTCTCACACACCACGGTGGCTCTGGCTTCATTGCTCACTGTCCATGTGGCCATGAGTGAGCTGATTGCCTTCTCTGTGCCCCAACTGTCCTCATCTGCTGAGCAGGGACAGAATTAGCACCTCTCTCTGGGTTTGTATGAGGATGGAATAAGATACTCCATGTGAAGTGCCTAGCAAGTGTCTGGCTGATAGTAAATAGTCAGAAAATGAGAACTCTCATTATTTTATCAAAGTTTTTATCAATATTCCCATCTTACATATGAAAAAACTAAGTGTTAAAGCCTCAAGAAGACTTTACAAGAGACCAGACTTTTTTCCTTTCTTTGTTTTTTTACCTTTTGATCCTTTTACCCATTTCTCCTCCCACCCCGACCCCCCTGTTCTCTGTATCTATGAGCTTGTGTGTGTCCTTTGTTGTTGTTTGTTTTTTTTAATTACACTTATAAGAGAGGATATATGGTATTTTTCTTTCTCCATCTGACTTATCTCACTTAGCATATTGCACCTGAGGTCTACCAATCTATATAGATAAAAGCCTAAGTGACCAGCCCACTGGCTGACTGGCCTACTGGTTGGTAGCTATGATGCGCACTGAACCCCAGGGGGCAGATGCTCAATGCAGGAGCAGAAACCACAGGCATGGAAACCTGCAACAGACTGATGAATCTCAGGGGGAGTTGGGGAGGCAGGAGGGCGGGAAGAGATTGACCAAAGATCTTATTAACATAACGAGAGGCTCCTTGCACGATATTCATGCAAGAATAGGCCTTCTTTCCCCTGGCTGCACTCCCATCCGCCTGGGAGCTGGCATGTCCCCACTCCCGGCCTGCCCGGAGCCAGCAAGTCCTTACTTCTGTCTGGAGCACCACTCCTGTAGCTCCCTCCAATCCCCCTCTTCCTTTCATAGAAGGAGTCACACCCCTCTTGGCCACTCCACAGCTGCATGTGCAAATTAACCATCTTAACTCCTGTTGGGTTAATTTGCATACTCACTCTGATTGGCTGTGGGCATAGTGGAGTGATGGTTAACTTGCATGTTTCTCTTTTATTAGGTAAGATAAGATCTCGTCCTGACCTGCAGGAATTGGGCCAAAACCAGCTCTTCAGCATCCCCCGAGGGGTTCTGGATTGTGAGAGGGTGCAGGCCAGGCTGAGGGACCCGTGCATGAATCCGTGCACTGGGCCTCTAGTGTTGTCATAAATGACAAGATTTCATTCTTTTTTATGGCTGAATATTCTATTGTGTATGTAGATATAGATACAGATACAGATACAGATACAGATAGAAACATAGATAGAGATATACATAGATATATCGCAATTTCTTTATCCCTTCATCCATCAATGGACACTCAGGCTCCTTCCATATCTTGTCTATTGTAAATGCTGCATTGAACACAGGGATGCATACATGTCTTTGAGGTAGTGTTTTTGTTTCCTTTGGATTAGTACCCAAAAGCGGAATTGCTGGATCATATGGTAATTCTATTTTAGATTTTTTGAGAAACTTACATACTATTTTCCACAGTGGCTGCATTAATTTACATTCCCTCCAAGGAGGGTTTCCTTTTCTTCACATCCTTGCCAAAACTTGTTATTTCTTGTCTTTTTTATAATAGCCATTCTGACAGATGTGAGGTGGTATCTCATTGTGGTTTTGATTGCATTTCTCTGGTGATTAATGATGTTGAGCATCTTTTCATGTGCCTGTTGGCCATCTGTATGTCTTCTTTGGGGTCTTCTGCCCATGTTTTAATTGGATTGTTCCTTTGCTATTGAGTTGTATGTTATTTATGTGTTTTGACTATCAACCCCTTAGCCAATATATGATGTGCAAATATTCTCTCCTATTTAATAGGTTGCCTTTTCATTTTGCCGATGGGTTCTTTTACTGTGAAGAAGCATTTGAGTTTGATGTAGTCCCACGTACTTAATTTTTGTTTTGTTGCTTTGCTTTTGGGGTCAGATTTAAAAAAATCATCCCTAAGACCAATGTCAAGGAGCTTACTGCCCATGTTTTCTTCCAGAAGTTTTATTGTTCCAGGTCTTATGTTCATGATGTCTTCCATCATTTTCAGTAAGTTTTTGTTTGTGGTGTGAGACAGTGGTCCAGTTTCATTCTTTTGCATATGGCTGTCCAGTTTTCTGAACATAATTTATCAAAGAGACTATCCTTTCCCAGTTGTATATTCTTGGTTTCTTTGTCATAAATTAATTGTCTATATAGGTGTGGGTTTGTTTCTGGCCTCTCTATTATGTCTAATTGGTCTATGTGTCTATTTTTATGCCAATACAGTAGTCTCCTGTTATTTGAAGGGTATATGTTGCAAGACACCGAGCAGATACCTAAAACCTCAAATAGTTCTGAACCCTATACAGGGTGGGCAAAAGTAGGTTTACAGTAGTGAATACACAAGACACAGAGTGTATTCTCGTATTATTATTTATTAATTATTGTATTGTTTATTTGTATTGTAACTGTAAACCTACTTTTGCTTACTACTGTATATGCTATTTCCCCCCTATATATACATACGTGCACTTTCCAGCTTCTCTTTGGCAAATCCAAATTCTGCAGCATCACTGCTCTTGCTCTTTGGGGTCATTATGAAGTAAACTAAGGGTTCCTTGCCCAGAAGCCCCGTGACACTGCAATAGCCCATCTGATAACCCAGAGCTACTAGGTGACTAATGAGCATATGCAATGTGGGGACACTAGACGGAGGGATGATTCCCGTCCCAGGCGGAACAGAGCTGAACTGTGCAAGATTTCATCATGGTACTCAGAACAGCACACAATGTTAAACTTACGAATTATTCTGGATTTCTCCATTTCATATTTTTGGACTGTGATTGACTGTGAGTAACTAAAAATATGGAAAGCAAAACCGTGAGTCAGAGGGAACTACTGTACCCTACCGTACTTCATTGTTCTCTTTTTATTAGACAGCAGCGATCCAACTACTTTTTCCTTTTCCCCAGAACCTAACCCCAGCCTTTCAGGGCTGCTCCATAACACCTTGAGGGCCTCATTTCCTCCACTGTCTGCCTCACAGGGAGACTGACTCAAAGGAGTGCTAAGCGCACCCATTCAAGTATTTCCATGATGTCATTTAACATTCTGCTTTCAGTCTTAAAATGCTTAGGTAGCCCATTCCACCCGGAACTTTACCTGTCACAGTTTACATAGGACTGTGTGTGTAAGGACAGCAAATAAACAGGAGCCAGGGAAGACCCAATGTGACTTCTCTCTGCTTCCCTCTACATCAGGGATGGAATTTGGTGGTGTTTCTGGGGGCCGCAGCCCTGTGGGGGCCCAACCCTAAGCTCCTGTTCTGGCAGAAGGAAGGTCAGAGACATACATGCTGTCCATGGCGATAGGGCCCCGGCCTCCATTTCCTCATCACAGGGGACTTGCAGCTGCAGCCTGTTCCTGCCCTAGCTGAGACCCAGCCCTCTGGCGTCTCCTGGAATGACCCCTTTGGCTCTGCACGTGACTCTAGCATCAGCTCGCAGTCCCAGCCTCTGAGCCCCATGGTCTGCTGGCCTCGCCCTGAGCTGACAAACTCTGGGTTCACAGAGATATTGGAACTTCATGCAGAGGGAGGGCGTACCCAGGGTCTGCGGGTGCAGGGGCCCACAGAGGCGATGAGGAACCTTGGTCATGGTATTACTGAATACAGCAATACCTGAATAATCAAGAGGGCTACTAAGTGACTCATGAGCATATACTGAGTACAACACCAACGACCTTCAAGGTTATTGCAAGGGACTCCAAAGGCCTGAGGCACGTCCTGCCTCATGATTTGGAAGAAGCACAGGCTCAGTCATCGCTGATGTGGCAACCAGCTGGTTAGAGAGTCTCACAGCCCTGCCTGCATGGATCAGTGGCTGAGTGTGGACTTATGAACCAGGAGGTCATGGTGCGATTCCTGGTCAGGGCACATGCCCGGCCGGCTTCAGGGCTTCATCCACAGTGGGGGGCATGCAGGATTCAGCCCATCCATGATTCTCTGTCATCACTGATGTTTCTTTCTCTCTCCCGTTCCCTTCTTCTCTGAAATCAATAAAAGTGTATATATTTTTAAAAGTTTCACAGACCATTGTGCACATATGGTCAGTGAGGCTTTGCCCATGTCCACAAACCATCATCACCTAAAACTTCTATGTAATTATACTTCATTGATGTAGGGAGAAAAATGCAGGCATCATACTATTTATAAACCTGGTAGTGTCCAAGTGGCCTTATATTTTATTGCTTCTAGATGTGTGGACAAATGTGTGATTAGTTTTATATGTCAGCATGTGATTTAATAAGATGCCAATGGAGATGTTGCTTGAAGTTATTTTGAAGACATGGTTGACATATACAACACCTTCACTTTATGTACGAAGATTATCGTCGATAATCCAGATGGGCCTCAGCTGGCCGGGTGAAGGCTCTTTAGAGTAGACACTGAGTTTCCTGGAGAGAAGACATTCTGACTCAAGACTGGAGCATAAAAACTGGCCTGGGTTGTCAGCCCCATGCAGAAGCAAGTATCATTGTCACAGAGGCATGAAGTCAATAATCAGTAATATGAAAACACTCAATGAGCAACAAACATGAGTAAGTTGGTGTTATGTTTCAATTACACACAGCACCAATGCTTTTAACCTGAAATCAAGAAACCAAACTCTGATGAAGGCTTTATATTTGTTAATTTCACTGATTTTGGAGAAATAACTGATAGAGAAAAATATACAGATAGACAAATAAGTAGATATATCGAGAATATATACATACTTACATACATCTCTCTCTCTCTCTCTCTCTCTCTCTCTCCTCTTGGTGTTTTTTTTTTCCCCTCTGGGAAACCTTAATGAAATTTGAACATTTTTGACTAATGTTCAAATAAAAAAAAAATCCCCCAAGAAACAACAATAAAAAAGGCACCTTTGTAAATCAACTGTGTAACTTAAATCAGATTAAATTATTCTAGACCCAAAAATTTGTATCCCCTGCCTCCTAATATATGTGAGTAGTTACATTATTTCAGATCTACAGTCCACTCTATTGGAAGGTGTTTAACTCCTTGGAAGCAGTGTGTTCCCTGAGGGACATGGTCACCTGCCCTACATCACACACGAAGGTTAGCCTACCATGCGGGGATTCATTTCCACTGGAAGAACTTCTGTGAGCCGTAAACCTACAAACTCCAAGTTGAATGTCAGTGGCACCCTGAAATGCCCACATTCAGGAGGTGTGCGTGTCAGTAGCTCTGCCTAACTTCAAGTACAATACCTTTCTTTTTCAAGAGAAAGTGATTCTTTAAAACACTTATAGTTAGTCAAACAGGAGGGGCAGGATTAAATGCATTACCACTACATTCAAGAAAATATCCTATATAATAAAAGGCTAATATACAAATTGTCCCCTTGGGAGTTCGACCAACCGGGAGTTGGACTGACCGGGAGTTCAACCGCTCGCTATGATGTGCGCTGACCACCAAGGGGTGGTGGGGAACGAAGGAAGGCCCCGGCCAGCAGCCGGAAGGCCCCGATCGGCCCTGATCACCGGCCAGGCCTAGGGACCCTACCTGTGCACAAATTTCATGCACTGGGCCTCTAGTGTTTCCCATAAAAGTGTTTCAAAACACAAGACTACTGTCAGCAAGTTAACTGCCTCAAGTATGTTTATACTTTATAAGTACTCCAGGGAGAAAAAAATAAAACCACCAGCATTAAACTGAGAATGAATGAAAATAAATAAATAAATAAATAAATAAATAAATAAATAAAGGCATGGGCACACGTAGGTTTACTGTTGTGAGTACATGCAATGGGTTATTCTTGTATTTTTATTTCTTAATTATGGTATTATTTTCCCTACAAACTGTAAACCTACCTTTGCCCACCCCTCCCATGCTGTGTATATACGGCAACACAAGTAATTAAACTTGAGTTAGCACACGGTAACTGGGCAGGAATGGGCTACACTGCTTAGCTTCTAATAGACTCTGACATAATATGGTTCCAAGTGGCTCTAGAAGCTTTCTCCCTCTCGGTGCTTTTACAACCATTGTACCACCCCTGCTGTAGCTAGAGCAGTGGTTCTCAGCTGGGGGCAAGTTTGCCCTCCCGGGGGCATTTGGTAACTATCTGGAGATCATTTTTGGTCACAACTGAGCCTGGGAGGATGGGTGATGCTGACATCTAGTGGGATGCTGCTAAATATATCAAAATGTACAGGACAGTCCCGCTTCCCACAGAAAAAAGAATTACTGGCCCAAAATATCAATGTTGCGGGAGCTGAGAACTCAACCTCAACCTTCAGGTTGAAAAATGCTCTAGAATGAAATTAGGCATGAAATACGCGCCTTCCGTTGGTGTGTGTTGTAATTCTACTGAAGAGGGAGGGACGTCTCTTGATTAAAGTGAGGGCATTCCCAGGCAGTCAGCAGACAGAAAGCTGGGATCAAGTCACCGTGCAAAATGGCACGCAGGTCTCCTTAGGAGAAGAGCTAAGCAAACAAAGCCCATCTCAGCTCAGTCGCCACGTGCCAACTCAAATCCACAAGAAGGGAAAACAGTGAGGCAATTTGTTCCACTTGATTATCATGCATGTTGCTCAACAGCGAAGTCAGATTGAATGTTCACGATCATCAAGCACAAATCCCACAAAATGTATTTAATAAGAATGCAATGTCGTTTATAAATGCCTTCATTAATTTGATTTTTCCCCTTTTAAAACAATAAATGTTGGTAACTAAATCTCAGCCACATTCTTTCCTTGGGCTCTGGTGCCTCAGTGCTACGGGGTAAGTCTTTTCAAACTGGAATTTTGAATCCTGGCTCATCCAGGGCAAACATTTTCCATTGAAAAGAAAAGAAAATCGGCCAGCTGATGCCTGTGGTCATTCAGGAGCAAAACAAATTTTATTCAGGAAGATTTATTAAATCTTTCCATATAAGGCCGGGAGGTTGGTTGAGGGTTTGTAGGACTCAGATATCAGAAGCTGGCAGTGGGAAAATGTCCCCTCTCTCCTTCCTCCAATTTCAGTTCCATGTCGCCACCTTGGTGCCCAGTGCTGGGGGTAGTCTGGGACTCAGGGATGGGAGGGCAGAAGCAAAGTATAATTGTCATGTGAGAGTGAAGTCGATAAGTCAAAATATGATAACGTTCGATGAACAACAAATGCTGAAGGGCCAGGAAGTTGGCTTTATGATTAGACTACAAGCAGCTTTCGACCAGGAATCAGGAGACCAAGGTTCGGATAAAGGCTGTACATTTATTGATTCTGTTGACCTTGGAGAAGTAACTTTACTCCCATTTGTGTTTCATAATGAATTAATGCTTGCAAACACCCAAACACTTGTCAACTTTTTAAAAAATCCTAACCTAAGGATATGTTTTATTGATTTTAGAGACAGAGAGGAAGCGGGGGAGAAAGTTAGGAACATCAACATGAGAGAGAGACATCAGAATGTGCTTGGTTTTCATCACCAAGCACCGATGAAATATCCAGCCTCAGTGTCTTGGATTTGAGCAACTATGTGTTTATCACCATTTCTTCTTCTCCCCGGCTTTTCTGTTTGTTTGATTGTTTTACCGGCTTGGTCTACCGTCTACAGTGTTCAGTTATCTCACCCTTAGGGCCCTCTGGCCTTCCAAGCTCACTGCCCCGTCCCCAGGATGCTTTGTTCCTCTTATCTTCTCTTTCCCTTTGGGGCACTGCATGTTCTGGGGTTGTCATGGTGCCTCGTCCAGTAAAAGAGAACAAGGACCTTCACACCCTGTGGGTGACTGGCCACAAGGCCAGGCCTTCCAGGAAAGTGCCACTGCCCCAGTCACACCCACTCTGATTGGCTTGTTCAGGCCCTGAGGGGCCATGGGAGGGCTGTTCAAGGGGCTCTGGCCTTATGGACCCTGGCCCAGTGATGAGAACATTCACCAGGACTGGTCATTATCCTCCACTTCCCAGCTACTTGGAAGATGAGGCAACTGCCAGGGGTTAGAGCTGGTGTGGCGAGCAGGTAGGACTCGGTATACCAGACGATGAAAGCAGGCTGAGCATCTTGCTGGAGGGCCAGGAACTTTGAGGACCAGATTTTTGAGGCATTTTGGGGAGAATTGCATGGGGTAGCTTTTTGTATCTTGAATTGGCCTATTGATCACAATCCAAGTCACTGTGCAGCTGACTGTGTAAGAGGCCTAGGCCCCTCTGTGCTCTCTCACTCTCTCTCTTTCTCTCTCTCTCTTTCCCCTCTCCCCCTCTCTCTGTCTCTCCCTCTCCCTCTGTCTCTTTTCTCTGTCTGCCTCTGAACTCTGCTGAGTTGCCATGTGAATGAGCCCATGTTCGTCTGCTGGGTGACAAGAGACAACTGGCCCAGTTCCTCCCATCACCATGACACACACCTGCCCAACCCCAATGCAGAGTCACCATCCTGACCAGCAGCTGATCACCAACTTGTGACTAGATCCCGTTGAGCCCAGACCAACTGCCAACCTCCAGACTCCTGAGCTAAATAATTAGCTATTGTTGTGAGCCACTGAGTTGGGGTGACCTGTTGCACAGTGAGGGACAGCTGATAGAATCTGGAACAAGTCCAATGCGCCCATCTTGCAATGGCTGATCAGGCTGCTGTCACTACTGGTGCGCAGGAAACACAAAGCCACTCCTGCCTCTAAGGGAGGAATCTCCTTTCTCTCTCGCTGAACACTGCACTAGGCAGAGCTATGGGAAGGAGTGCACCCCTTGTGGAGGCATCTCTGAGATTCACACAGTGTGAATGCTGGCAGCCATTCTCCTTCTCTGTCCCAAAATAGCACAGCCCCATGCTAATGCTCTAAGTGCTTCCATGACAAAGACCATAGCATTCCTGCGGAGTCCTTATGATGGCTCGATAAATTATTAATTTAACTTCACAGAGATCTCCATGGCATAAGCATGGTCACAGCCAATAAATCCTGGGCCATATTGAATGGTGAAATTTCTCTTTCCTCCACGTGGCTCAAATAAGATGCAACAGACACAGGGCCAGACTCACCATGTTAATTAATTGCTAAGGGAGCCCCTCTAAGAACACAATGGATTCACTCTGTTACATTAAATCCTGGCCCCTGTTATTTTATTATACTTATTTAAAGAATATAATAAACATAAAAATAAATGTTTTTACATATAGAATATGCATAAACAGTTGTCCTGGCTTTTCTGGGATGCCTGACTTAAAATATCCCTTCCCTATAGACTGGATAATGAGCTTCTTTGAACCAAAAGAAAAATTGTTTCTACTACAACTGTCCTGACATCGCTGACACCATTGTCTATATTACTGATAAACTGTGTGTGCTTGGGCCTTATCTTTCTAATGAAATGCTCAGCTCCTTAAGGTCACAGGACTTCAATGATCCTGAGATTGTTTAAGGAGATGGTGAAAACAATGGTGCCTCATTATTTTGGCTTCATAATGATCAAAACTACCCCCATCTCCTGCCTGTGTGTGTGACTGGATCTATGCATGTCTCAATGGGTGTACATATCAGATCATTGTCTTTGTGTTGTCCTACATACATACAGACATAATATTTTAAATATTCCAAATGTATTAAAAATTGCTTCTATTTCCCCAGTTTCCTAATTAAAGATATGAAGCACAAAATGTAACCAATATATAAACATTATAGGAAATAAATCCACCTACCTATCATTTTCTCTTCTTTTTATCTACCTACCCATTCACCCACCCCTTCACATTCTGTCAGTCCATCCATCCATCCATCCATCCATCCATCCATTCGTCCCTCTGTCCATTGGTCCACCCATTTCATTGTCCATCCATCCTTCCACCCACCAATTCATCTCCCCATTCATCCATGCACCTGTCTGTCCCTCTATCCACCCATTAGTTCATCTATCCATCCATCTAACTATCCATGTCTCCTTTTTCCACCTAGGTTTGAAAATTAAGCCCTAAAACCTCTTTATTTCAGCATGCTATCCACACAATATTCTAACTGCTCAGAAAATAACTTCTGGGAGCCAACTGCCTAAAATGAGTCCTTCTGATTGTTTGTGATAAATCCTCTGTTAAAGATACCTAGTGCATTGTATGTATAATCTAAATTTAATGTGGTTGGACCATTTAAAATGCACTCAAGTGACATCACATCCATGCTATTCCTACGGAAGATCAGAAGTTTATCCAATAGAGGATAAAAATCAATACCAGGGCTCTGTATTAAAATAAAAATTTAAACAGGCAACTGCATGGGTTTTTTATCCATTGAAATTAGGATATTCCCAAGTCGTAGTATGTAAAAAATTTTAATAAAAATTGACTTTTATAACGAGAATAGAAAACTTGACCCCAGGTGGCAAAATCATTCCAAATTCCTTTTGACATTTTCTAACCTTAGAATTTCTCCAGGAGCAAAGTAGATGTATAAAGATTATATTCTTGGATATTAATTATTTTGAGTATTTCCACAGGGAAAAAAAGTAAATGTCATTTGTGACAGTTCATGAGAAAGTCAAGGTTTTACTTTCTCTTACTCATAAGACAAAGGAAAAACTAGGGACAGCAACCAGAAAACACATCATCGCGAATATAGCTGAAGGGGACCTTCTACATCAAGAGAGGAATCAGGTGATCAAATGTGTAGGCCCAGCTTCGAGACACTGGCTTGGGGCTCCTGCCAGCAGCCACCAGCTCTGTCATTTCCCTCTGCAGGGAGATGGCATTTACATCATGTTCATTTTTATGAACATATTCCATGAAATGCTGCCTTGACCAACATTCTTTCCAAGAGCATGTATCTTGCTTCTTATCTAGGATAATTATTTAAGGGTGATACATATTTCTTAATTTATTCTGTATTGATTATTTTATCTGTTATTTATTATCCTCTGATTTGGAAATAATCAAACAATAGCTCGCCAAGCATTATCCTCTAGGCTCATCTTAGCATTCTAACTGACTCTCTGGATTTATGTACAGATATCTAATCTATATATATATAAAAGCCTAAACGACCATCCAACCGGTATCTAGGATGCGCAATCACCACCAAGGGGCAGACGCTCCCTCCGACCTGTAGCTATGACATGCACAGGCTATGCAGGAGCTGCCCCCTGGTGGTCAGTGCCCTCTCACAGGGGGAGCACTGCTCAGCCAGAGAGAGGCTGGGCTCATGGCTGATGAATGCAGCAGCAGTGGTGGGAGCCTCTCCTGTCTCCACGGCAGCGCTAAGGAACAGTGAGCTGAGCGAGTCAGGAGCAGGAAGCAGGCAGGAGGTAAGAAGCAAGGGGTCCCAGATTGTGAGAGAGCACAGGCTGGGCTGAGGCGCCCCCCCCCCCCCAGTGCATGAATTCTGTGCACTGGGCCTCTAGTGTGTATATATATTAATGTATTCATCTTGATTCTTAGCAGACATTAATTGAGCATCTATTATGTAACAGGCACTGTCCTGGGAGTAGAGGGTACAAGGATGTAGTAAAGAGCCAGCTCTGTCCTTGAGAAACTCAGAGTCCAGTGGGAATGACAGGCAGATACATATCTAAGATGCCAAGGCCTGGTGGTTGTGACACGGAGGAGATTCTGGCAGCGGATCCAGGCTTAGTCTGAAACAGTTCCACGTGTTAGGCTTGGATATGGTTCTAAAGAGATTAATCAGAAAGAGATAGTGTAGCAGAAAGAGGCAGCCTGGAGCAGACCTATAATTGAACTTGAACCAATTGTCATTTACTTCAGCCCCTTCTAGTGACAGGATTTGGGGCAAACATCTGAGCATCAGAGTCTGCATTATTAACAACCAAACTGGATACTGTTCTCTCAGGATGGTTTTGAGGATCAAAGCATACCAGAATAAGAGGAGCCTCTGTGGAACAGGAAGTACGATCTGTTGTTTTGTGACACACCGTTATCTCATCCTAGGGGAGCCTCAGTGGACCCAGGAGTTCTGGTTCATCCACAGCTTGTTGTATCTTTGATGACAAAGTCCCCTGGTGCAAACCTGACCCAGAGCAAAGCTCTTGGGCACCAGCATCCAAACCAGATATCATATAATTGTTATTTCCTTCTTTATTTTTAAACTAGTGACCTGGTGCACAGATTCGTGCACATTGAAAGGAAATTAATTAGAAGAAATATTTTAATATCGCTGTTTGCCCTTTCTCTATAATAGAACGGTCAACCAAATTCATGATCGACAATGACAGATCGAAACACACGTGTATGTGATTGGCACCAGCGAGAGTCAACTTAGCCTTTTATAGATATAGAATAAACTTGCTTAATTAGACCTGTTTTCTGATTTAGCTAAACTTTTTCCAGCCCAGTGAAGCACCCCAACTTCTCTTTCAGGTAATTGTTAGCAACACAGCAGTAAATATCAACAGGAAGCAGATTATTATTGTAGATCACGCAGGGAGAACAAAAGGTAAAATATCTAACTGCAGCAGTGTTTGACTAAATTCTGCACAGTGAGAAAACCTGAAGTCATTTTCAAGTTCCACCATTTCTTACTTTTTTTCAGTCAGGTCAAGTTTCTAAACTTTCTAAATCTCCATTTTCCAGCTAATGAAAAGAAAATAGGATTCCACTGAGTCTCCCATCTACCTACTCCAGGACTTCTGTGAGGATCAAATGAGATGAGGCACGGGAAAACACAGACATTTGGTTGAAGTGTAAAATGTTTGCACCTGGCTATAAAGCAAGTCATGTACCTGGGCTGAAGAAACTCTAAGGAGGCTAGTCGCTAGGGAGAAGAAGCCGGGCGTTGTTACGTGACATCATTACCCGGTGCCCACAGCGACCATTTGTGGGCCGCATTTTGCACCATGGGGTCTTGGCAGCGTTGGTTGTGATTTGGTGGGGTGTTGCTCTGGGGTGGTGGCGGGGCCTGTGTCTCACTTGGGGTAAGCTGAGTATTGGTTTGTCAGTGCCAGGTCCGTGGTGGAGGCCAGTGTGCATCATGGCAGCTCCTGCATTGAGTGTCTGCCCCCTGGTGGTCAGTGTGCATCACAGCTACTGGTTGGATGGCTGGACGGACACTTAGGCTTTATATATATAGATGTTACTTAAAAAAAAATTCTGATCATAAAGTTAATTCATGTTTGTAATAGAAAAGTTCAAAAGCAACAGTAAGGGAATGGAGATGTGAAAATGTATTGCACCACTGTTCTCACCTAACATGGGCGCTGGCCTGGAGCTTTACAGTAATCACTGTTGACTTCTTGGAGAAACCCCAAGAGGCTGGCACCACTATTGTCCCCATTTTCCACCTGAAGAAACCGAAGCCCAGAGAAATTAATTAATGTGCACGTCACACAAGACAGAAGTGTGCTTTGGGAATTATAATGATGCATGTAAAGTCCTTTATGTGCAACCCCACCTCCCAGGGGTTGTCACAGTCTGTATGTTGACTTATATCCTTCCAGTTTCTAAGGCCTTGGAGAAAGTGCTCTGAACAGGAACGGACCCACACATGGGATCAGAGCAGACCGTGAAACAGTTCACGGGATAGTGCAGCCCCCAGCTGAGGGAGGCAGATAATAAAGACAGTACTTCCCATGGGGTTAAGGTCATGGGAAGTCAGAAGTGAAGAGGCAGTTAGGAACTTTCTAGAATGTTGCCTTTTACTCTAATGAAAGAGAAAGCTGCCAGAGGGTTGTGAGCAGAAAGTATGACCTGACATACATTTTTTTAAAAATTCCTTCCATCCATCCATCCATCTTTCCATCCTACTGAACAAAGTACTGGGCAGTAAAGGGCAGTAGAGAGAACTTATTCTCAACATGTGAATTTTGGGGAGACACAATTCAATCCTTAACAGGTGGCATTTTCCTTCATTAATTTCTCCTTGCGATTTTAGATCTGCCATTAAGTGAAAGGACAATTTTAGTTTTCTTGCACCTATTCAAAAGTACTGCATATTTCTGGAAATGTTTGCAAGGACAGAAGGTATAATAGTCCAGGCATAAGTCAGTCTGTCCTAGTCTGTCTGTCTGCCTCTCTCTTCCTCCCTGCCTCCCACCTCCCTTCCCTTTTGGTTAACACATATTGACCAACTCATGTTGAGTAGAAATGGTATTTTTAATGCCAGGACTTCAGACTCTTACTTGAAAAGAGGATCGTCAAAGATGCGATTAGACACCAGGAGGCCGTACTGGAGTACAGTGGGCCCTACCGTATTTTCCGGCGTATAAGACGACTGGGCGTATAAGATTTTCCTGGGTTAAAAAGTCGTCTTATACGCCGGAAAATACGGTACTCCCCATGAAGATGAAGGCAAAGATGGGGTGATGCTTCCATAAGCGAAGAAACCACAAGATGGCCAGCAACCAGCAGAAGGAGGGGACGGAAGCTCCTTCATAGCCTCAGGAGGAATCAACAGGCCCACACCTTGGTCTCCGACTTCCACTCTCCAGACATGGACTCGATACATCTGTGTTGTCTAAGCCCCCGCGCTGGTGGTACACTGTCACAGCAGCCCTGGCTCACTTTCCACGCACCTGCTGATGCTGAAAAGCATTCTCCTTTCTTCCTTATGGCTTCACAGCTCCTTGCTGTGGGCCCAGGGGCATTCACCTTCGGACCGTGGAGTGCTCAATACACACTAAGAGTAGGCGTGCGACTGAGCCAGTGAGAAGGGGATGGACGAAGGGACAGATGTAGGGTCTGGCTAACACTGAGGCTGGATACAGAAAAGTCTACTTGACAGGCAAATCATGCAGGGTAAGCCCTCGCCCTCGGCCGTGGTCACTCACCAAATGAGGCACATCAAGAGGGATGGGGGAGCAATGGGGCACCCAATGGAGCAGGATCGCTCCCCCTCCACCCAGTGGCATCCTGTGGGACCAAGAGCTGTTGGCTACACCAAAGTGGGCAGCTTCCTCAAGCACATGACTTACGATAACAACCCTAACTGTAAAGTGGCCACGTTTTTAAAAAATGGAAATGATTCCATCTTTTAAGAAAAAGAACTCTGGCCCTAGCCAGTTTGGCTCAGCAGATAGAGCATTGGACTGCAGACTGAAAGGTCCAGGGTTTGATTCCAGTCAAGGGCACACACTCAAGTTGTGGGCTTAATCCCCAGTAGCTTTTATGTTGAGCTTACTCTCTGTGTGCGCTGTCTACAGATTCTAGAGCAATGATTTATTTTTCTGCTTATTGTTTATTCTCTAGGTGTGCTCTCCGGACCACCTACTGTTATAAAAGCATCAGGGATGTTGTTTTCAAATCAGATCTGAAGGCCCCTCAGACAGACTTGCTCCATGAGAGAGGAGCAGGGCGCACGTGGGAGGAACGGGAGAGCACTATGCATGTGAATCAGCCACTATGTCAGATCTATTTCTCCAGGCCCCCTTTCTTACATGCACAGTAGTAGAGGAAGGAGATGGCATTAAGGTAACTAATTCATATACGAAGAGAAAGACTTGCACTTCATGGTATAAAAAATTCAGAAGCACTTTTCATAGGTTAGGATTGGGATGGGAAAGGCACTCATCTGAGATTGACCACCGGTTAGAAATACTGAATTTCAAATGAGGTTTTATTTGATAGAGGACTTTATTGCTGAAAAGCAAGTTTGAAAGCCTATGACCATTTGCAAAGAAAACAGTCACAGCAAGATGCACTGTGGCTGAAATGGCCTGTAATTTCTTTCCTGTGTGTGTCTGACTTTCAGGGGTTAAGCAAGGAGGTTGAGATAGGTCAATAAGAAAATTCAATTCCTGAGTTTTTGAAAAAGGGAAACATGGCCTAGTTTTTTAAGCATAGTTTTTATATGTGGATATAATCCAGAGCATTCGGGTGGGTCTCATTTCACCTAAAGGCTTTATCAATAAAAATAATTTTCACCAATAATTATTTACAAATATTTTTATGTCCCTTAATTGTCTTAGGTGCTATGGAAGAAATGTAATTTTTTAAAAGATAACTGTTCTTATGTGCCTACTACATATTATTTTAATATAAATAACTTTTCACAAATATTTTTATATTGAGTTGCATTATATATTTAGGGGTGCTTTATTTTCAAGCATGATCATCCTCACTATCCTTAGAATTCATGAATTCTTCAAATACTTGCTAATCAGCTGTTAGACTTACGGGCTTTTCCTACTCACCTCCTCTTCACACACACACCACCAACAAACAGAGAAAACAAAACACTCTAGTCATTATTTCATTCATTCATTTCAATCTTGATACAGGAGAGGCCTTTCCATATATAAGTATAGTAATGAGTGCCATCATTACAAGCCCTCATTATTTTTATTTTTGCTTATCTGTGTTGTCTAAGGTCCATTTTGATTCTCGAGAAGGTAAAGGACAGATCAAACACCCATTCATCTAAGAAGACTCCACTGATTTTCCAATCTCTCTTCCTAGGTCCAGAGGGCTCAGAGACTCTGCCTTTACCCGAGGCATGCTCTTCTTTCTGCAGTTTTAATAACCAAAGTCTCTTCCTTCCGTCACCCGCCATGGACTGTGAGTTTCTGGGGGTACCAGAACTGTGTTTCACTTTCTTTGTGTGTTCCACCCTCACTCAATATGGCCTTAATTCTTCCAAAGTGTAGGAAGCTTGGTAAAGGAGCCAACCAATAAAATTCTCTAGGATACAAAGGCTTAAAAATTGCTAATCAGAAAAAGACTGATAATAAACATACTTTCACAAAAAGAAATCACGTCTACTCTTCCATCTACAACCCATTGTATCTCCTTTGCTTTATGTCAAAATGTCCTACTAGGGTCGTCCAGCCTTTTTGGCCACCTGTTCCCACTTGGATCCACTCCAGCCTGATTTTAGCCACATTACTCCATCAATAGGCAATCCTGAGCCAACTACCTAACCACAGAGAGAACATATTCTATGAAAAGAAACCATAAATATATTAAGAGACAAAATGTTGAAAATAAAACTAGGAGAAAATGCAGTGACATAGCAATATAATCTTGATATAGGAGAGGCCTTTCCATATATAAATATATTAATGAATGCCATCATTACAAGCCCGCATTATTTTTATTTTTGCTTGTCTATGTTGTCTACATACTACATAAATGTATAAATTTTCAATAAGAAAAAAGCAATTCACATTAAGACACACGAACTAACTAAGAAGTTTTGGCAATAGAGCCTATTTCCTTTTATTTTTTTTTTTAAAGTATATCTTTATTGATTTCAGAGAGAAAGGAAAAGGGAGAGAGCTAGAAACATCAATGATGAGAGAGAATTGTTGATTGCCTGCCTCCTGCACGCCCCCGACTGGGGATGTGCCCTGACCGGGAATGGAACTGTGACCTCCTGGTTTATAGGTCAATGTTCAACCACTGAGCCACACTGGCCAGGCATGTAGAGCCTATTTCAGTATTCACTCTCTACCACGCTTTGGTAACCGATTACATTTAATCTTTTCTTTGAAACTGGACCAATGGAGAAGGAGAATTTATAAACAACATAAGGCACGTGCTGATAAGCAGCAGGTAACGAAAGTTGTAAATGCACAAGAAGACATGGAAAAGCTTAAGTTCCAGTATTTTCAGCGAAGAATCCTAACAAGAGCTGTCTACACACTGTTGTTTGCACCTTTCCCTTTGCTTTAGTTTGCTTCATAAATTAAAAGTTCCTGTCTCACTAACTGATTGAATAGAGGCTTATCCAGAGTTGAAATGTTAACGTGTTGCTAGGAGACGTGTTAATGTGTGCTCATCTCACACAGCAGGGTCATACAGTTCACAGAAATGCATTTCCTTTCTGTAGGGTCTCAAGTCTGAGCACTCGTATATATGAATTTTGAAACCTATTGCAAAGTAAGAGAACACGGGCGATCAACAACTTAAAAATCAAGACATAGTTAAGGGAAAGCTACTTTGGACTAACAGGTGCCGTCCTGTGGGCTTTCAGGAATAGACACACATACATATATGTATGCACGTCCATATATGTATTCTAAGACCGAAGACCAACTTTTGGCAAATTGTGGTATCATTATACCTATTGAAATAAACCTTAATATGTAAAACAAAGACTATTCTTAAGGAGTAATCATTTTCCAATATATTAATGTCCAGAAGGACTTTGAAGAAGTGCTTCTAAATTCAGCAACATATGGCCCTGACCAGGTAGTTCAGTTAGCCCAGATACGCCAAGGTTTCGGGTTCAATCCCCGGTCAGGGTACATACAAGAATCAACCAACGAACGCATTAATATAGGTGAAAACAACAAATTGATGTTTTTCTCTCTCCCTTCCTCTCTCTCTAAAAGTCAATACATAAAAATTAAAATCAATAGAAATAAATTCTGCAACATATACGGCCTTGAAAGTAATACAACGCAGGCATCTGGGATACACTTAACTTTATCTTTGCTTTGGACGGGGTAGGTGTCGCAATGGACAGCAAGTGTTTGGCTGTGGCCTTCAGCAGGTTTCTCCGAGGAGGAGGAATCTGACTGGAACAGTGCGGTGGCCACAACACTCAAGAGAACGCCACCTGCGTAGGTCAGCAGCTGGACACGAAGAGCGAGCCCAGCCGAGCGCACGAAAGGAGATGGAGAGAGGGCACCGTAGCTCGAGCATTTCACGGGGCCCGCCTCTCTGAAAGCACACGGCATTTATAGCTTCTCCCGTTTCTCACTGAGACGTCTCTCCACGCTCCCTCATGAACTAATTAATTTTGGAAGAGGTGCCTGATGATCCCAAATCAATAGAATATTTCAAAAATAAGTTTCATCTCCAAATGGTCTTTATCGACATGGTTGGAAACGGCCTTTTCAATGGGATCTGAAGTTGTAATAAAAGAAACATTTTAGGATGAAGCCTGTGACAAGAACACATTTGCTGGCCCGGGGTCCTCTCCCTCAGAATGCAGAAGTCAGACGGAGGGGGCGGGAACATGGTCCCGGGATCCTCGGGGCTGTGAGGAGGGGCCTGTGGCAGGGCCTGTGGCAGGGAGAGCTCTATCCATTCAGCCAGAGCCGCCCTGGTGTTAACATTGTATGTATTCGGTGCACGTTTAAGATGCCAGGAAGGCCTCGCGTGACGTGAGGTTTGTTGGGTATTGTATTCCTCTGGATGGAGGTCATTCTTTCAAAAATATAGTTAATTTAACAAGACTTTTGAGAGAGGACTAGTGAGAAGGCGGCTTTGCTGTGGTGGGGGGTGGTGCTGGGCTGGGGCTGGGCTGGAGGACCCGTTATGAAGGCTGCTGCCCTCTGTGGGGCGCTGGAGAGTTTCATCTCGAGGCCTGAGGCAGCCCCTTCCAATTCCCCTGGGAGCCAGGCAAAGCAGCCCAAAAGGTGCCCCAGCAGTCCACTCTCCGTGAGGGGGGTCTGCACCATCCTGTCTGTCCCCAACCCGCCCATCCCAGGGGGGCCCTGTCCCCAGGACCCAGGGGCCGCCTCTCTAGACTCCCTGTCCCTGCACACGCCACACCACGGCCTGCCCTTCCTTCTCAGGCACCTGCAGGGGTAAAGGTCTGAATGGGGGGAACGGAGAGGGGGGAGCAGAGAGGAACATGAAATGGTGGCTAAATTCACACGGGCCCAGGAGCCAGCCTGCACCCTGCCTGTCACCTGCAGGGACCCCAGAGCTAACTCCTCCAAGCCATGGCCAGGTCTGCTTTGCAAGGCCGGCACTCAGCTGTCAGGCCTCGTGGAGACCATCCTCCTCAGGGTGACATGTTAATGCACCGTTTACACATCCAAGCAAAAGGGTCTGCATAATTAATAGCGCGCAGGGCCTGCTTAAAAGGGGGAACAGGGCTGTGAAGGAGGAGGGGGCCTCCCTGAGCTGTTCAGCCGCACAGGGCCCCAGGGACGGGAGGGTCCGGAGGGCAGGCGCCTCGCCTGCTTCTAAAGGGCAGGGCGATGCCTCCTCCGAGGGGGACCTCGCTCCCAAAGCTGCCGCCACCCCAGCAGCGGCGCAGGGAGAGAAGACACGGAACGCCAGGCCCCTTAAGGAGGTACCAAGGCTTCCACCGTCCCTCAAATGTGCACGGAATGGTCCGGGCGCCCTGGCCAGGCCTCTGCCTCCTTTCAGGGAACAATGGGCTATCCGGTCCTGGCTAGGGGCAGGGGCAGGGGCAGGGGCAGGGAGGAGGATGGTGGGGGGCACACACATTGCCCCTGCAGCCCCCGGAGTCGGGGAGGAGTTCCTCGCCATGTCACCACCCAGGGGCGCCTGGCAGAGGCAGCCTGGCATATGGTGTCTCCAATTCTTTAGTGACAAGTGGTGGCGTGTTAGCGCGGCGCAGAGGAGGAGCGGAGCGAGCCGGCGCCTAATCACTCCCCGTCGCCTGCACCCTCGGGCAGAATCAGATTGCTTTATGCAGATGAGCTCCTAACCGTTTCTTCAATTTGGCTTTTCTATAAAAAATACGCCAGCTCCGCACACTGTGTCAACAGCCACCCGAGGGCCTACCACTTTACAAGGCGAGTGCATTACTATTTAAAGACAAGCTTTCAGCTGAGCATCAGTGCTGCCTTCAGAGTTTAATTACCGCCCTCCCCATGGGGCCCAATGAGCCGGCGACTCCTCCCAAGGGGCTTCTGCTTGGTGATGATCTTTAACTAAGTAAGTACATGCCAAACCCGCTCAGCTTAAAGTGCCCGCGTCAGATTTCCCGCACGGCTGCCAGGCTGTAGGTGACTGGTAATGAGCCGTGAGCAATTGAGAACCCTGGGTGATTAATTTCTAATTGGGGGGAAAAAAAAAAAAAGGAGTAGAACATAGATAATAAACTGGTAGAACAGAATGCACATTACATATGGTGCATACGATCAGACTAGAGACGATACAGGAAAATACATATTGCATTTTTATTTCCTCTCCTGAATTACCAGAGAAAGAGCTTAATAGCAGAAGCCAGCTCCCGAAACTGTTCCCCATGTTATTAAAGCAGTTAGTCAATCCCGACACCAGAGAGTCTTCTCCGGAAATCCTTTCTCCGTTTGCTGAGCTGAAGGGAGCAGGTTGGAGAGGCTGAATCAGGGTTTCTTCACGCCCTACACAGCGGTGACCATTAACCCGGCCCTTTCTCCCCAAGTCCCATTAAGCAGGCACGACTGTGGGATACACAACTGTCTTTCAGAAGCCAAATCAGCATGTCAAGAGCTGTACACATTGACATTTTATCAGAAAGTGGTCCAGAGAGTTAAAATCTGGCACAATTCCCGAAGCCATCCAAGTGTTGAAATAGGGTGAAATGTAAAGAATGCCTCTTACCTTCTAGTTTTGAGAAAATATAAAAAAAAAATTAAAGATGAATTAAGGGGTAAATTCAATCTTTAACTAAACCAAGCTTGGCAGAACATTGCTTAAGGTATTGACTGAGCTGCAAAAAGGCTAAGGTATTAAGTTTTCATTCTGGAACATTCCAGAAGGTTCTTTGGTCATCTGTTTTGAGATTAAAAAACAAACAAACACAATAAAACCCCACACACCCAAGGCCGTGAAGCTGTGCTGACCAAGAGAATGGCTAAGAAGACCAGTGGTGGTCATTGTGTGACAGTCTCTCAGTATTTGTGTAATCAAACTACATAAAATAAAACTCCAGAAATGTTGATTGGCGGTGCTGAGCCAAGTAAATTATGTGTTTATTTAATGTGACTGAGGAGTGAGGCAGAGAGACAGCTCACTCTGGGGTTGAATGACCCAGGTTCTCGTCCTGCTGCTTCTATGGATAAGGTGTGAAATTTTGGAACAAGTCATACTCTAGCCCAGGCGTCCTCAAACTACGGCCCGCAGGCCACATGCGGGTGTTTTTGCTATTTTGTTTTCTTACTTCAAAATAAGATATGTGCAGTGTGCATAGGAATTTGTTCATAGTTTTTTTTTAAAACTATAGTCTGGCCCTCCAACGGTCTGAGGGACAGTGAACTGGCCCCCTGTTTAAAAAGTTTGAGGACCCCTGCTCTAGCCTCACGTTCCTCCTTGTTTAGCTAGAAGACTGTATCACTGTATTGTGGTTTTTGAAACTCTAGCTAAGCAAATGCAGAGAGGAGTGGGGTAATTGAGGTGAGAGGAACCACTTAGAGCAGTGGTTCTCAACCTTTCTAATGCCGCGACCCTTTCATACAGTTCCTCATGTTGTGGTGACCCCCAACCATAAAATTATTTTCATTGCGACTTCATAACTGTGATTTTGCTACTGTTATGAATCGCAATGTAAATATCTATTTTCCGATGGTCTTAGGCGACCCTGCTAGCGTTCCCACAGGTTGAGAACTGCTGCTGTAGAGCCTAAGACCATCGGAAAACAGATATTTACATTACGATTCATAACCGTAGCAAAATCACAGTTATGAAGTAGCAATGAAAATAATTTTAAGGTTGGGGGTCCCCACAACATGAGGAACGGTATTAAAGGGTTGTGGCATTAGAAAGGTTGAGAACCACTGATCTAGAGGTACACTGTGCAAGAAGCTGCTGATAAACTCTGGTCTCCATGCTGACAAGGTGTGCCAAGCAAGGAAGACTGCCATGTACCCTCTACATGCAGTGTGTGCAGTAAGTCCTCCTCAATGGGAGGAAATTAGCCTTGGGAAAGGGTCTTTGAAATTCATGTTAGAATCCTGCCTACCCCAACCAACATGTAGGGAATCCCCTCCGTCCTTCCTTCCTTCCTTCCTTCCTTCCTTCCTTCCTTCCTTCCTTCTTTCCTTCCTTCCTTCCTTCCTTCCTTCCTTCCTTCCTTTCTTCCTTCCTTCCTTCCTTCCTTCCTTCCTTCCTTCCTTCTTTCCTTCTTTCCTTCCTTCCTTCCTTCCTTCCTTTCTTCCTTCCTTCCTTCCTTCTTTCCTTCCTTCCTTCCTTCCTTCCTTCCTTCCTTCCTTCCTTCCTTCTTTCCTTCCTTCCTTTCTTCCTTTCTTCCTTCCTTCTTTCTTTCTTTCTTCCTCTTTTTTCTTTTTAATATGTTTTTATTGATTTTAGAGAAAGAAGAAAGGGGAGGGAGAGAGAGATAGAAACATCAATGATGAGAATCTTTGATTGGCTGCTTCCTGCATGCCCCCTACTGAGGATCCAGCCAGAAACCCTGGCATGTGCCCTGACCAGGAAATTGAACCAGTGACCTCTTGGTTCATGGGTCGATGCTGAACCACTGAGCCACGCCAGCTGGCTCTTCTTTTCATTTAAAGTATGAGAATTTACAGGGGATTTTAGCAAGCATACAAGAGAGACCCAAGCTAAGTTCTGGTAAAAATTGAAGCTAAATTCTTAGGAGAAATGCACTCAGATCAAAACATTGACCTCTTGGAATATTTTGAGTAAGAAATTAAATTGCAGGGCAGGACACAATCCGTAGCCCTATTGGTAGCTTCCGGTTCTGCCCCCACACAAGTCCATGACATCCAAGCATGATTTGCATGGGGCCAGGGGTGAGCGGGCCACACCCACTGCGCCATGACGCTGATCTCAGGGCAGGCTGTGCAGGACAAGTTAGCTGTCTTTCAGGGTTGAGAGGCAAGGCTGCCCAGGGAGGCCAGCACCCCAGGGCTCCAGGAGGAGGCTGTCGCCCCCTGTCCTGGAAGAAGCGCCAGTGCCACAGAAATGGAAGGAGAAACAGCGCCATTGAAAGCAGAAGTTCCAAAGTGAGAAAGCCCCCAAATGCCAGCAGCCATTCCCAGGCCCGCTCACGACTGACAGGAATCCTTCAGATCTACGATGACAACTGGGGCAGCAGTGCCCCGCAGCACACTACACGTCCCCACAGACTCCACTGGAAACTCCCACACGTTGAACCCAGCTCACTGCGGACCCTGTGTGCCTCCACTCACTCTGCTCTGGGTGTGAGCAGCATCCAGCACCCGCCACACGGCCCAGACATCCTCCACGTGTTAGAAATCCTTCTGTCTCAGTGGTCGGCAAACTCATCAGTCCACAGAGCCAAATATCAACAGTACAACGATTGAAATTTCTTTTGAGAGCCACGTTTTTTAAACTTAAACTATATAGGTAGGTACATTGTTATTAACTTAATTAGGGTACTCCTAAGCTGGCCTTTGCTAAAAACTCAAGGGACCAAAGAGCTGAATGTGGCTCGTGAGCCGCAGTTTGCCGACCACTGCTCTATCTCCTTCAACCACCTGCTAGTCCATCTCAGCCATTTCGCATATGCAGTGCTGCTCAAGGCTAGTGGCCTCATCCACTTTCTTTTTCAGCTAGATTCAAACCACATTTAAACCTAACGCAGCTGACCAAATCCATGGGGGAATTCCGTCCATCATAGTTTTGTCTACAGAAATTGGCTCTTACACCATGTTTCCTGGTATGTATTTTTCACCTTTTTGCCTACCTTTGTGAATGAACTTCACTGATTTGTGCCCCATAAACAGTTTGGAGACTACAATTAGACGGTGCGTTCCTAACAGCTTTCTTTACGCCCAGTGAAATAATGGGCATTAGGTCCAATGAGTAAGGACTCCTAATGCATCGCTATGATTGTTGTGAAAGAACATCACAGATCATCTGGAAATGGTTTTCTCATTTTCTTAGTCTAGGATTAGGATGCAAATCCAACCCGGAAATTGAACCGTCCCTAAATTGCATCGTGGCTGATCTGATTGCTGCTGGAAACCATCTGCCCTTAATTGTAAGACAACAAATCGCTTAACAATCAGCTCAGATTAAGGGACAAAGCCTCTTCGAAACAGGCTGTGTTGGTGGAATTTAAGAATGAACAGAAACGGCACATACACCAACCTTTCCTTCTAGATTTGAAAACTCTGGCAAGCGTTTTGTTGGTATGTTCGAGTGGCGCTGTTAAGAAAGGACAGGACAGCTCCTTGCCTTAGATAGCTCAGAAAGGACACCTGTGCTACCTGAGGACCATCCACTCCCTCCTGAGAATTTCCAGTGAATTCTGAGGCCCGCACGAGAACAACGTCTGATTCGAATGGGCATTTCATACGGAAGGGCCGATGGGGATGGAGCGGAAGGAAGTCCACGAGGGCTCCTGAGAGACCATTCTGTGTGGAAGACGCCTCACGGGTTGTGCAAGGAGGGGAGGTTTGCATTATAACTTGCAAACAAATTCTTTGCAAACAAGTAAGATATTTTTATATTATGAAACTAAATACATATTCAACTCTTTTCTCACCAGCGCTTCCTCTGCCAACCAAGAAATGCAGTAAAATCTCCCAAAACTTCTCCCTCTTAATTCTCATGGGAGCTCACCAGTTTGCGCCCAAAAGCAAGCTGCAGACACTGGCCAGCAATTCCTTTTTCTATTCTCAAATTAAGTTCAACTTGTAATTTTTTTCCTCCTGAGTTATTTCTTTTAACATCCTAAGGCAGTCATAATATTACTGATGTAAGATATTAGAAATGAAAAATTCCAAAGAGATCACTCAATTCAAGGTGCTCATTCGATAGGATAAACTGAGGCCCAAGAGGTTACCTGATTTGTCTGGGTCACAGCAAGTGGTGGATCCACACCAGGGAGGAAACCAAGAATCCCAAATCCCAGGGTAGGATGCTTGCTATCTTGTCATGTGTTCACGTCAAGTTTGTTGGGGTTTTAAAAATTTTGATTATTTTTTTGTGTTTTCTTTTTACCTTCCTTTTGTTTTTGAAAAAAAATGTTTTTATTGGTTTTAGAGAGAAAAGAGGGGGGAGGAAGAGAGAGATAGAAACATCAATGATGAGACAGAATCATTGATTTGCTGCCTCCTGGATGCCCCCTACTGGGGATTGAGCCCACAACCCGGGCATGTACCCTGACCAGGAATCAAACCAATGACCTCGTGGTTCCTGGATTGACACTCAACCACTGAGCTACACCAGCTGGGCGACTGCTTGTCTTTTGATGATGTTACAAATTATTATATTGAACCAATTTAAGAAGTTAAAGAACATAATTCTGAGCTGAACAAAACTAGACCATTTAGGTAGAAGATGCAGAGGAAAGGGTAGCTACCATTCCTATAAGAATGAAAACAAGATGGTTGAATGGACCTTGGAAATGTTTGTCTCTGACTGAGGGAACAGTTGCTCCCTGCTCATTCCATGGGGATGGTTCTATGTGAATCCAGCCCCCCTGAGCCCCTCCAGTCTCTCAGCCGATGTTGACAGCCATCTGGTGAATAGTAGCTGGAATTCCGTGTGTACTGAATATGCATGGAGTAAAGAATGTGAATGGTAGTCCTCATTCAGAAAAGCACACAGAGGTGATTACTTCGCTCTCAAACAGAAATACACATCTCATCCCTTTTCACAAACCATCCTGGTTATTTTATCACCTTTGGAAATGACTTTAAACCTTGATTGTTCTTGGCAGTAGTGGAGAAATGTCCTTCACTAGGGATGCCACGATAAAGTGGATTTATGAGCCCAAACACAGATCTGATAAAGGGGCAGAAATCATTTTTATTATGTACATAAAACAGCTCCTGGCTAAAGGACAGCCACATTGTCCCCTGACAACCAGTCTATGTCACTCCAGAAAGCAGCTTTCTTTTTAAAGGTAACCTTTTAAGAAACTTAAAGTTTAAAATGGAAACTCTCAAAACACAAAGGTAAGAAATGTGATTTTAAAAAGTGAAAAAATAAAGCGCTAATGGGAATATTGGGAGAACAAATTTGTAGTTAAGGACAGCACGTGTGCAGACGAATGATTACAGACAGAACAAGAACCGGAGGGAAATGGCCTCTCATGTTATATGTGCCTCACAGGATCCACAATCTTGTCTGTTTTTAAAAACGAAAGAGAACCTCAGTAGATCTTAAGTGCAAAGTCATGCCCAGCATTTGAGACTCGTCATAATTATAAACAAGCACATAAACCATAATTATAAACTAATAACTACATAAGACCGTGTTTTACTGGAGATGGCCCAGGGGACTTCTCTCAGTACCTTTTACTGTGGGAGAAGAAGAAAAAAAGAATGAGACAAATGTTACACTGTGTTTCATTTCTTTTAGGAATTAAAATCTACTATTAGAAAAATCTATTTTAAAACCACAAATTAATGAGAAAAGAAAAAAAAATTATGGTGTTTGAATGACTACACAGAAGAGGAAAATGAGTGGGAAAATGGTTTATTCAAAGGTAATGCAACCAAGTGAACACAGCACTACAGGGTTTTGGTCACATTTAAAAAAAACAAATGCTACCATCTCACCACTTACATGTCAAAGATTCCCGTTCATGCATCTTTTTAAAAGATATATATGTAGGTACATACATGTGCACAGGCATTAGACATGTGTATGTGAATATTTTTTAAATGGTCAGTGAGATCATGGAATCCCTGAAAAGAGAAATCAAGTCTGAACTAGCAGAAGGGTCAGGGCCGAGAGTCTCCATGTCTCCATTTCAGCTTCCTCCCCAGCACTTCGGGGACACTGAGGAGCAAAGATGCTGGTTTTGGATCACCCCGCTGCCCATTTTTGAGGCTTCCCATTAGGATCCTTTGTGGGAGGTTTTCCCCAGTGATGTTGTAGGAACCACCCCTTCATTTTACTTTTAGCAAACCAATTAAACCAACTCACGTATTAGAGCTGGTCTCCCTTTCTTTTAACAAAGGCCACAACAGACAATTCACTACCCTCTGTTGTCTCTGAGATATCAGGATTTGGTCAAGAAGAGAAAAACATTTATCTGCTACTTCACGCCACCAAAAACAGATTAGAATTGCTTGAGCTAACAGTTGTTTGTTTTTTTAAACCACACTAAAAATTCTTTTTAATTATTATTATTACTTTCCTTATTTCTCCTGTGGCCCATTTGACAAATTATTTCATTGCTAACAGAATGAGAAAAAATATATATATAAGGATTCTCATTGAAATTGTTGATTCTTGTTCTTTCCATTTTGCCATAAAGTGTAGATGGCACTGTAATTTGATAGCTCTCTCCCTTGTGGGTGTCAGGAGAAAGTATAAAAGAAAATGATGAAAATTTTCCCCACGTGGGTGTAGACACAGAACTCGATGGAAGTTCACGGGAAGTTCATGTTGTAGTTCTGGGGCCTGATGGTCTCATTTATACAACAGACACAAGTTTGCAGCCATAAAATATCCCTGATTGAGAGCATAAAGTCATGTAAAAGCCTGCTTATTACAAGATCTACCGAAAAGGAGCAGCACAACGATCCTCATGTCCTTTGTGACTCCCCACAAGTCTGGCTTTGTGCTTTGCAAAATGCTATGTTTCTCAAACTCCACACTTGTCCAATTCCCATTCATTACAGAGGATGAGAAGATGTCAGAGCTGAGCAGCAGGGCTCACAGGGAGTCCACGTCTGTCATCTCGACACAAGGAAGGATGTTTCCGGCTCCTCCATGGAAGTGGGAGGTCCTCGCAAAGCTCAGGGCAAGACTGGAGGACCAGCAGCAGGAGGCGAAGCAGCTCCTGGGGCTCCCGCATTGACTGGGGGGCTGGAGGGTGTGATCTGGAAATTCCTGACCAGCGCCTGAGTCCATGGCCTCACGTTCCTGTGAATATCCACAAGCCCCTTGATGTTGATATTGACCCCAGGCTGAACCAGGTGAGGACATGGGCATCTCCTGTTTATCCACTGTTCATATTATACATAAGTCCTCTTTGTTTATGGGGACTTCGCTAGGAGTCATGGGTTAACAAATAATAAACGCTACTTTGGGGAAAGAAAGAAAAATCTGAGATGGCCAACTGTGGCATTCATTGCCAACATGAGCTTGAACAGTCCAGTATGGCTCCAATGGACTGATAAGGAACTGGGCTAGATTCTATATTACAGGGTGACCTCCATTTCCACACTTGACCCCCTAATGGTGCTAACCACCTAGAGCGGAGATCCAGTCCTTCAGAATAAATGAGCAAGGACCTAGCGCCCCCTGGTGGAACATATCCCACACAGAACAGTTTTTTTTTTTTCAAGAGTATATACATCCTTTGAAAGTATAACTGACAAAAAATAAGTTCATATGCATTTCTAATGCATATCATTCCATCCTTTTCTCACAGGAGAAAGTTCTTAGAACGAACGTAAAACGCCTTGTGTTCACTGAAGTCTGTTCCACAGGACAGAGCACTGCTTTTGGGGCTGCCACTTGAGACACTCCATTTGGTCAGCCATCATCAGCTTTTGTTTGGTGAAATGACAGCTCATTTCCTCTATTTTCCTCTGGCTTTTCTTTAAATGGCTTACATCTTAATAAAACTTGGGGTTTGGGAAGGTTTGTCTCTGTGAGATAGTTTTCTATACTTCCTCTTTCTTTTTTGTTTCAATCTTAGTTCAAATCCCAGCTCTCCTGGTGACATTCATGAAACATAATAATGACAAAAGCACGCAGACAAAGCAGCTGTTTCCCTCTGTGGGGAGGGAAGGCATGTATGGGGAGTCGCTGAAATTGCTTGGTGGGGGGAATGGACTCGCAGCAAAAGGATGAAGGGAGGGAGCTTGGCCTGAGGCCCTTTGTGCACATTTCCATTTTTAATAACATCCGGGTCTTTTTCACTTTGTAAACTCGACAAGTCACATATTTTTCATTATTTAAAAGTGACTTCAGTCATAATTGCCAAAACTTGGAAGCAATCAAGGTATCCTATAGGTGAATGGATTAAAAAAACTAAACAAAACCTCTGGTACATCCAGACAATGGAATATTATCTACACTAATAAAAGAGAAACATGCAAATTAACCACCACCCCGCTACGCCCACCAGCCAATCAGGAGGGAATATGCAAATTAGAAGGAGAAAGATGGCGGCTGCCCAGCTGCTTCAGGCGTGGAGTGGCTGGGTGCCTGCTATGAGAGGGAGTAGGGGAGGACCTTGAAGGGATCTACAGGAGCGGCACTCTGGCCACAGCGAAGACAAAGACTGCAGACTCTGGCCGGAGTCTGCAGCAAAGGCGGCAGACTCCAGCCAAAGCGAAGGCCTGGGTCCCGGGTGCCAGAAGAAAACCGGTGCTGGAAGCCAAGGGAAGGAAGGCCTATTGCACGAATCTCCTCATGCAACGGGCCTCTAGTTCAGTAATAAAAAGAAATGAGCTCTCAAGCTATGGAAAGATGTCAAGGAAACCTGAATGTATATTACTACACGAAAGAAGCCAATCTGAGAAGACCGAGTAATGTATGATTTCAATAATATGACCTTCTGGAAAAGGAAAAACTATGAAGACAGTAAAAGGATCAGGGTTGCCCAGGATTATGAGGGGAGGGAGGGATAAATAGGCAGAGCACAGAGGATTTTTAGGACAGTGAAATTAGCGAGTATTACCCTGTAGTGATGGATACAGGTCATTGTACATCTCACCAAACCCGTAGTGTACAACGCCGAGAATGACCCCTGATGTAAGGGATGGACTCTGAGTGATAATGACATGTCACTGTAGGCCCATCAGTTGTAACCAATGGACTGTCTAATGGAGGAAGTTGATAGTGGGGGCAGGGGGGAGGGGGGCCTGCACCTATGGGGTCAGGAGGTATATGGGAAATCTCTGTGCCTTCTCCTCAATTCAGCTATGAACCTAAAACACTAGAAATATAAAGTCTTTCAATTAAAAAACAAAAAAAGAGCGCCTTTGCTGACTTTTTCAAAGATGACACAAACCTAGTCATCTGTCCATGTTACTGACTTTGCCCACATCCTGGCCTCTGCCGGGAGAGGTGCACTCAGCTCCTGTAGCATCATCAATCGCTTGCTCCCCTCCATCCTCTCAACATCACGCCATGCACCCCGCCTCCCAGAGGAAGCCCAGCCGTTTACCTCAAGTTCCTCCTTGCCGTCACTTCCCTGGTTACCCCTCACATCACCGTCTTCCTGAACCGAGTCTCTGTTACCCCTGAAAATAACAGCTCCTTAGAAAGTGATCAGAGACTGAGTGAGCAATTGAACATAATTACACAAAATTACACAGATCTTAAACCAGGCGCCCTGGGACACGTCTGAGGGTGGGAAGCTGAAGCCTCATTTCACTACGGTGCAGCCGGAGGTCACCTGACAGCTTGAAGGGTGGAAGGAGATGACCCCTCGCCGCCTACACACAGAGCCGCAGTCCTCACTGCGCATGCCCAGAGCAAGGACCGTCAGAGGGCAGCAGCCCAAACATGAAAACCAACAGGCAGGAGAGGGATGCTAAGATGAAGAGGAGAGGGATGCTAAGCAGAATCGAGCTGTGGGAGGCATGGCCCATGGGAACAAGCCAGGCTGACTTCTGCCCAAGAGAGTGCCCACAGGAGTGGGAGAGAGTCCATGGTCAAGGAGGCAGTGCCGTCTCAAATAGACAAAAGTGCCAGGGTGCTCTCGCCCACTGAAACCACCGAGAGGGCGACCTGTTTGCCCAGAACTGGCCAGGTTTTCGCTTCGGAAAGCATGCATCCCAGTTACCTCCTCTGCCCCTGGCTAACCAGGAGCGTTAGTCCCCCTGCTGGTTGAGACGGACTAACACACCTTGGAGAAGCACTGAAGGCCAGCCCAGAAGTTGGCCAACTTGTACTAGGTCAAGGATATTACCTTGGTTCTGAAGAATAAAATGTCCTAGTGGGTGATCACCTCTAATTTACTCAGTAACTCCTGGTTTTCAGTTGCACGTTTAGAAGCAAAACTATAAAAACACAACACAAAACAAAACAAAACAAAACAAAACGAGCCTCCTGTTAAAGCACCCTCCCGAGGGCCAGTCCGGAGGTGGGAGGCAGAGCTGAAGGAGACAAGGGCTGAAGGTCCTGGCTCAGCCTTCCCATCTACCAACACCCACCCTCTGCCCTGCCCTCTGTTTTCAATATCAAACACCTAATGATGACCGCGATCAAGGTATTTGGACAGGCTTCTAAAATACGAAAACAGAAGCCACCATAAAACACCTTGGGCAGCTTTCCCCTGGAAACCTTGTGTTAGAGGGAAGCACACAGTTACCCCGGGAAACCGAGCGCTTTAGCATCAAAACAGACCATCTGCAGAAAAAATGATTATAGAGCATAAATTTCCCCAAGAGGGAGAGGAACGAAAACAGTGGTGGGTTTGCCTCATCCCAGCTCTTCGCTCAGGCTCGGTAATTAATCTTCAGAGTGGATTCGAGGAAACAGTTCTGGATTTTGCACAGGAACCAGCCAGCCCCAGGGAGGCAGGGCTGCTGTATTTACTCAGCACCCCTCCTCCCACCCCTTCCTCCTGCTACTTCCCTATCACCAGTTCTGGGTCTCCTTTGTCCTGCTTTACACACATACTTGGAAACGATGCGGAGTGCATCCCTGGTCACAGCAGCCCCTCCTCCTACAGACCGTGTGAGAGACACTTAGCTCCTCTCTCGAAGCCTGGCCTCCTGCATGGGATGTTGTCAAGACGAAATGAAGAAGCACGCAAGACATGGGCAGGATTGCCGAAACCGCTTTGGCTCAGTGGATAGAGTGTCGGCCTGCGGACTGAAAGGTCCCAGGTTCGATTCCGGTCAAGGGCATGTACATTGGTTGCGGGCACAACCCCGGTAGGGGGTGTGCAAGAGGCAGCTGGTTGATGTTTCTCTCTCATCGATGTTTCTAGCTCTCTATCCCTCTCCCTTCCTCTCTGTAATAAATCAATAAAATATATTTAAAAAAAAAAAAAAAAGACATGGGCAGGATGATAGGAACATTATAACCAGCCCATAAAGGTCACCCTTGTGGGTTCCATCAGTGCAATTTCCATGGAGTGGTACCAGCCTGGGGGGTGGGGGTGGGGCACATTCTGGAAACCCATGGGGATTGTGTTTCCATGATGAGGGGGGCTCTGGTGGGGCTGCAGAGATGGGGAGAAGCTGGGATCCCCAAAATCCTAAATGTGAAGACCAATCCCACGTGGAAAATAATGGCACCAAGTTTCAAGAGCCTTTTAATAGCCTGTTGTGTTGATGCAGATGAGGAACCTGTTCATTATCTTCAGATTCTGGAATCTAATTCTATTTAGCTCATAAACAGGAATATTTGGTACTCGGTCCAAATGCATATTGATTTTTTTTTCAAAAGTGTGATTTCTGTGTAAATTAAAGGAAAGTTGTATGTTTTTCGGCTCAGAACATTCCTAAGAGAGTTCCACTCCTTTTTTAAAAAAAACAAACATGTTTTTATTGATTTTTTAGAGAGAGAGGGATAGATAGAAACATCAATGATGAGAGAGAAACATCATTTGATCAGCTGCCTCCTGCACACCCCCTACTGGGGATCGAGCCTACAACCTGGGCATGTGACCTGACTGGGAATCAAACCAGGGACCTCTTGGTTCATGGGTCAACACTCAACCAGTGAGCCACACAGGCCGGGCGAGACTTCCACTCTTTGAAAGACACCCATGGCACTCCTGAAAATAATAAACAGTATGACCTTCTTACCCATGTAATGTTTAAACCCTTGCAAAAGACGTATACAAAGAGGGTCAGGCTTTGCACTTCATAGCATCACTATTTATAACTCATGAATGGATAAACAAAATGTGGTATGTCCACACAATGGAACACTATCTATATATAAAAAATGAATATTCAAAGTGTCCCCTCAGGATTTTGACCTGGAGACTGGAAGTTCGATTGCTCGTTATGACGTGCACTGACCACCAGGGGGTGGCACGGAACATGGCAGGCGTCAGTGGTCAGTGACATGGCGCTGGCAGCGGGTGGCAGTGGAGGTGCTGCCAGCCCCGAAGGGCCCTGAAGAGAGTGGGACGGCAGCAGGATGGTGGAGTGAAGGCCTGATCGCCCCTGATCACCCCACAGATGGCGACTAGCTGCGGCGGCAGGGGGTGGGGCTGCTGCCCAGCTCCCAGGTGCTAAGGGAGCGAGGGAAGGAGGAAGTGGGGATGCAGGGAGGCAGGGAACCTGATCGGCCCCGATGGCCAGCCAGGCTTAGGGACCCTACTCATGCATGAATTTTGTGCACTGGGCCTCTAGTTTTACAATAAAAAGCAACAAAGCATTGATACAACCTCAAAAATATTATAAGTGAAAAACAACAGACGTGAAAGACCACAAATATTATGATTCTATTTGCATGAAACGTCTGAAGAAGGCCACTCTCTGGGCAGAAAGTGGATGCGTGGTTGCCTAGAGCTAAGACAAGGATGGGAAATGACTGCTCATGGATGCAGGGTTTCTTTTTTATTGATGGAAAGTTTTTAAAATTAGATTCTGGTTAGGGTTTCACAGCTTTGTAAATATACTAAACATTATACATGTAAAATGGGTGAGTTTTAGGATATGTAAATCATGCCTGAATAAAGTTATTAAAACTCAACATAATGAATTAATTGTAATCGGAAGACAACATAAAATAAAAATCATGAATGAAATATGTATTTCCCTGGGTAATGCTCAGACACGAAGCCTGGAAGTTGGCCCCTTGGCAATGAATCACCCTACATGTCATGTCTATGAATTCAGACCCTATGTGTGGACAGGTAGGTAATATTATTTATAAATTTCACTTCAGGAAGTAAAGCGTCATTCCAAAATATCTGTTATCCAGCGGGAGTTTGGATTGATAGTATTGGGAACCACTGGTGTTTTTATTCTGCACCCATTCTTGCAAATCGTTTGTCTCTATTTGAGAGATAACTCAGAGGGGTTGAGTAAATTACCCAAGTTCACGCCTGTGGAGTAAGGCTGACCTGGACCCATTCCTGGTTTATCTGCTTCCCAAGGCCAGACTCACAGCAGCGGCTGGACCAGCCTCCCACAGTCTCTCCATCAAGGCAGCCTCTTAGAGCTCTCACGTCTCCTAAAGCATCAAACTCTCCTGGTTTTCACGTTGAACAAGTGCATTTGGCTCTCGGGACCTATTCAAGGATGAGATACATAGCCTGTGTTGGCAGGTGAAAGGCGGGTATAAAGAGAGAGAGGGGGAGAGAGAGAGAGAGAGAGAGAGAGAGAGAGAGAGAGAGAGAGAGGCCCCTGGAAAGGGAAAGGGAGAGCTAACCAGGTTGTGGTAGCAGGACAGTGCAGTGGGGGGTGAGCTCCCCTGCCCTGGCTGAGACACTCAGAAAGGCTCCCTCCTCTCCCTGCCCCCAGGATTCCCTTCCAAAGGGTCAGGCTTTGCACTTCATGGCTCGTCTCCTTGGCCACAGATGTTGGGACCTGAGGCTGACAGTCGGGGAGGGCTGTGTCCTGCGTGGCATGTTGAATAGCAGACCCTCTGCCTGGGGAGTCTGGATGGTGGCTTTCAAAGGCTATCAGCAGAACACAGAGGGCAGAAGCTGGAAGGCAGATGGATGGAGGCCTGAAGGGCTAGGAGCTCTGACGCAGGATGAAAAGGACAGAGCTGGCGTTGAGAGGAAGAGGGAGGACAGAGGCATAAAGGGGCTGAGACACCATGATGGGCTCGCACAGCTCTGAGACAGTGATGAGGACCTGCCAACGACACGGTCTCAAGTGTCTGTCATGGGTACCACATTCCTTGAGATCGTGTGTCTTGACTTAAAAAATGCACAAAACTACATTTTAAGTAAAATATGTGAAAGCTTATTTTAGTACACAACTAGGGTGAGCATTACTTGGCATTAAGGAAAATTGGTGTGCCTATAAGATGTGGGTATCTGGAAGCTGAAGGAGATGGAGGTAGGGGTGAGAGAGGCAGCGTACAGGGACAAGGCTGCTTCCCCAAGCACTACCCAAAGTGTTGTCTTTTCTATAGTATCCTTTTTTTATTGTTGATAATATTACAGATATATCCCATTTCCTCCCCATTTACCCCTATCCTCCTTTCCCTTCCCCACCCCCCACCCCAGGTCTTCATTACCCTATTGCCTGTGTCCATGGGCACAGGCAATAGGGTAATGCACATCCTATATAATAAAAGGCTAATATGCAAATTGTTTCCTTGGGAGTTCGACCAACCTGGAGTTTGACCACTCACTATGACAGGCACTGACCACCAGGGGGCGGTGCAAAATGAAGGCCCCGGCTGGTGGCCGGCAGCCAGGGGAAGGAAGGCCCCGGCTGGCAGCTGGAAGGCCCTGATCGCTGGCCAGGCCTAGGGACCCTACCCGTGCACGAATTTCATGCACCAGTATATAAATTACCGTATTTTCCGGCATATAAGATGACTTTTTAACCCAGGAAAATCTTATATGCCCAGTCATCTTATACGCCGGAAAATACGGTACTATCATGTCTCATCCATCAGTATAGCAAAAAAAAACAATTACCGTATTTTCCGGCGTATAAGATGACTGGATGTATAAGATTTTCCTGGGTTAAAAAGTCGTCTTATACACCGGAAAATACGGTATTTGGTTTCTCTCTTCTCATCCCCCCATTCCCACATCAAGGTATGTCAGTCTGTTCCATGCCTCCCTGCTTCAGGTCTTATTTTGTTAGTCAATTCATTTTATCCATTGGTTTCTACAAGTAAGTGAGATCGTGTGATATTTGTCTTTCTCAGACTGGCTTATTTCACTTAGCATCGTATTTTCCACAGTATCTTAAGGAAATACACTGTGAAGACTATGAAGCGAAGGCACAAGAGGGAAATGGAGGAGTGTAGCGTTTGAACGTGGACTCTCTTCTGCCAGCCAACGTGCAGACGTCTCCTCTGCGCCTGACCTGGTCTCAGGGCTGCTGGGCGTCTGTGACTGAAAGACCCATGTGGCCACTGAGGCTTGGGTCACCTGACAGCTTACCGGCCATCCATCAGGCAGCCCGGTGAGAAGACTCTCACTTGGAGAAGAGAACGAAGGCAGGTTCTTCTCTCCCAGAAAGGAGAGGAAGCCGCCTGGAGCTACACAAACCCTCAGGTTGGGGTGGGGGGGAAGGAGAGGAAGCCGCCTGGAGCTACACAAACCCTCAGGTTGGGGTGGGGGGGGCGGGGACCATGGCTCTTGGAGCCGACTCAGGACTAGCCAGGTTTCAGCCTCTGATGGATGTGGGTCCAACGAAAGCAGCTAAGATGCCACTGTGTTCGTGAGAAGCCTCCTGACACGTCCTCACAGATAAGCCCCCAAAGGAACCCTGGAAGAAGTAACATCAGATTGAAACTGGAATTGATTTGCATTAACTCAGCTGCTGTCCCCACATTGTAAATGGCTTCGGAATTATCACCAACAGCCACATGTTCGCATCGGCGCCTTGGGGTCTTCAGGACGGACAGGAACGGCAACCAGATTTCCTTATCTGTGGACGGGCTCACGGTCCCAGTCCGCACGCATTGTCAACATCACAGAACCAGGCGAGACGGAACTTTAAGAGAGGAAAATGCCTCCTAATGGGTCGCTTTCAGCCACATTTAGGAAATTGGAAGATGGGATCATTATCGATCCTCCCAGTTCCACACATGCCAACACACACCTGCAACAGATGAACCATAAACTTCACACACGAGCGAAGAGACGCTTCGTGAAGACAGGCACACCGATAGCTGAAATGTGAATTCTCACACCCAGAGGGGAGATACTTCAGTCCCGATTTGAACCCAGTCCCGTTCTCCCCTGCTAGATGGGTCATCTGGCCTTCATCCTTTTCCCACTTTCACATGTGTGACTGTGGCCCTAAATTTCAGGGGTCGGGGTTTTCCCATTAGCCTGCCCTTAGCGTGTGCGTCAGGACAGCGCCCGAGCAGCTGGCACAATGACGCCGGGAACTGCGGCTCAAATGGCCCAGCGTCTCCGGGACCGAATCCTGAGACGCTGGCAGGATGCCATGACCCAGCATATGCCCTCACACTTCGTCACACAGAGGAGGGGAAAGAGTAAAAGCAATAGACTGAAATCTTAACATAATCGAGGGGACTGTGGAACCTTCTCTGCATTGAAAGACAGACACGGCTAAACCTCTGACCCTCAAATGCACCCACGTAGTTTAAGACTCTCTGGGTGCCCTGACCCCCAGGTTCAGGTTCAGCCCGGTTTGGCCTTCCACACCCCTGCTCACCACCCAATATGTTCTTCGTGGCTCCAAAGTCATTCGAATTTATCATGGACTGGATTTAGCAAATTTATATTTAACCGAGTTTCAAATTATTTTTAAATTCTCCCTTTAGTTCAAAGCAGTCTACATTATGTAGCACAGAATGCTTTCAAAACAAACCTCATTACCTGCACCATCTGGTGGGTGGATGCCATATTTCTCTGACAAAAGGTCAGTCAGCTAGCAAGCAAAGGAAGTAACGTCTCCCCCCCCCCCCCCGGCACTGTGAGATAGGCCCTTGTCCACTGCGTCCGACAATTTTATTGTTAGCGTACAGCTGGCAGTAGCACCAAGTTTTTCCAGTACTAGTCCAGGTGCTGCTGGGAAGGTATTTTGTATATGCGGTTAACACCATCCATCAGCTGATTTTCAGGAAACGTGACTACGCTGGGTAATCTGGGGGAGCGTTATCTGATCAATTGAAAGGCCTGAGAGCAAACTGAGGTTCCCCTGCAGGAAGGAGAGACTCGGCCTGTGGACCAAGGTCAGCTCCTGCCCAGAGTTCCCAGCCTGCCCTGATGGCCTGCCCTATGGGTTTCAGACTTACTCACTCTGATTCCATAACCATGTGAGCCAGTTCCTTGAAATACATTATCTATCTATCTATCTATCTATCTATCTATCTATCATCTATCTATCAATCATCTATCATCTATCTATCATCTATCTATCATCTATCTATCTATCTATCTATCTATCATCTATCTATCTATCTATCATCTATCTATCTATCTATCATCTATCTATCTATCTATCATCTATCATCTATCTATCTATCTATCTATCATTTATCTATCATCTATCTATCAATCATCTATCTATCATCTATCATCTATCTATCTATCTATCTATCTATCTATCTATCATCTATCTACATATCTATAATCTATCTATCATCCATCTATCTATCATCTATCAATCTATCATCTATTATCTATCTATCTATCTATCTATCTATCTATCTATCTATCTATCTATCTATCTATCTATCTCCCATGGGCCCTGATTGATCTGACTGATGCGCCACCTTGTGCCAGAGCTATTGAATATTGTTCATAAGCTCAAGTTGTGTAAAATGAGAAATGTTCTTTTTAGGTTTTTATGCAGCTAGGTTTTCCCCCAATTTATTTGCTTTTTTGTTTTTCTATGCCCCTTTTTCCCCCAAAGGGGATTTAAGATATCAACCTAGCAATATCGTAATTTTAAGTATCAGAATACAACACATAGACTATTTCATAGTACCTAATTAATAAACGGCAAAAGAAAGTTTATGACAGAAAAGTCAAGAGGCAAGAATATAGTTAGCAAACAAAACAAATGCCAAAAGCTGGGAGGAAGGCAGAAAAGAACAAAAAAAAGTCCCTACAAATTCCCTGGACAGTCACCAAGTACACGGCAGTGGCCCTCCAGAGGCTGAGAGCAGTCCCCTTGGGAGGAAGAGATGCCCCAGGTGCAGAAAGCCAGGACCGAGTACAGAGAGCAAAGAGAACACTCCAGAAGCTCAAAATGCTGGCAGGCGGCTATAAGCAGAAAGAGCATGTCCCTGGTGTGGAACGCTGGTGAGCGGCCCTGCAAAGCACAGACAGACCTGAAGAGCGGCTGGTGTTCAGATCCCACGCCCTCTGAAGCAGTCGCAACCCCAGCTGCACACGCGTGAGACCCCCAGTGAACTGAATCTAATGAGATTCTAATTCTGCAACAGAGCCCACAACCGGTTCAGCTATGCGTTGGAGTGACTCAGCCCCACACCATCAGCCTGGCAAAGGAGCATGTCCTTCTCAGGAGGCAAATTTTGCTCATTTCAAAATGCACAATGTTTTGCATGAAATAAAAATCACAAGATACACAAAAAAGTGAGAAAATGGGGCCTATTTTTTTTTTAAAGAAAGGGAGCTGTTCATAGAAGCAAATATGGAAATGGCCCAGATGACTTGAATTATCACTCAGGGACTTGAAAGTCATGATAATGAAGGATCTAGAAAAAAAATGTTGGAAACCTGTATGAACAGGTAGAAATTTCAGCAGAAAATGGAAACAGTGAAAACAAAACTCAAATGGGACTATAAAAATGGAATTATGTGATATCAAAGAAGAAGAATTTAGTTGATGGGTTAATTAGAAGATGGACATTGCAGAGAAAAAATATCAATGAAATCAAAGGCAAGCCAATAGATACTATCTGGACTGAAACACAACGAGAATAAAAAGTGAAAAATAAACCCACATAAAAAAACAAAGCATCCAAGATCTGTAATATACTATCAAGCATATCAATAATTGGAGTCCCAGAAGGGACTAAAAAGATTTTTAGAGACAATCCTAAATAGTAAAAGGTTAATATGCAAATAGACCCAATGGCAGAACAACTGAACAACCTGCTGCTAAGACGTGCACTGACCAACAGGGGGCACACATGGAACATGGCGGGCATTGGCAGCAGGTGGCAGAGTGCGGAACATGGCAGGTGTCACCGGCAGTGGGATGGTGGAGCAGGTGAGTGGGGGTACCAGACCAAGGCAGGGCCTGCCAGTCGCTGTCACTGAGGCAAGCCTCTGGTGGTTACTGAAAATTCTTTGCTCCTGCGCTCTGCAGTCCCACCAGTGCTCACACCCACTGCCGGCGCCATCCCTGCTTGCATCTGCTGCTGGCGCTTGGAGCCCTGCTGGCCCCAATCGCCCCTGAGGGCTTCTCCACCTCCCCCCCTGCTCCTGAGGGGTGATCAGGGCATCAGCCAATGCTCACACCCACTGACAACACCGGCCCACTCACACCCACTGCTGGTGCAGGCCCCAATTGCTCCATGCCATCAGCGGGTACGAGCCAGGCTGGTGCCATCAGTGCGTGGGACTGGCAGCGGCGGGAGCGGGGCTGCTGGCAGACAGGGGACCAGGGACCATGGCAGGAGGGTCTAGGTAGGGGCACAGAGGATGGGCCGAGACCTGTCCCTGTGCCCACAGCAGCCTCGTGGCCCACAGTTCCTCTCAAGGTGCACGAATTCGTGCACTGGTCCCCTAGTAGTAAATAATATTTACATTGATAAAAATATATCAATCTACATACCTATGAAACTCAGCAAACCACAAATGTGATAAATTAAACCAAAAATTTTAAACCATGTATAGCTCATTAGAGGCAAACTATCTAAAACCAAAAAATGGGGGAACATTTCTTAAAAGAAGCCTGAAAACAAAGCAATGTCATATGAAGGGAAAGGAAGTATAAAAAAATGATGGTTGAATTTCTCACAGTAGAATAAAACTTTCAGTGCCAAAAGAAAAATAACTGTCAATATATAACTCTATATTTAGCCAAACTATACATTAAAAATGAAGGCTAAATAAAGACCCTTTCAGCCAAAGGAAAACACAGAAACTTTGTAGCTATAAGAAGTGCTAAAAGAACTTCTTCAGGTAAAAGAACTTCTTTAATATGCATGTGTTTGTGTGTACAGATAAATATATGTTTGTGATATCCTCTCTAATAAAAGAGTAATATGCAAATTAACCATCACTCTGCTACACAAGCCACGCCCACCAGCCAATCAGGGCGAGTATGCAAATTAACCCCAGCCAAGATGGCTACCAGAAGGGAGGCTTGGGTTTCCCCGGCAACAGAAGAAGCCAAGCTTTCCACACACTCTGGCGGGCCCAGGTCTCCACTCAAGGATACAAAGTTTCAATTATAGAAGGTAAACAAATCCAAACGGCAGCCACAGATCGAGCAGGAGGCTTGGCTCCGCTCCAGGCTACAAAGTTTCAATTGTAGAAGGTAAATAAATTCCAGATACCAGGGCCTCTGCTTGGGTCACCAGGGGTGTGGCTGGCCTGCAAACCACCACAGGCCCCTTGCTCAGGCCGCCCCATGCCCCAAGGGAACCCCCACCCTGATCCGGGACACCCTTTAGGGCAAACCAGCTGGCTCCCACCCGTGCACCAGGCCTCTATCCTCCTATCTAATAAAAGAGTAATATGCAGATTGACCATCAATCCAACACACAATATGTCTGCCCCCATGTGGTCAAAGATCCTGCCCCCATGTGGACACAAGATGGCCACCACAAGATGGCCAGCAGGGGAGGGCAGTTGGGAGGCACCAGGCCTGCAAGGAAGGGCAGTTGAGAGGGACCATGTCTGCAAGGGAGGGCAGTTGGAGGCGATCAACCCTGCAGGAGAGGGCAGTTAGGGGTGACCAGGCCGGCAGAGGAGGAAAGTTGGGGGCAAACAGGCTGGCAGGGGAGTAGTTATACATCAATCAGGCTGGCATGGGAGTGGTTAGGGGGTGATCAGGCTGGCAGGCAGAAGCGATTTAGGGGCAATCAGGAAGGCAGGCAGGCGAGCAGTTGGGAGCCAGCAGTCCTGGATTGTGGGATCCCAGTGGGATAGGGCCTAAACGGGCAGTTGAACATCCCTCGAGGGGTCCCAGATTAGAGAGGGTGCAGGCTGGGCTGAGGGACACACCCCACTCTGTGCACGAATTTCGTGCAATGGGCCTCTAGTAGAAAAATAAAAGAACAAAAGAGGTGGGAATGAGATAAATGGAATTATACAACCATAAAGCTTTTACATCTTGTAGAGTTTAATATAATTGGAAATTAGAAAATGATAAGTTAAAGATACTTACTATAATTCTAGCAACCCTAAAAATAACAAAAATGTATATTTAAATAGTTAAATAATTACTTGATCATTCAAAATGAGGCAGGAAATAAGAAAGAGAAACCTCTACCAAGGTAAAATACTTTTAAACAGAGTCATGTTGATAATTATATTAAATATAAAATGGACTAAGCTGCACTTAAAGACTAGTTTTTTTTTTTTTTTTAATGCAGGATCCAAATGTATGCCTCTTACAAGAGGCACACTTAGAACATAAGGAAACAGATGGTTGAAAATAAAGTGTTCAAAAACAATATACTATCCAAGGCTATGTTTATATTGGATGTAACACAATTCAAACCAAAAAGTAACAGCAGAAATAAAAAGGAATATTGCATAATGTTAAGAGGCACTCCATCAGGAATAACAAACCGAAGTTTGTATCTACCTAACAAAGAGCTCCAAAACACATAATGCAAACAATGACAAAATTAAGGGGAACATTTTTAAAGCCTACATTCATAGTGGGAGATTTTAACATACCTTTCTGTGTGACTGATAAAATAAGTAGACCCAAATATGAAAAAAAATATAAAAGGTTTGAGTAATACTTCCAAACAACTTGACCTATTTAGCATTTATAGAACACTACACTGAACAATTGCATAATACAGATTCTTTCCAAGAGGCCATAAGACATTCACTAAGATAAATCATATGCTTGGACACTTAAAAAACACTCAAATCATAATAATTCATACAAACTATGTTATCTGACAACAATAGCATTAAAATTGAAATCAATAATAATAAGATAGCTTTAAAACTACTCAAGTATTTGGAAGTTCAATAACATATTTTTAAAATAGGTGCTGATCTACAGAAAAACCACAAGGAAAAATAGAAAATTTGGGGGATTGAAGGATAATGAAAGCACAACATGTCAAAATGTGTGGAATGCAGTGAAAGCAGTCCTTAAAGGGAGATTTATAGCTTTGTCTGTCAAAATAGAAAAAGAGGTTATAAAATAACAAATAGACGCTGCTAACTTAACAAGCTAGAAGAAGAACAAACTAAAGTAGAAGAAAGGAAACAATAAAAATAGAGTAGAATTTAGTAACATAAAAACAGACTGAAAATTTAGAAAATGAACAATGTGAAACTTGGTTTTCTAAAAAGATTCATAAAATTGATGAGACTCACAAAACTATTCAAGCAAAGAAGAGATAAATTTAAATTTTCCATATTAGGGATAACAGAGGTAACTTCTTCCAGTTCATCCAGGTATTTCAAACATAATAAGAAGATATTTTAAACAACTTCATGCCAATAAATATAAATGCTTTAAATAAAATGGGCAGAGTCCTTGAAAAACATCTTTCCACAACTAGTGCAAGAAAAAAAAAAATCCAAGAAGCCCAACAGTTAAAGAAATGAAATCCACAACCAGAAACCTTCCCATCAAAACAAAACTAAAAGAAAATACTTCAGACCACATGTCAACATTTAAGGAAGGAGTGATAACAGTCCTTCACAAATCTCTTTTACAAAATAGAGGAAGAAGAAACATTTCCCAAATAATTTTCTGAGGCCACAGGATCCTGATATTAAAAGCCTAAGACATTAGAAGACAAAAATGATAAACAATATCCATCATGAACACATATACAAAAATCTGTTAAATTGTTAGCCATTGAATGCCAAAAGCATTCAAACAATAATACAAATAATAACAATATCATGACCAAGTAGAAATACAAATTGGTTTAAGATTCAAAAAGCAATAAAAATAATCCATTACATCAATAGAATAAAGAAGAAAATTCACATAATCGTTTCAATACAGGATGGGGCAAAAGTAGGTTTACAGTTGAAAGTACTGGAAACAGAGTTTTTCTTGTATTATTTATTAATTATAATATTACTAGAGGCCCGGTGCACAACATTCGTGCACTGGGGTGGGGGGGGGGGAAGAAGGTGTCACTCAGCCTGGCCTGTGGCCTTTAGCAGTCAGGGAGCCCTCAGGGGATGTCCGAATGATGGCTTAGGCCCACTCCCTGCAGTCGGACATCTTTAGTGCTGCCACGGAGGCGGGAGAGGCTCCCACCACCACTGCTGCACTCTCCAGCCGTGAGCCTGGCTTGTGGCTGAGCGTCACTCCCCCTGTGGGAGCGCACTGACCATCAGGGGGTAGCTCCTGTGTTGAGTGCCTGCCCCCTGGTGGTCAGTGCGCGTCATAGTGACTGGTTGTTCCCCATTAGGTCGATTTGCATGTTACCCTTTTATTATATAGGATTTTCCATATGAATAACTGGAAACCTATTTTTGCTCCACCCTCTATATACAGAGTAAACATGTGACTACATTTAGCCCCATCTAAGATAAAACTCACAAAAAACTAAGAATAAAAAGAAACTTCCACAATCTGATAAAGGACATCTATGAAAACTATACAAATAACATTATACCTAATGCAGAAATATTGAATACCTCCCCCTTACTACTGGGATCAAGGCAAAGGTATCCACTCATCACTTTTATTCACTTCTAATCAACACTCAACATTGTATTAGAAGCTAGTGCAATAGAGTGAGAAAATAAAATGTCAAAACCAAACCAAAACAATATCTTTAAAAAATTACTTATAGTACCTTATATTGTTTTGTTTCATTAAGTTGTAGAAGAAATAGGCTCAAGAAAAAAAGTTATGGAGGCAAAGGAAGGGTCCTTGGAACTTAGAAGTGAGGAAGGTCAAGGTGAGGAGTTGACTGGCCTGGGAGGAAGGGAGAGGGCAGAGTGCCAGTACCTGATTGTTAAGGTTGTAATAAAACCTTAAGTCAATCAAAACAGTGAATGCAAAACCACCTCAAAATTACATCATTTGCTTGTTATACCAAACTGTGGAACTGGCATGCAGATAGACAATTAGGTCAGTGGGACATAATAGAGATACACACATACACAATGATTTTTTTTAAACCAAGGTGTAAATTGAATTAAATGGGAAGGTGGGGAGAGACAAGTTTTTCCACCAGTAATGCTGTAAGAATCTGGAAAAATAGACAGAGGAAAAGGAACCATGAGTCCTACCTCATTTTTCATGTAAAAATTAATTGAAGATGGATTGCAAGACCTAAATGGAAAAGCATACATGTCTAAAAGAAAGCTTAGGAGAACAGATTTGTGTTAGATGAACAAAAAATGTATTGATCACAAAAATGAAAAAACAAACAAACAAGGAAGTAAACTTTATCGATGTATTTTAAAGTTGTTAATTTAAAGGCGCCATTTAAAAAATACATAGGGAGGCTACAGATAGGAAACATAATGTTATACCTGAAAAATAATTTATATCCCAAATTGATAAACAACTAGTAATAAGAAAACAAACAATCCACTAAAAATTAGATGAAATACTTGAATATTCATAAAAGAAGATACACTGTGCCCAGCTGGCATGGCTCAGTGGTTGAATGCAGACCTATGAACCAGATAATAAATAAACAGTTCCTGGTCAGGGCACATGCCCAGGTTGTGGGCTCACTCCCCAGTGCGGGACGGGCGGGAGGCAGCCAATCAGTGATTCTCTCTCATCATTGATGTTTCTCTCTCCCTCTCCCTTCCTCTGTGAAATAAATAAAAATATTTTTTTTGAAAAAGAAGATATACTGTGGTCAATGAGCACATGAAACAGCATCATTAGTAATAGGGAAAAGGCAAATTAAAACCATAATAAAGTGCCATTCATATACACAGAGTAATAATAATAGTGTCATGCTAAAAGCAGAAGAGAATGTGGAGTAACAAGAACTATCATACAGCTCAGGCAAGACCTTAAATGGCACCTTCTGCAGTTTCTTATTCAGTTAAATATGCAGTCTCACTCTCAGTAATTACTCAAAAGAAACACTAACTTATTTCCCCAAAAATATTGGCACAAAAATGTTCTTACCAGCCTTTCTCATATTAGTCAGACACCAGAAACAGCCCCAAAGTCTGACAACAGGAGAATGGGAACTTGCTTTTTCAATGAAGAACCAAACTTTCCGAGGCTGCAATGTGTGTGACTTTCTTAAGTATTATAATGAGAACTAGAAGCCAGGTACCAAAGAATGCACACAGTGTGATTCTGTTTCTATGGCCCAGGAATAGGTAAAGCTACTCTGTGATGATAGAGATAACAAAGGAGCTGCATTTTTTTTTGCGGGGGGCGGTGGGGGGGGGCATTGACTAGTTGGGAACAAGGGAACTTGCTATGGTTATAATTAATTGCCATGTTCTACATCTTATTTGGGGTGGCATTAATATGAATGTATTCAAATGACAAAACACATCAAGCTGAAAATTTTCCATCAGTGCACTTTATTGCAAATAAATAACACAAAAAGTCACCTAAGAAAAACTATGAATTTCTGTTTAATGTGGGAAACCACGCACAAAGTTAAAATGGTGACATAAGAGGTGAATACACACAGACACACACACACATATATAAATATATATATAATTGACTAGCGTTCCGTTGCAGGAAAAATCCTGCAATAGGATTTCCTGCTGCACTCTACCCCGCCTCCGTTCCTCCCTTGCCGCCCGCCTCGCCTTCTCCTCCAGCCCGCCCGCGTTTCCCTTCGCCCCCGGCCCCGCCTCCGCTCCGCCCTTGCCGCCCGCCCCGCCTTCTCCACCAGCCTGCCCGCGTTTCCCTTTGCCCCCGGCCCTGACTTCACTCCTCCCTTCTCCTTCCCCCCGCCCCCCCGGCTTGCTTGCTTCTTGGAAGCTTTCTCCCTTTTGCAGCTCTTGGCTTCTTTTGACACTGTCTTGATATGCAAATTAGCCGCCATCTTTGTTGGGGCGATTTGCATACTCGTCCTGATTGGTCGGTGGGCGTGGCTTGGCTGGTGGGCGTGGCTTAGGTGTAGCGAAGGTGCGGTCAATTTGCATATTTGTCTATTATTAGATTAGATTTCAGAGAGGAAGGGAGAGGGAGAGAGATAGAAACATCAATGATGAGAGAGAATCATTGATCAGCTGCCTCCTGCATGCCCCCTACTGGGGATCCGGCCCACAACCTGGGCATGTGCCCTTGACTAGAATTGAACCTGGGACCCTTCAGTCTGCAGGCTGACGCTCTATCCACTGAGCCAAACCAGCTAGGGCAGATGAAGATATTTTTAATGTCTAAAATCAACAAAACTTAATATTTAAAATACGTGCAGAATTCCTGAAAATCAAACATAAAAAGACTGAAACCCCTAATATTAATAGAGCAACGAATATTAATGAGCAATTTAAAAAAAAACACTCAGAGGTTCAAATGGATATACAAAAATCCTAAAATTATTTTGTAATGAGAAAAAGTAAGAATCAAAATAGTGAGATTTTCATCTATCAAAAATTAGAAAACCGCCCTCACTGGTTTGGCTCAGTGGATAGAGCAACGGTCTGCCTGCAGACTGAAGGGTCCCGGGTTCGATTCTGGTCAAGGGTATGTGCCTGGGTTGTGGGCTCAATCCCCAGTTGGGGGCATGCAGGAGGGAGCCGATCAATGATTCTCATCATTGATGTTTCCATCTCTCTCTCCCTCTCCCTTCCTCTCTGAAATCAAATGAAAATATATTTTAAAAAATCAGAAAACCAGATATTTCGAAGGGTTGGTGAGACTATAAGAACATGGGGACCCTCCTGCCTTATAAATAGTTTGCAGGCTAAAGCAGCCACGGGGCAGAGCAATCTTGGAACATGTGGTCAATTCTTCTGTGCGTATCTCCCCAAGGAACTCGGACACAGGTCTAGAAGAAGACACATCTCAGGGAATTTGGTGTAGTGATATTTACGTTGGTGGGATCTTAAAGATAATCTGAGTGTCCACTTGCAGGGAAGTAGATGAATAAAATGTGGTGGTTACAAACCACAGCACACACTGTAGCTGTAAGGTACAAGAAATTCAGTGTACACAGAGCAGCATGGAAAAATCCCAAACACACAGTGCTGATGACAATGAAAAGATGCATGGCATCATTTGAATATGTAAATTTAAACCATCATCTGCATAAAATAATTCACAATGTGCAAAAAGATGAAAATTAAACACATTAGCACATTTCAAATGATTGGCAGGGGTGAGGGGCGCTCAAGGGAGTGACAATAGAAATAAAATAAACAGAACAAATGGAGTGGGATTCTCACTTAGACCAATGGCCACAGTGTGCCGCACACGACAGCAGAGTCCCAGAATCCTCTGAAACGAAACTATTTTTTTTTTATTTTAGTTTTTTTTGTTTTTTTTGTTAATCCTCACCCAAAGATATGTTTTTCATTGATTTTTTTTTTTTTCGAGAGAGAGAGTGGAAGGGAGTGGAGAGACAGAGAGAGAAACATCGATGTAAGAGAGACACATCAATTGGTTGCCTCCCATACATGCCCTGACCAGGGTGGGGGATCGAACCTACAACCCAGGTACGTGCCCTTGACCAGAATCAAACCCGCAACCCTTCAGTCCACTGGCTGACACTCTAACCACAGAGCAAAACTGGCTAGGGCTATCCTTCCTCTCTTTTAAAGCTTACCAACATCTTCATATTAGGATTTATTTCTTTTTAAAGAATATAAACAAGTAACTCAGTCAAACATATTTTCAGTTCCAGAGCCACACATTATCCTCTAAGGATGCTGAAAAATGTAATTTATTTGAGCTGATTCTTATTTTTAATTCCCTGACCCCATATGCTGGTGAGATTACCAAATACTAGTGAAATGTGCTTGAGTCACAAGGTAATTACTTTAGATAAATGTCATTCTGTGGTTTAAGATTATAGTCCTAAATTCCGGTATTTAACAGAACCAACTAAGCCTCCTTAGAAGGGCTACCTAGTCCTAGGATCTCTATGTAATAAAAACCCCACAAAGTAACTCATCCGTATGTCGATTCTGAATATGTATCCCAGTGGCTGATTTCATGTCTAAATCCAAATCTTCATGTCAGATAACAGCAAGAAGAGAGGCACAATTGTTTTGAAATAATGAGAATACTTATTTTAAAGGCAACAAATCATAAAGTACCTGTGTCAAATGTTTTCACTGTGACTTTCAGGTTGCCAAAATGGAAAAAACAAACACGAAGAAACACATTCTCTCTCTCTGTCTCTCTGTCTCTGTCTCTCTCTCTGTCTCTCTCTCTCTCTCTCTCCACACAATTCAGAAAATAAGATAATAGTCCCAACAAGAAGGAGCAAGAACAAATTAAAACATTGATAGGTTATATGCTATAAACATACATGGAGTAAACATATAACTGCTGAGACAAATCCCAGAAATGGTTTTTAAAATGCACCATTTATCGCAGGAGGACAGACAGCAATGTGGAGAAATAGATATGAACACACCTCATAAATACTTAAGGAAACTCCAGTCCCCGAGAATCAGTACATATCCCATGCGCCCAATGATAAGATCCAGAGAAAATGAAGCTTTGGTAGATAACACGTGGCCTTGCTCCTAAATACTTACTAGAGGTTGAAATGGTGTCCTGAACACGTGCCTAACTAGAAGCCAATGTCAGTGTTTAGAACAAAGTGCCCAGACTTGGGAGAGAGCGTGAGTGAGCAGAGCCTGCCCCCTGGGCCAGATGAAACAGCAGGTATAGCCTAGAGCCGTGGTCGGCAAACTGCGGCTCGCGAGCCACATGCGGCTCTTTGGCTCCTTGAGTGTGGCTCTTCCACAAAATACCATGGCCTGGGCGAGTCTATTTTGAAGAAGTGGCGTTAGAAGAAGTTTAAGTTTAAAAAATTTGGCTCTCAAAAGAAATTTCAATAGTTGTATTGTTGATATTTGGCTCTGTGGACTAATGAGTTTGCCGACCACTGGCCTAGAGCAACTTTCCTTAGGGAAACAGAGGGACACGCCTCCCTACAGACTCCACATTGATATCTGAGCAACGGAGAAGCAATATTTGGAACGGACTATTAAAATCATAATTAGATGAATTAAATTTACCACCACATTTTAGAAAACAATACCAGGGGCAATTAGCTACACATGAACTACGAAGAAAGACCACGTAAGAATGCAGAAAAGTGCAACATGGAATTATGAAAGGAAGTGTGTAAAACTATCCCTGTGTTTTCCAAGAGACATGTTTTATCGGTGGAAAGCAGTGGTATACAATGGGCCCTGCCAGCAACACACAGGGCTATTTGGGCCAAGCCCACATCGGTACCATGCAAAGCAGTCGATGGCTTCCAGGCTGAGGACGGATTATATTAGCAATTCCAGGCTGGGTCTCATCTCGGTTGATTTGATCCTTAGTCATTCAACTCCCAGAGTCGCGTTTGTGGCATATCCACTTCCACAGCTGAAGGCCACACAGGGAGCCACAGACAGGGATGTGCTTCTGGGTGTGAGCAGCGAAGGGAACCTGAGTGCCTCCCGGCCCTCCTTCATTCCGCCACACCCTGCACCTGCCTCAGCTGTCTCCACGGTCTCGTCCCAACATCACCCAACTCCGAGGGTCCCCAGACCAACCAGGGAATGGGCAGGAGAAAGCAGAAAAGTGCAAAGAGAGGATATATTCTCATTCTCAAATGTCAATTCCCTTTTGGCTCTAAAAAACTTTTTGTGAGTCTTTCCAAAAGGCTCAGTGAAACCCATGTAATCAGACAGTCTCAGAAGGATGTGGAAGACTTGTGCTCACACACATGCATAATGAATGAGCTCCCCTACAGGACCTGGAAGGCAGAGTACAGAGTGTGCTGATGTGTCACCTGGTGTTAGGGATGATGGAGCTAAATTCCAGAAATGTTGTCTGACTTGGTCTTGATCACCTTATGTGGTTCACTGTCATGTGACCCACTAACATGGTCCATGAAGGAGCAAGAGCCTTCGGAGTGTGTAACCATCGCCTGAGGATTTGTTAAATGGGGATTCTGATTCAGGAGGTCTGGGCAGGGTTTGAGGGTTTGCCTTTTTCTCTTTTCTATTTTTTCCATCACCATTTATCCCCTCTATGCCCTCTGCCACTTCCACCCACTCCCCTCCCCCCCCCCAATCGCCACTCTGCTGTCCTTGTCCATGAGTTCTCTTTTTCCTTGTTGCTCAACCCCTCCACTCCCACCCCTAGCCACCCCTGACCCACCAGAGCTGCCTGCCTGCTCTCTATCTATGAATCTGTTTCTATTTTGTTTGTTTATGTTGTTTATTAGATTCCACATATGAATGAAATCATATGGTACTTGTCTTACTCTAACTGGCTTATTTCACTTAGCTTAATGTTCTCCAGGTCCATCCATGCTGTCACAAAGGGTAAAATTATCTTCCTTTTTATGGCCTAGTAGTATTCCATTGTGTAAATGTACCACAGCTTTTTTAATCCACTCGTCTACTAATGAGCAGCACTTGGGCTGCTTCCAAATCTTGACCATTGTAAATGATGCTGCAGTGAACACAGGGGTGCATATGTTCTTTCAAATTAATGTTTCAGATTTCTTCAGATAAATTCCCAGAAGTGGAATTGCTGTGTCATTTTTAACTTTTTATGGTAACTCCATACTATTTTTCACAGTGGCTGTACCGATCTTCATTCCCACCAACAGTACACGGGGATTCCCTTTTCTCCACATCCTCGCCAACACTTGTTGGATTGTTTGTTTGTTTGGTGGTGTTGAGTTTTATAAGTTCTTTATAAATTTTGGATATTAGCCACTTATCAGATGTATCATTGGCAGATATGTTCTCCCATTCAGTGGGTTGTCTTTTCATTTCGTTGATGGTTTCCTTTGCTGTGCAAAAACTCTTTAGTTTGATGTAGTCCCATTTGTTCCTTTTTCTTTTGTTTCCTTTACCCGAGGAGATATATCAGAAAAAAATATTGCTACAAGAAATGTCCGAGATGTTACTGCCTATGTTTTCTTCTAGGATTTTTATGGTTTTGAGTCTAACATTTAAATCTTTAATCCATTTTGAGTTTATTCTTGTGTGCAGTGTAAGAAAGTGGTCTAGTTTCATTTTTGCACATATCTATCCAATTTCCCCAACACCATTTATTGAGTAGACTATCTTTAGTCAACTGTGTGTTTTTGCCTCCTTTGTCAAATATTAATTGACCATATGATGCGGGTTTATTTTTGGCCTCTCTATTCTGTTCCATTGCTCTGTACTGACCTATATGTCTATTGAGGGTCTGCCTTTCTGACCAGCTCCTGGGGATGCTGACAGCCACATGCACCCTTGGGGGTGATGACACAGCACTAGATATCTGCCCAGAAGGCCGGCAGAGTGTAGACAAAGATCCATGATTGCAACCCAATATTCCTGGAAATCCTTTTTTTTTTTTTTTACTTTATTTTTAATGATGATACTATTGCAGATGTCCCCATTCCCTGCCCCACTTTGCCCGCCTCCGACCAGCCCCTGATCCCCTTCCCTCTGGCTGTCACCACACTGCTGTCTGTGTCTACGGGTTATGCATATATGTTCCTTGGCTAATCTCTTCACCTTCCTTCATCCAGCCCCTCCCCCCACGCCCCCACCCGACAGCTGTCAGTCTGTTCCATGTGTCCATGCCTCTGGAAATGCTGGGCCACTGAGGAAAGAAGCACTGTCCCCTCAATACCTCTGCAATCCTCAATTTGTTTCTGAGGCAAATTCTGGGACCTAATCATCCTACATTCCAATCATAACATCATCAAATTGAACTACGGGGGAAGGCTGGGCTTTCCCTGTCAGCAAAGGTGACATCTGGGGCAGCAACCACATTAGATGGATCTACAAACAACCAGCGAGGCGCTCACTCCATTACACAGCATTAAAGAAGAGCAGAAGGGTCATTCGAAGGGTCCATTAAAGAACAGAATCTTTTCTAAAAATGTAAAAAAAAAAAATAGTAAAATAATTTTACTGAAATAAAAAAACCACTAAATAACAACACACAGAGAAAGGAGAATAATAGCTTTGGGAGCAAATTAATAATAACATCACCATGATAACCTCATCAATGAAACAAGGGTTCCTTGGTGAAGATCTGAAGTAGATCACAGAGAGCAGTCTTTTAACTGAAAATTACCTCAAAGTCACCTCATTTTTATCTCCACTTTTTTTTTTTTAACCAGAAAACTAGGGCCACATCTGAGCCTAAAGCACATCATTTTTCATGACAACTCTGTGCTATGACTCATAACCAAGTATTTTTTCCTATAAAAATGCCTATCAACACATTGATATTTTAACACAGCATTCACATTATACATTATTTAGAACATATTCATGTTGGAAAATGTGTTCTGTGTTTATTATGTTTTATACCATACTAGAGGCCCGGTGCACGAAATTGGTGCCCGGGGGTGCGGGGTGTGTGTCCCACAGCCCAGCCTGCACCCTCTCCAATCTGGGACCCCTAGAGGGATGTCCAACTGCCCTTTTAGGCCCAATCCTGGTGGGATCGGGCCTAAATGGGCAGTCGGACATCCCTCTCACAATCCAGGTCTGCTGGCTCCCAACCGCTCGCCTGCCTGCCTGATTGCCCCTAACCGCTTCTGCCTGCCTGCCTGATCACCCCCTAACCACTGCCCTGCAGGCCTGATCAATGCCTAACCACTCCCCTGCTGGCCAGATTGCCCCTAACTGTCCTCCCCTGCTGACCTGGTCACCCCTAACTGCCTTCCCCTGCCAGCCTGGTCACCCCTAACTGCCTTCCCCTGCTGGCCTGGTCACCCCTAACTGCCTTGCCCTGCCGGCCTGGTCACTCCTAACTGCCCTCCCCTGCTGGCCCGGTCACCCCTAACTGCCCTCATTTGCCAGCCTGGTCACCCCTAACTGCCCTCCCCTGCCAGCCTGGTTGCTCCCAACTGCCCTCCCCTGCAGGCCTGGTCCCCTCCAACTGCCCTCCCCTGCATGCCTGGTCGCCCCCAACTGCCCTCCTCTGCCAGCCCGGTCACCCCTAACTGCCCTCCCTTGCAGGCCTGATCACCCCAAACTGCCCTCCCTTGCAGGCCTGGTCCCTCCCAACTGCCCTCCCCTGCTGGCCATCTTGTGGCAGCCATCTTGTGTCCACATGGGGGTGGCCATCTTTGACCACATGGGGGCGGCCATCTTGTGTGTTGGAGTGATGGTCAATTTGAATATTACCTCTTTATTATATAGAATTTTCTTAGCATCAGTTAATTAAAAAATGAAAGAGGATAGCCCGGCCGGTGTGGCTAAGTGGTTGAGCTTATGAACCAGGAGATCACAGTTCAATTCCTGTTTGGGGCACATGCCTGGGTTGTAGGCTTGATCCCCAGTGTGGGGTGTGCGGGAGGCAGCCAGTCAATGATTCTCTTTCATCCTTGATGTTTCTGTCTCTCTCTCCCTTCTCCCTTCCTCTCTGAAATCAATAAAAATAATTTAAAAAATGAAAGAGGATGTGCAGCCCATAATTGACTACAAAACCACAAGGGTGAAAATGCATGATCTTCATCACAAAAGACTAAGTTTGCCATTTCATAAGTCCCCCTTGCAAATTCCAGGGAGGCCTCCAAACAGCATCCTCTCTACTGGACACACATCTGTCATTGAAATCTGACAAGAATCATCAGTTATATAAAAACTTAAATTTTTAAAGATGCTGTAATTTAACTTTTAGCCCATTCAAATTGGAATATTCTGTAAAAAATCGACATTTGCTGATTTGTAAGCCAGGGTTTTCTTTTCATGAATTTGCAAAGCCTTCAGGCTTGAGCTGAAGTTGAAAGTTAAACATTTGCCTTTGGTTTAGGGAGTCCTTGTCACCTTCCCATGAAACTTCTGCAGTCTCTGTGGGTTTGGAGATCAAAGTCTCATGCTCAGTGAGCCTGTTGTTTTTGTTTGTTTGTTTGTTTTTTTTTTAATGTTTCTGTTGATTTTTCTTAGAGGAAGAGGAAGGGAGAGGGAGATAGAAACATCAATTGGTTGCCTTGCATATGCATATACCCTGAACCAACATGGGCATGTGCCCTGACTGGGGATCAAACTGGTGATCTTTAGATGCATGGGACAATGCTCAACCAATTGAGCCACACTGGCCAGGGCGAGCCTGGGTTTTAATCCCTGCCAACAATCAATCATTTGATTCCCAGCACAAAGAGCTGCCCCTGGCACAGTGCTGCCCACACGGTTAGGACTTCACGAGCCTCGTTCCACCTGGTTCCATTTCGTGAGATGCAAATCCAGGTACACAGGACTTCACAGAATTGATACAAGAAGAATCTAAAATTCAGACTCCTGCTCAGCATTTGGGTACAGAAAACACTGACAAAGCTGGTTCCTTCTCCTCCTGCCCAGTAAACTAGTGATATAGGGTACATCTGTCAGGCCTGTGCTTATACCATTCCTGATTCGTACACCTCACATTTATTTCCAGAGACTGTGGCCGGCCCCTCAGCCATGCCAAGAAGAGGCAGGTTCCACTGACTCCAAAGCCCACTTTCACTGTATTGCAGAACCTCCTGGTATTTATTACATGTTGTCGCAAGTTCAGGAGTATTTTCTCTGTGAACATCACTTGGTTAATATCAACATTGGTCAGAACATCATTACCGTAGGAGGAATGAACTTGTAATTAACCTCAAAGAGGGACCTGATGATAAAAGCTTTTATAACCACCAACAGATGCTAGAGGTTTCAGCTAGTGGTGACAGAAAGAAATTGTAGTGAAACTGTCATTTAAAAAAAAAATAGATTCAACTTGTTGAAATCATGGAGACTGTATCTTTATTTTTATTTTATTACAGATTCATAAGAAAAGCCTGATAAAATGATTGACTAGCAAAGGAATAAATAGTGATAATTCAAAATATATAATTACAGTATAGCATGCTCATATTCTAGTCTTTCATTTTCCCATGGAGCAGACAAAAGAAAAAACATAGGACTTTTTTCTGGGTAAATTATTCAATTTTGCTATACTTCATGTGGAAAAAAAATGGTTAACAAAAAGTAATAGTAATAACTGAGTAAGACCAAAGGAAATTATTTTGACCGAAGGAGAAAAAGCACTTTATCCTCATGGAAAAGAAAGCGAAACAATTTATGCAAGAAAAAGAAAATACAATCCATTGTCATTATTCTGTAAATTTATTTTCAAGAGTCGAATTTTCCATTTTAATATTTAGGAACTCAAGGCTGTATTTATCTGGACAAGAGAAGATTCGGGTTAAGTGACACATCCAGCTGCTAACATAACCCTCCCAGCTTTTCAGTATTGTCTTTCAAAGAGCACAAAAATAATGATTATTCACAATGAAAAGACACTCTATCAGCAAGCCAGATTTTCCATATAAATAATCAATAAAGAACCATCAATCCACCTTGCAGTTCTCCCTCCAAAATCTGATTTCAACACTTTGGCAGCCAATACAGTACAACTAATGTTTCCTGCATGCTTCCTTGCCAAACAGAATGAAAAGATATAGGTATCTTTTAAGATATAAGGTATTCCACTTAAGGAAAGTGAAATAAGCTGGTAATTTTTGAAGTTATCTTCAGTGATGAGAATAACATTATCAAATGTGTGCAAATGGTACAGGATAGGGCGTGCAGTCTATCACCGGTAAGCATCACAAAACTGCCCAGTATGAACTATTAAAAAGTGACAGACATGGCATTATATTCTTTCATCCCCTGGTGGCTTATGTTTGGATAATACAGCCAACAATTCTATAGAAATGAACTAGCTCCATTTTTCAATCCATCATTATAGATTAGCACACCCCTTCCCCTCCAGCACCAGGTTCTGCAAGGATGCAAACAGATATCTACAATGTAACTCCTCTCCCCCAGAACTGCATTCATGGGGGCTGGCGGCCATATTGGAAGGGAGCCCACCTGCTCGATCTGAAGCCCAATGTGCCCCAGACACAGCCCCAAAATGAAACCTTTTTCAGACCTAAAGGCAAGACTGAGCCTGGAGTCAGAGGCCTAGATTCGTATACTGAGCCTGCAGCTTACACATAAGTATATAGATATAGAATACTAATGTAATGTGGACAATATTACTTTGAAAAATGTGAGATTCTAATATCCCCTATTTAGTGATCCACTATTGGGCGCACTTTTGTTGCCCAGCTTGGGCACACTGACCATTCACGGGGTCTCCACAGGTTCCACTCCGTGCACTGAGACCCGGATCAAATCCTCGCTCTGCTACTCTGCTGTGAACTCCTCTGGGGAAGTTAACTAAACTCTCCGGCTTCAGGTTCCTCAGATACAAATGGGGGAATGACAGCCCGACTGCACTGTCACTGGTACAGCTAGTCAGAACAGCAATAACACTTTAAAAAAAGTGTGTGAGATTGAAAATAAAACACTGAAGAACTAACCAGAGACTACACCTGGCGTCTTCCTTCTCTAAGATGCCTTTTGAACATCAGCTCAGCGCTGAGAGTCCTGAGGACACTGTCACCCTCATTTCTCCAATGAGGAAACACCCCCCTCAGAAGACTGCTGTCTGGGCTGAGTCCCCACCACCCTGGGTGGGGCCAAGGTTCTCTCTCCTCCACTCTGCCTCTGGGATGTGCTGCTGCAGACAACCTTCCAGAAAGAGGCGGTAATGACCGTACCAAATACGGTTCCACACTACAGTAAAATTAACTACAATGGACTTAAATTTAATTCAGTAACAGAAAAGTTGCTAGAAAAATCTCTAAATATTTAGAGAAGAAAAACACACTTCTAAATAAAAAACAATTCTCAAGGGAAACTTTAAAACAGTTTAAAATAAATGAAAATATAACATAAAAATGTGTAAAATGCATTGAAAATATTGCTTCAGCAGAAACTTATAACACTGAAGTTATATTAGAAAAGAAGAACTACCTAAAATATATCATAATGCTTCCAACTTAGGAAACTAGAGAAAAAAAATGCAATATAAGCCTAAAGCAAGCAGAAGAAAAGAAATAAAGATTAGAGGGAAGTTTATTAAATTGAAAGCAGGAGGCCAAGAGAAAACTCAATAAAACTAAAATCTAATTCTTTGAAAAGATGAATCAAATAGGTAAACCTCCCATTAGGTTATCAAGAAAAATGGTGAAGACGGAGCTTACTAATATCAGAAATGAAAGAGGGGCTATCATTAATGATCCCATGGACATTAAATTGATAATAAAGGAATGTTATGAAAAATGCTCTGCCCACAAATTTGGTAACTTAGATGAAATGAGCTGATTTCTTGGAGGACACCAACTACTAAATTCATGCAATGAGAAATAGATCATCTGAATAAGGCTCTATCAGAGAAGGGATTTAATTTAATAATTAATGACCCTCCAAAAAGGACGGCAGTAGGCCCAGATGGTTTCGTTGCTGAATTCTGCCAACCATTTAAAGAAGAAATGATGCCATTTTCTGCAATCTCTTCCTGAAAACAGAAGCAGGGGAAATACTTCCTAACTCATTCTGTGAGACCAGTATTATCCCAATACAGGCATGCCTCACTTTATTACACCTTTCTTTATTGTGCTTCACAGATATTGTTTTGTTTGTTTTTTTTTTTTTCAAAAAGATTACAACTCATTGAAGGCTCAGCTGATGGTTAGCATTTTTAATCAATGAAGTATTTTTTAATGAAGGTAGATACATTTATTTAGACATAATGCTAATGCACACTTAAAAGACTACAGTGTAGAGTCAACATAACTTTTATATGACTGGGAAACCAAAAAAAGTATGTCTCATTTAATTGTGGTAGTTGCTTTCTTGTCATGGTCTGGAACTGAACCTGAAATATATCTGAGGTATGCCTGTACCAAAACTAGATTAAAGACATTGCAAGCAAAGAAAACTTCAGGACAACATTTCTCCCGCAGAATTCCTCAATGAGAGTAGTAGATCCAATCTAACAATGTATAAAAGGAGAATGCTGTAAGAAGGTAGAGGGGGGAAAACTCCTTACCTGTGGGACTAGGATAAGAATTTCATCCGATCTTGCTTCCACCAACCGTGCAAGCAAGAGAGTGGAGTGAAACATGTAATGCGTTAAAGAAAAAAAAACAAAAAACAAAGCAACTAACATAAGATTCTATGTTCCATGTAGTGAATCTTTGAAAGTAAAGGAGAAATATATTTTAAGACAGAGTCTAGGAATTTATCACCAGGTGACCTGGTCACCCGCCTTGTAGGAATGTTAACAGAAGTTCTTCAGAGAGAAGAAAAATGACCTAAGTCAGAAACTCAGATCTACATAAAACGGAGGGGCATTGTAGGAGGAATAAATGATGGTGAAATAAAATTTGCAAGGGAAAATAGACAAAGCCATTATTCTAGAGACCTCAACACCTCTATGTCAGTGGCTGGCAGAGCGTCCAAGCAGAAAGTCAGTAAAGACGTAACAGACCTGAGCAGCGCCATGAAACCACAGAATCTAATGGACATCCATGGACCACTTCAGCAACACCGAACGCCCTTTCTTTCTAACACACACGCAATGTTCACTGAGACCGCATTCTGGGCCATAAAACATCCCTGAGCCAAGGTGGATGGGTTTTAAATAAAAAATAAAATACTCTTTACTTACATGTTAAACACATATTCTTTATGTCTACAATAGGCTGTATCTCATTTTTCTTGAAACAAATATTTCATTCTTCACACAGATGTGGCTACCACAAACCATTCACCACTTCTAAATGACTCTAAGGAAGTGGCCGCGCGTTGTGCATATAATTGGTGACTGGCATTTTATCTCAGTGTGGGGGGCCCCTGCCGGGGTGAGCACTGGGAAATAAGGGCCTTTGTGGCTAAATTTACAGTTTTTCAAATGGAACTCTTAATCTAGATTGTACAGAACATTTGAAATTTTAAATGTTGGCAGTCACTCAAAATAAACTTTTAAACATCATATAAGACAACACCATGTAGACCAAGCATGAATATTCTATCTGGCTGAACCCAGCTGTAGGCTGAATTTGTTCTCCAATCTAGGCCAACCCCTAGTTTTACCAGCAGGGACCCCTGGAGTGTGCCGTAGCCACCGAGCAGACCGAGTCTGTGGGTCCCAACACAGCTCCCATCAAATGCACCTTTTAAGCCTCCATGGAATTAACATTCCCCTGCCCTGTACTGAGTCAACCTCCATATCATTTTCTTCCACCAAGAACACCAACAGTCCCCATGCTTACATTCCTAGGCAGCCTTCTCAAGTCAGCTAATGTCATCATGCCTTCTTTTCCCCCCAAAGAGCACAATTATATTTCAGTTCATCAGCAAAGAACTAGTAAGACAATCACAATCATGTCTGTGTTGTGAAGTCACAGCAAGATCAATGGTTCTGATCAGTCCTAGGAAGTCTGCAAGGAACATCTTATTCAACAAAATGTTCACTTACAACTGGCTTCCCTGTGCCACACAGGCCTGTGTAGTGCTGAGTTGGTCTAAACAAAAATGTCCTCTTTGCAAAAATTTCAGCTTCAATCTTTATTTAGTAGAAAGCAATATTCAATTTTCTAGGGGCAAAATACAAACAGGCGATTGGCTGGAGTATCCCTACCCTGACATGTCTCGTTCCCGGTGCTCCCTCCCAGATGGAGGAGGGAGTACATGTGAAGGCGGAGGGCTGGGGTGATCTCAGGGAGGCTGACAGTGGGGGGATAGTGAGGAGAGGGGAGCCTTAAGCTGGGGAGAGGCTGGCGGGCTCAGGCTGGCGCTCACTGTGGCCCTCACTCAGGATCCATTAATTCAAAGTTCCAAAAGAGAGAGGTATCAACTCAAAGGCACCACGAATGCCAGGGAGAGGTTGAGTAGGAAGTACATGCACGATCATAATGAACCTGACCGAAAGATTTCCATGTCAGCAGCAAGGAAAACATTGTCCTGAAAGCCTGGTGATGTCACATAATCCATTGCTATAACCTTGGAATGCCATAGGAGTATATGTTAATGGAGTTAGGTACAGAGACTGATATTTCAAAAATCTATTTCAAGGTGGGAAGAACATCAAAATACTCTGTGATGAAATGCATTCAATAAAATTAGGGGAAAATGGCTAGATCTTCCCTGGGGAGTAACAAAAACCATCTCATCACATACCAGGCATCCGTGTGTCTGTTAGCATTTCCTAAACTGGTGTTCTAAGGAAAATAGGAGATACGGATGAAAACAAATGTGTGGGTTTTGTCCAAGTTGGTTTTGAAAATGCGGGTTAGATACGGTGAAACGGGCATTTTTACTATGAAAGCTCTGAGCATTTTCCCCCTGCTGGTACGCTATGCACTCTCAAAAAGAGATCTCTGCTATGAATTTTCAAATCTATTGACCACCAAAGCCAGTATTTAAATGCACAAAGTCCAGGTTCTCCCAGAGAAATGTTTAACGGAATGTAATTTAGGAAATACTATTTTATCTTATTTGTTGGCAAACTTAAATAATAACTTCACATGCTAAAAAGCTACATTTTCAATGTTCTTAAATGATGCAGCCTGTCCGGTTACAAGGGTCCCAGGCCACCTCTTCATCTCTCCCTCCTTAAATTTAAGTGTTAGTTCTCTGAGCTAACGGATTCCTACCCAGTGCCATGCTCATGCTCTACCCATGCTCTCTCATGCGTAGAACATTCTGATTGCGATGAATTGCTTTGGGTTTCTAAATCAGTGTTTTCTTTCCAATCTGGTCTAGGAAGAGTTAAAATATGCACCTCTTATGGAATTTTCAATGCCAGAAGAAGCAATTAAACAAAATTGTTGTCATAAAATGGATACTGAAGGGAGATAGAACACCTGGTTAGTTATCAATTAATACCTCTTTATTATGTTCTGCCTGGCTTTCTTCCTTCTTACGTGTGATGGTACCTGGGCTAGGGTTATTTATGATTTACAGCCAGGAAGGTAATTAAGATTTATGCTCATAGGAAATGCTTTGCATCTCTGTGTAGAATAATACTTCAACAGAGCTGGAATCAGAGCCAGGGTCCAGAATTTTCTTTCCATATTTGCATATTACAGTCCAGCATCAGGCTAGCTTAGCTGGTGTTTCCACGCTGCAGGTCCACATGGTTAGGGGGGAAACATGGGTGACTGCAAGAGAGCCAAGAGCTATGAGCAACAAGAGTCATGAGAGTGAACTTCTTTGTTTGGGAGATTATACAGCTCCACATTCTCATGGGCTTGCAGTGGCTAAAAGGCACCTTCCCTATGTCACCCCAACTTCACTGTTCATGTGTTTATCTCCCCTTTGTTCAGTCCCTTCCCCCAGTGATCTGTAGGGAATGGGCCTGTTGTAACCTGGGGAGTGAAATTGCAGCTCCCTAGTGAAGCTGCCCAAATGTCCATGTTTATAACGTCTGCCTCCCTTTTGCTCCTTTCCTATCTATAATAATAAAAGCATAATATGCAAATTGACCAAACGGCCAAACAGCTCAACGACCCGTCCAGATGACCTTCCGGACGAAGCCGGGGCTGCGAGGGCCTACTCTTGCACGAATTTTGTGCATCGGGCCTCTAGTTATTAATAACTAGCTAATTACAACTGCATCACAAACACCCATATTTTACAAGTTTACTTGAATAGCTGTCCATCTTCTTCCCTCACTGGCAAGCAAGCTGTGCAAACACAGGAACTCCTGTCTGTTCTGGTCTCTATGTGGCCCAGTCCTGAACAGCACCTGGAACATACAGCGGCTTGGCACCTGCTTGGGCAACAGAAGAGTAAAGGCATTTGGAAACAGCTTGTATGGAGAGAGGGGCAGCCAAGGCAGAAGAAGGAAGAGGCATCAACAGGAGAGAAAGGGGGTAAAGAGATGTGGGAGAGAAGGAAGGGTGCAGGGGAGAGCAGCACTCCGGAGGGAGATGGAACAGACAGCAACACCAACCAATCGTGTGTGAGGTCCAAAGTGTGAGTGAAGACGATAGGACTCAGAACTAAACAGTGCTGGTGACCTTCCAGAAATTGTTTTCAGTAGAAGCGTCCCGGCTGGCAAATAGCTAAGGAGTTAAAGGGAAGATTTAGAAAATAGAGTTAATGAAGATAATCTCATTGAGGAAGAAAGAGAGAGTGAGGGGGCCTTACCAGCCAGTAGGTCTTAGCACAGAATGTGGAAGGAAGGCTTGTTACTTCAGAAGTTGTGTGTGAGCTCGTGTGTGTGTGTGTGTGTGTGTGTGTGTGCATATGTCTGAATATTTTAGTGTGTCTGTGCCCGAGTGTGTATGTGAGTGTCTGTGTGTATGTGTTTGAGTGTGTGTCTTGAGAAGGTGGCCAACACCCAAGAGGAGTCCTTACAAGCACACAAGAACTAACTTTACCACAATCTATTTTACAAGTAAATGGGAAAAATTAACATGAATTTAAAATGCCATTGACACTGTGAATTTCAGTTTCTCTATTTCAATTCCAGGAGATAAGGTATCACAATGTCCACACTTCCATTTATTTAGGACCTTGTTCAATAAAAATTCAGAACTGAGTTTCCAAGTCATAAGAACTGACCTAAACATGCTATTGACTCCAACAGACAATGGTAGGAATAAAGTAAAGTAAGTAAATAAAATAAATGCCCTGCATAGAAAAGTAAAATAAGTGAACAGCCCCGTAGGACCCAAAGTCAGAGGCAAAATGAAATCTCTGAAGAGGAAAATGCATTTGGTTCTAATATTCTCTTAATAGATTTTTTCAAACATGATAAGGAGATTGAAAGAAGCCTGGGTAACTCCAGATAGATTATGCAAATGCTCGTTTCATTTCTCTGCTTCTGAGGGAAGGATCGCCACCATTTTTAAAACTGCAAACCTCCAACATTTGCTATCTCTGCTCCCCAGCTGGCGAGCATGACCAAAGGATTATGCGTAATGCACCGCGATGCGCAGCAGACCGTCATGCGGAGCTCAAAAGCATCTCAGAGACCGCAGTTGCCGGGGGCTTAGGAAGAAGAATTTTAAAATACAGTTCCGTGATTTTCACCAGCTTATCTCAACCAAGAGGTTAAATATTCTCTCTCTACTGCAGGGAGAGAGGGAGAGAGGAAGAGAGGGGGAGAGGGAGAGAGAGAGAGAGAAAGAGGGAGAGAGAGAGGAATTTGCTTCCTCTCCAGCTAGGAATAGAAATGACTTTGACTCTGATTTGAGGTTATTTCATAGCCACTAGGGCCTTCCCTCGTCTCCCCTCTTTTTGAAAGTGTGACGTTTATACCAGTAAATATCCCACACCAAATTTTACCATAGTCATTCTTTCTTCAAGGGAGTGAATACCTCTAACCTAGACCAACACACCTGGCCCTTACCCAGGCTGAGAGGAAGGGAAAGGGGAGGATGCTGTATTCCCACTGTCGCCTCTTCTACAGCTGCAGTGACGGCCTGCCAGGGACAAAAGCCACTGCAGCCTGAGTGTGTTCGTGTGGGAGTCCCATGGCTTCTTTTCTCAGCCTCTCATTCAATAAATACTCCACGTCTTAGGAATGTGCCTTTCAAGTCAACGCTCCTGCCGTCCGTGTCCCTGGATCAGAGGCACGCGCACACTCAGTTTCCTCAGGAATGCCCCAGACCCCAGGGGCCAGAGGAGAAGTAAGCCCACCTTCGTCCCTTGAACATGACCTTCGTCAGAAGGCAGTTCTAGTTCCCCATCCTATACAATAAAAGCCTACTATGCAAATAGACCAAATGGAAGAATGACTAGTGGAACAACCAGTCGCTATGATGCTCACTGACTACCAGGGGGCAGATGCTCAACGTAGGAGCTTCCCCCAGCCCACAGGCCCCAGGCCAGCCAAGGCGGGTGCCAGCGGGCCCTCCCCCACCCTAATCACCTGCCAGTCTGCCAGTCGCCCCGCAGAGGGAGGAGACCAGCGGCGGCAGCAGCGGTGGCGCGATCGAGGGGTGGGGCTGGCCGGCGATAGCCCCAGTGGTCGCCTCCAAGGCGGGTGCCCCCCGATCGCCCCACCAGTCACCCCACAGATTGGCCCTGATCACCAGCCAGGCCTAGGTACCCTACCCATGCACAAATTTCGTGCACCGGGCCTCGAGTGTAGAATAAAGAGACAGGTTCCAATGGAATTGACCCAGAAATATCTATTCTTGTTGGAATAGTCATAGGCCAAGGTACCCAACCCACAGCCTTCATTTTTCTGAGGACATAATCAAATTTAGTCTTTCTTAAATGAATCTCAGAGATAAGGTGATGCATTATAAGAATAAGAAAATGGCATCTATGTTTGCCTTAATGTGCCAGTCTGTGCTAAACAGAAATGAGCAATAAAGATTCTTCTGTCCTATATTTGCGCTGCTATGTAATCTGTGCTGTCATTGACCACCCACGTGTATTCCTGAACTTTCCAATGGAACTTCCTTGATAACATGATGCTAACGTGGCCACTAACAGAGGGCTGGATATCAATAAGCCAAGTAACACTGACAAGTATGACACCTAGGTGATTATCCGCTTGGACCATTTCTAGTAAAAATTACCCCATGAGTTCGTCCCTGGAAATGGATTCAAGACTATTAGCCTAAAAACAACTTGTCTTTCAAAACAGAATCACAAGCCCTGGGGTTTACTATTTGGGTGCCAAGGTGACTCCGGAGTTCATAAAATTCAAATTAAACAGACAGTCACCATCCCCTGCGAGCAGGGTGAATTCGGATGGTTTTGTCGGCGTGGCAACGCGGGGCTGTAATTAGGGACTGGGTAGTACTCACTGCTCACCAGTTGGGTGTAAGCTTTAAACGAATAACTCGGCAATTAGGAGAAAAATGAGCAGTAATTACACCCATTTCACTCGCGGCTAGACAGATGGAACGCTTTCTCCTCGTTACTGGCAAACTGTCACGACATTTATTTCATTTTTACTGTTTACTATTTGTTGTACTTTGATTAGGAGTAATTACAGGCTAGGAAAGGATGAAAAACATGAGTGATGAGTATTTTTTAAAAATAGAAGGAGGCCTTTCTCCCGCTCCCTGGAGACACTCGCCTTTTAGATCCGATGGGGACGATAGCCCTGAGCTGGAGGCCCTTGGAGGCCCCTACATTCCCTGAGGGCTTTTCAGCAGGAGCCTCCACGGTCGCTGATTACCCCATCGCCCCAGCCCGTGGTCCCTGCACCACGTCCCGCAGCCTCTGCAGACCTCCCGCACGCTTTGTCTCCAGCGGTCAAGGGAAGCCGGAGCTCACCTGCGCCTGAGATGAAATGAACAGTGTGAGAATGTCACGTGGCCCTCGTTTTCATCGGTTTTGGGAAGAGAAGTTTAGTTCCTTCCACCATGGTAGCAGGAGTGAATCTGCATTGTCCAGTCAACAGCAAAGATTTCCCCGGGAAGCCCTGCAGTGCAACGGGCATCAATTTTAAGGTGACGTGATATTTACATTTTAGTGACTGACAAGACATCAGCGTGTTGGTAACACCAGTGGGGAAATAGATTTGCATTCATTTTAAGCAACCGTGTTCCTAGCTAGTATTATTAACTTCTAATGTATGTGGGCTAGGAACGTGTATATTTTAGAAGAAATATGAATGACAAGAGAGCACACAGAATTACCATTCCCTGAACACAGGCTCCAGCTGATATTAAAGATGGAATCTATTTTAGAGTAAGTCCCCGCGTGTCAAATAACGTGTTCTCCATTTGCGCAGTTCTTTGTGCTGCTTTAAAGTCATTTTTTGCGAGTATCATGATTACCTAGGGTGCCATTCCAAATCCTAAGTCCCATGACATAGTCCCGGGAGAAATAAAAGCCATCACAGTCCACAGTTGGCCCACAGAAAAGCATGAGTTTACAAGAAAAAAAATAAAACATAAAGGCTTTTCCCTTTCCTAAAAGGCATACTCGAAAACATCTCCAAAGTTGTTCCTGGCATCCGTTTTTCTTAATGGGGAAAAAAAGGCGCGGCCTTGTCTTACACACGCTCCGTATTGATTCATGGCAACACCGTGTGTTAATGCGGCTGCTAATGGCCGTGTGTGCTGATCTGCTGTGCCCGGGCGACGCATGGAATTGATTAGTTCCCTTAATGAGCTTGGATGGTGCTGCACACGGAATGCCAAGCAGGGGCGAGCGTGGGGCTGAGGATCCCACCTCAAAGCCGCCATCGGAAAAAAGTGGGGGGAGGGGAGGAGAGCTGGAGGCTGGGATGCCTCCTCTCTTGGGGGCCGCTGCAGCCACTGCACCCGTCCCCCTGACGACGACGGGCTCAGACCTCCCGGCAGCAGGAAGCACACGTGGCCTGGAAGACAGCGGGATCAGACAGACGCCTGCCCTGGCCTCGGTCTGCCCTTTCCCACTTGGCCGGCCCGAGCCCTCCCTGGGTGATCCACACCTTCCTATCAACAGGAAAGAGTGGGGCAGCCACCCCTACATGCCAGGTGCGCACACTGCCTCCGAAGATTTTAGCTGGAAACGTCAGAGAGGAAATAAACAATGTAGTGCATTTAAGAAAGCCAGCTCAGCTCATGGAGAGCCAGTGAGGAACGTGTGGGTAAGCCGCTGGGGGCCAGGCACTACGGCAGGAGGAGCCCGGGAACAAGAAAGGAGGTGGAGGGAGAGGTTGCTCAGCTACTCCCCTGGCCCGGGTACAGCCTGCCATCAGCCACTCCCGTGGGCCCGGGCGCAGCCTGCCATCAGCCACTCCTGTGGCCCGGGCACAGCCTGCCATCAGCCACTCCTGTGGGCCCGGGTGCAGCCTGCCATCAGCCACTCCTGTGGCCCGGGCACAGCCTGCCATCAGCCACTCCTGTGGGCCCGGGCGCAGCCTGCCATCAGCCACTCCTGTGGGCCCGGGCACAGCCTGCCATCAGCCACTCCTGTGGGCCCGGGCACAGCCTGCATCAGCCACTCCCCTGGCTCGGGCACAGCCTGCCATCAGCCACTCCTGTGGCCTGGGCACAGCCTGCCATCAGCCACTCCTGTGGCCTGGGCACAGCCTGCCATCAGCCACTCCTGTGGGCCCGGGCACAGCCTGCCATCAGCCACTCCTGTGGCCCAGGCGCAGCCTGCCATCAGCCACTCCTGTGGCCCGGGCGCAGCCTGCCATCAGCCACTCCTGTGGGCCCGGGTGCAGCCTGCCATCAGCCACTCCCCTGACCCGGGTACAGCCTGCCATCAGCCACTCCCCTGACCCGGGCACAGCCTGCCATCAGCCACTCCCGTGGCCCGGGCGCAGCCTGCCATCAGCCACTCCTGTGGGCCCGGGCACAGCCTGCCATCAGCCACTCCCGTGGGCCCGGGCACAGCCTGCCATCAGCCACTCCCGTGGGCCCGGGCACAGCCTGCCATCAGCCACTCCCGTGGGCCCGGGCGCAGCCTGCCATCAGCCACTCCCGTGGGCCCGGGCACAGCCTGCCATCAGCCACCCCCGTGGGCCCGGGCGCAGCCTGCCATCAGCCACTCCCGTGGGCCCGGGCACAGCCTGCCATCAGCCACTCCTGTGGCCCGGGCACAGCCTGCCATCAGCCACCCCTGTGGCCCGGGTGCAGCCTGCCATCAGCCATTAGTGTAGATACCCACAGGGCTTGCGGGGAACACAGAGGCAGAACACAGAACCAAATGGCTCCCCCTCTTCCCTCCCCCTCCTCCCTGGCCACACATCCACATCCACACACATATACACACACACTACACACCACACCACACACACACCATACCAGACACACACCACACCATATACACATCCACAATACACACACCATACCACACACATATACACACACCCACAATACACACACCATACCACACACATACACACACATATACACACACCACACCACACACACACCACACCATATACACACCCAAATACACATACCACATCCACATTCACACACCACACACACCACACACACATATACACACACTACGCACTACACCACATACACACCACACACACACCACACCATATACACATCCACAATACACACACCGCATTCACATTCACACACACATACACACACTACACACAACACCACACACGCACCACACCATATACACACACCCACAATACACACACCACATCCACATCCACATCCCAAACACACCACACACATATACACACACACTACACACCACACCCACACCACACCATATACACACACCCACAATACACACACCACATCCACATTCACACACCACACACCACACACACATATACACACACTACACACCACACCACACCACACACACCACACACACATCATACCATATACACACCCACAATACACATACCACATCCACATCCACATCCATACACTACATCCACATACATATATACACACACTACATATACCATATCCACATCCACATCCATACACCACATCCACATACATATACACACACACTACACACCACACCACACACACACCACATATACATACACATCCACACACCACACCACACACACATACACACACTACATACCATACACACCACACACACACCATACCATACACACATACACACACATACACACCACACCACACACCACCCACCACACACACACCACACCATATACACACACCCACAATACACACACCACATCCACATCCACATCCATACATCACATCCACATACATATACACACACACACACACCACACCACACACACACCACACAATATACACACCCACAATACACACACCACATACATATCCACATCCACACACCACAACACACACACATCACACACATATATATACACACATACACACCACACCACACCATGCACCACACCATATTCACACACCCACAATACACACACCACATCCACACACACACACACACACACTATACACCACATCACACACACATCACACCATATACAGATACCCACAATACACACACCACATCCACATCCACACACCACATCCACACACATATACACACACACTATACACCACATCACACACACATCACACCATATACAGATACCCACAATACACACACCACATCCACATCCACACACCACATCCACACACATATACACACACACTATACACCACATCACACACACATCACACCATATACAGATACCCACAATACACACACCACATCCACATCCACACACCACATCCACACACATATACACACACACTACACACACCACACATACCATACACCACACACACCACCATAGCACACATTCACATGCACACAACACATGCTCAGACACACACACATAGAACACACCACACACATACACATGCACACCACACACACCCATAAGACACACCACACACCACACACATCACACAATATACATACACTCACAACACACACACCACCATACCACACAAATACACCACACCAGGGGAGAAGCAGGTCGGAGATTGCCTGTAAAGAATTTCAACCATTTTAAAGAACAGTATGTGGACACAATTTAGGAAAACATTTCTACTTTCAGAAAGAAATACAGTGCGATCACCTAATCCCAGGTGTCCCGGGGGGAGGAGAACCCCAGCCCTGTCCTGGGGAAGGAGAGCCCAGCACCCAGCACCCAGCACCCAGAACCCAGAACCCAGCACCCAGCCTGTGCTGAGGAAGGAGAGCCCAGCACCCAGCACCCAGCCCTGTGCTGGGGAAGGAGAGGGCAGCACCCAGCACCCAGCACCCAGCCTGTGCTGAGGAAGGAGAGCCTAGCACCCAGCACCCAGCACCCAGCCTGTGCTGAGGAAGGAGAGCCCAGCACCCAGCACCCAGCACCCAGCACCCAGCCTGTGCTGAGGAAGGAGAGCCTATCACCCAGCACCCAGCACCCAGCACCCAGCCTGTGCTGAGGAAGGAGAGCCCAGCACCCAGCACCCAGCCCTGTGCTGGGGAAGGAGAGGGCATCCAGCACCCAGCACCCAGCCTTGTGCTGGGGAAGGAGAGGCATCCAGCACCCAGCACCCAGCCCTGTGCTGGGGAAGGAGAGGGCAGCACCCAGCACCCAGCACCCAGCCCTGTGCTGGGGAAGGAGAGGGCAGCACCCAGCACCCAGCCCTGTGATGAGGAAGGAGAGCCCAGCACCCAGCACCCAGCACCCAGCCTGTGCTGAGGAAGGAGGGCGGTGCTTTCAGAAAGTACCCGGTAGGTGCAGGCTGGCCCTTAAGGGAACACCCTGCACAGCACTGTGTCCGTGGGCTCAGCAGTGGTTTCCCTGTTGCCTCTGTCAGACATGGAAGGGTTTTCTTAATGAGATGAGCAGAGAGTGGATATCGCACGATGAAAACTACATGTTGACTATTACCCCGATCCTTCAGGCCATGAAATTATAACTGCGGTGACTGAGAGACAGCCTTCCGGCTAAAGCCACAGCCCTGTTCCAGCCAACAAGGGAAGCGGCTGAAAACAACGTGATTAAAACACAAGAACCATGGGTGAGGTTCAAGATCATGGAGAAGTGGGCGTTCCCTGACACCCTGACTTCCGATTTCTTGTTCCCAAAGAGAAAGAGTGGGTCACTGACTTGGTCTAGAGTCCATTTTCTTATCCACTGAACTTCCTACAAACTGTTTTGTTTTTTTTCTTCTTCTCTGAGTTCATCTTAATTCTTCTTCCTTGGATGAAATATTTAGAGAAGATGTAAATCTGGACCTCCAACATAAAGTATCTAAAAGGAAAGACTAGGGGACTCTTTACCCTCCCCACATGGAGTCTGTACTTGTTCTTCAATAAAATGTCCACCTTTGCTATAAAAAAAATAAAAAAAAAAAAAAAAAGGAAAGACTGTCAGGCCTAAAGGGTCACAGGAGGAATAAACAGTAAGTGGAGAGGGGCGTGTGGTGGGGTTCCCTGAGGTACCTCCAGTCAGTTTCCGAGGAGCTCCATGCCCCTGTGCACCTGCACCCACGTGTGATAGGAAGCTGGACTCTAGTCCAGCCCCAGGTTTTCTTCCAAAGCGTCTCTTTGCGCTTAGCTACAACCCTGCACATTCATGCTGAGAATCTGTAACATCATCAAGACGCAAAGTTGTTCACATTTCACTCTGGGTCTTTAAAGGAGGGAACGTTCAAGCCGTGACTAAGCTCTGGGCTGGGTGAACTTCCCCGGTGACAGTGGCTTCCATGCTGCACTCACCACTCATCACTCATTGGGTCAGTCCCGTAGGAGCTGCTCGGGTTCCTGAGGTCCTGAGGCTCGCTCCTGCGTGATAACAGCAACAACGTGGGCCTTAGCCCGTGTGGACACGTGCTGTGTCTCTAATAGTTATATTCGGATCCTTATTTCTGCAAAGTGTTTCAGAATCTGCTGGCATGCTTCCCTATCAGACACATTTGAGAAAATAACAACTGTAAACAGCTCATTAAACATTCTTTATCTCACATTGCAAAAAAAAAAAATCTGATTAAACATTAGTGCTAGATTAATGGCAAATTTTACATAAGTTCTTCTTATTATTAAACTAGAGGCCCGGTGCATGAAATTCACACATGGGGGGCGGGGGGGGGGGAAGAGTGTCCCTCAGCCCAGCCTGCACCCTCTCCAATCTGGGACATCCCTCTCACAAACCAGGTCTGCTGGCTCCCAACCGCTTACCTGCCTGCCTGATTGCCCCTAGCTGCTTCTGTCTGCCAGCCTGATCACCCCCTAACCACTCCCCTGCCAGCCTGATTGACGCTTAACTGCTCCCCTGCTGGCCTGATTGCCCCCAACTGCCCTCCCCTGCTGGCCCAGTCACCCCTAACTGCCCTCCCTTGCCAGCCTGGTCACCCCTAACTGCCCTCCCCTTCCAGCCATCTTGTGGCTGCCATCTTGTGTCCACATGGGGGCGGCCATCTTTGACCACATGGGGGCGGCCATCTTGTGTGTTGGAGTGACAGTCGATTTGCATATTACTCTTTTATTAGAGGCCCGATGCACGAAATTTATGCAAGAGTAGGCCTTCTGTTCCCCGGCTGCCGGCACCAGCTTCCCTCTGGCACCCAGGACCCGGGCTTCCCTCACAGCCCCAGCTTCGTCTGGAAGGACGTCCAGTCTAATTAGCATATTATGCTTTTATTATTATAGATAAATTTGACTGACTTTCAAGAAATCCCATTACACAAACTACAGTCCAAGGTCTGGTTCCTGGTTCCCCTGTCTAAAATGGCGACATGCTAGGAACAGGACGAAGATGTCACAGTGCTGGCGTGGTTATAACCCAGACCTTTGGTGTGGTTAGAATATAAACTGGAGGTCGCGTGAGACATCATGTCAATTCAAAATATTCCTTCTGCAACTACTTACCACCAGATCTCATCAGATTATGGTAAGTGACAGCTATTTTTCATTTCATGACTCAGAAACCCTAGGACTTTCAACACTAAAAAAAATGTGGCTGGTTTATAAGATATCACACATCTGTATGAAAAATCAAACACTGAACATCACCCAGCTGTTTCTAAACATCCAGATGCTCGGGAATCATCCACCCGTGGATCTTGCACATTGAAAGCACCAAATAATGATGTGAGCGGGCAGCAGTGTAACACGGGGGTTTTGGGGGGAGGGAAGGCATTGACGTGAGTTAGACAATAAAATGAGTTCAGTTGATACACGCATGAGAACGCGCACGGATTGACAAGAAAAAGAAATATAAAACAAAGATGGCACAACTGGTGTAGGCCATATTCTTGCAATCATAAAAATAGGGTTTTGAAAAAGTGGAATAAAAAATTCAGTAACTACTGTGCTGCCTATATTTCTGGAGAGATACTAAAATATTCAACAACCTGTATGATTATATCAATGATTAATTTAAAAATAAACCTTTTCTCTGGCTATATACATACCTGTACACACACACACACACAGACACACACACACTAAAACTGCCCAGCAAGTGCCTGAAACTAGTGCCAGTCATTCACCAAACCATTCCTGCACTTCCGGCTTTAGGAGCTGCTGGTGAGATGGCGCGTTTGGTATGAATGTCCTGAGCTGAACAGCGCCCCCAGCTGAGCTGTGATTGCACATCATCCACTTTCATAACTTCCTCCGGGTGGTGGACAGAATCAGGGCCCTGCACCTGGTCGCACAGCAAGTGCTCCGACCAGATGTGCCCTGGATGCCAGCACTTTCCACAGGGCCTGAACTTAAAGGACCAGTATCTTGGCCCCCAACTCCAATTCTGCACCCATCCCTCACTGGCGGGAATCAAACCTGGGACCCTTTAGTCCGCAGGCCGACGCTCTATCCACTGAGCCAAACCCGCTGGGTCTCCTGTCATCCTTCCCATCCCTCTTTCACGGCTGCATGCTCTCTTTCCTGGAGTTTCTATTTTATTTGCACACACAAGCGGTAATGACCGACCTCAGGCTCCTCAGAGTCCCTTCAGAGCCCTAAGGTGAATATTCCTCATTTGGTTTTGCAAACCCAGTAGCCAAGCCCACTTTGGGCTTGTGCAAAAGCTATTGTCACCTGGGCCCTTAGCAGCGGTCAAACCAGCGGCATGCTGTCCCTTTGCCCGGCCTCCAGGTGACAGGGAGAGGCCCAAATGCACTGCTAGACGCTCTGACGCAGGAAGTGTTCGTGGGCAGCAGCACACTCTGCTCTTCTCCCTTTAAAGCACCAGAGGCATCGTTTCTGGGCAACCACTGCCCGTTTCTGCATCGCGTTTGTGGTGGCTGCTACCTCAAGACAATGAACTGCAATCCTGTAATTTTTCTTCCCGGCTGTCTTTGATGCTGGCATGTGAAGGCTGGAGTTTGATTAGGTGTGACATGTGGACAAAAATGGCCTCGCCGAGGGAGGCAATGCAGGCCCACAGCGAGGAGCACGGGAAACAGAAGCCAGCAGAAGGCTGTCCGCGCAGTGCAAGTGAGGGTCCCAGGGTGGCCGGCATCTCAGTCCATCTTATCTGATGCCGAGCAAAGTTGAAGAGGGGGGAGATGACAATACTAAGTGCCAACTGGATGCAAAGCACTGTTCTACATCAACCCCTTAAGGCAAGTGTGGTACCCAATTTTTATGTTTACCGGAAAAAAGCAACCAAAAAATTAAAATGTGCTTCATGAAGGCTTTTTAAAGGTATCTAATGACTCAATTAGTCAAATCTGGTATTATAACAGTGCTGCTGTTGTTTTGCATGAGTGAGTTGATTTGCTATCTACACCCACCACGTGGGTGGCTGTCTTTCTGGACCTTGAGGGAGTGTGTGAACCCCTTTTCGCATGGTCCTGCGGACTGACGCTTGCAGAGTAAGGAGCAGTGCGCATGCTCAGCCAGGCCCCTCCGCTGGACCTTCCATCCCCAGAGGTGACTTGCGGCTGACATGAGAATGGCTGACATGAGAAACACATCAATAACTCGCCCTGAAGATGGATTCTCTGCTGGCCTCATTATGCAGGCCATTTTCACAGACAATAGGAGCAACTAAACCAGAGTCTAAGTCTTTTTAAAACGAAAGGACTGAAAAGCAACACCAGGGGGCTAGTCCAAGTGCCTTTCAAGTTGCCAGGAAAAAGGAAATGGACCAAGTCCAGGGTTTTATTCCATCGGAGAACAGGAAGGCCGGGGAGCTGCAAGGAAGGAGGAGGGGCCACAGGCTCTGAGGGCTGGTCCTAAAGCCACATGGCCATGGTTTCCTGAAAACCACCTGGAGGGGCAGGAATCTTCTAGAATGTGGCAGCTGCCAGGAAGTGCTCAGCGGGAGAACCGATGCTTTGTTGACTCTTAGCACAAAGTGGTGCATTTTTATTAGTTTATACACAGAGGATAGACAACAAAGAAATAACAATAGGCACCTGTTTGAGGGTGGGGTCTGCAAACCTGGAATGGGATGGGGGAGGGACGGTAGAAGTAGAGTTTTCTCTATATATTTTTAAAAAAATATTTTTATCAATTATTGATTTCAGAGAGCAAGAGAGAGGGAGAGATAGAAACATCAACGATGAGATAGAAACATTGATTGGCTGCCTCCTGCACACCCCACACTGAGGACTGAGCCCACAATCTGGGCATGTGGCCTGACTGGGAATTGAACTGTGACCTCCTGGTTCATGAGTTGATGCTCAACCACTGAGCTTCACAGTCCGGGCAACATCCTCAGTTCTTAACATCGACCCCCACAGCTGGGGAGCATGGACAGCTCTCCAGATGCTTCCATTCTTTCTTTCTTTTTTTCTTTAAAATATGTTTTTATTGACTTTAGAGAGGGGGGAGAGAGAGAAACATCGATGATGAGAGGGAATCACTGATTGGCTGCCTCCTGCATACCCCACACTGGGGACCGAGCCCACAACCCTGGCGTGTGCCCTGACCAAGAATCGAACCCTGACCTCCTGGTTCCTATTTTTCACGCCACTTCCTATCTATAACCACTTGAGGTTCAGCTCTATCTGTCTATCTGTCTGTCTATCTATCTGTCCATCCGTCCACCCATATCAACCACTGAACCACACCGTCCGGGCCCTCTCTATTTAAAAAAAAAAATACTTTTGGAGTTTTGAATTAAGAATGTTTTCCTACTTTCAGAAGTAAATAAAATAATAAAAACCAGCCGACAGTCATCCCTGATTTAGAAGATGCTACTGCGTGGGAACTCCCTGGTCACCAAAGAGCCGTCCCTAAGGAAGAGCCCCTTCTCAGTCACAGGGAAGCTGGCTCATCCCGAGATGTTGCCAGGACACAGCCAATCCTGGCAGAAGAAAGCATAACCAAGGCAGTTCCACAAATGCCACCTCCTCCCGGCACGCCGCATTAGCATTTCACTCCGGATCTCTCTGGATCGGGAAGACACTGACCTTCTCCTGGCTTCTGTCACGCCCTCCAGACAAAGGCGCCTCTCCGCCGGCCTGTGCGAAGGCCTGACAATGAACTAATATGTGGTTTGCACTTCCTCTGAGCGAACATCACGGTGCTGTTGAGCCAAAGTGACACTCGAATAGGTCACCGTGAGCGGAGGAGGAATGTTATTGCAAATCCTCGCCATGGGGCATCCTGGGAATTCTACAAGAAGCTTCATATTCATGAAGCTTAATTATAGCAAAATTGCCAATCTGTAAAAGGCGGCTGCATTTGAATACTGCTTTCAAGTCTGAAACAGGAGCAAGGAAACCGCGGTCCCCTGGAGACACCCCTCTCTGTGTGCAGAGAAGCACCAGGGAAAGGGAAGTGGGAGGCAAAAGAAGCAAACTGAAAACAGATCAAGAGGCACTCTATTTACCCAGGAAAATGAAAATGCCGATCGCATCACAGGTCTTATTAGGTACTCCTAATCAACCAGAATGTCACATTGCTGAATCAACACTCAAATAGCATCGCGAATGGAAGGCGTCGGTCCTGGAGCTGAGACACATTGAGTTATGAAGATAATAGGAGGGGGCAGAGGCTGCAGGGACTTCCCATCTGCTCGGTAACAGCGGAGTGGGGCTGAGGGGTGCAGCCCCTGCCACGGTCAACCTGAAATCCTCGGGGCTGCCTTGGAGAAGAGCAGAGCCTCTCAAAATAGCGGGGATTGAGGGGTCTCAGCAACGTCAGAGCAGAACCCGGCTCAGTACTGCTCGCACGTGTGTCAACTCGGCTCTAAAACGCATACGTGTATCTCTGTGACAGTAACCGAGGCAGTGGGAACTCCGGCAGGGCTGTGATTTCCCAGCAAGAAAGAATCATTGCCCAAGTGAATCTTTCCCTCCTCCCTTTGGAAAAGGGATCTTGGTTGTGCTCTGGTCCAGAGTAAATGCAGAATCCTGTGGCATGTCCAGCACTTCCTGTCTATAACCACTTGAGGTTCAGATTTATCTATCTATCTATCTATCTTTCTATCTATCTATCTATCCATCCATCCATCCATATCTATCACCTGCCTATCCCTCTATCCGTATCTAATATCTCTTTTCCCATCTATCCATCCATCTACTCATCCATCCATTGACCCACAGTTACCTATCTATCCATTCATCCATATCTATCATTAATCCATATCTACCTACCTACCTACCTACCTACCTACCTATCACCTATCTATCTCACCTCCTCACGTAGTCCAGCGTGGCCATGTGCAACGTTCCCTTCAGGTGACCTTTAAAGCTGAGGCAGATGAAGAGGACCATGATGTTTTCAGACAGGTATTGCCAAATAACTCACATGTGAACAACGCCAAATGCACTTCACAATTATAAAAAAATCACTGGGAATAAATGCTCTGCTTAGAAGAGGACAGCCAGTGTGGAGTGACTCTGTGTCATGACAGCGGCAGGGATTACAGCGGCTGCCCCCCACTGAGCGCTGATTCTGTGCTGGGGACCATGTTCAGACCATGTTCAGAGTCTTCACACCCTCCACCTTGTTGTGCCCTCGCCACAGCGGAGGAGGGAGAGGTGATTGTCTCAGGGAACGAGCCCTGGGAGGTGCCTGGCAGCAGAGACAGGGTGTGGCCATAGATCTGCTCCACTTAAGACCTGAGTCCTTAAAGACCATTCACAGCTGCTTCCCTCCAAATCCTAATGAAATGACCAAAGAGAGAAGGAGGGAAGGAGTGAGGGTCGGAGGAAGGGAGGAAAGAAGGGGGGAGGGAGGGAGGGAGGCGGGAGGGAGGGAAGGAGGGAAAGAAGGAGGGAAGGAGGAGGGAGGAATAGAGGGACTTGAGTCAATGCTAGAAAACAGGAATGATGCCATCACCTGGCCAGAAAGTATATCAATTTATAATCTAGCAATAACAACAACAACACACATCTGCCATCTATCTGTAATTCCCAAATAGGAAAATATCTGAAAACTGAGCAAGTCTCTTCACGATTCGCCTGCCAGCGAAACCTGGCCCTAATTGACAGAGTACAGTTTGGTCCCAGGGTGTCACACCCAGAATGAAAGGCCCAAAGTTCTGCAGAAATCCCGAAGCAGTGCTGCCCCGGGCCCCACCGCACGGTGTACAGACATTCAGAATATGCACAACGTCGCTTGTCAAAAATCTGAGAAATTCTGAAGCACGTCTGGTCCCCAAGGTTTGGATAAGGGCTGAGAGCATGTAGCGTCCAAGGACCCAAAGAATCCCTTTGCCATCAAATGTCCTTGGCAATCAAAGCAACCAGAAATCAGCCTGAGATCAAAGCCAAACCAGCAATGACAGAAACTTAATAAAAAAAGAAGCATGCATCTCTGTAACTGATGGAAAACGCAGCCTGCTCCATGGCAAGGAGGACCCAGGGCAGTGTTATCACATTACCATCTGACATCATCCTCTCTCCCCTCCAGGCTAATTTCATCACCCGGTTTAGCCTGAGCCCAAGGACAGCCACTGCTGGACCCTGATTACATTTGTACCACCAGGCTCACCGACCCTTGACCTTGAGGTTTGGGAAGTCGAATATTTTGGTGCAGTTTCTGTAGAAAAACAGGGAAGGTTTGGAGAAATGATTCTTAAAAACTAAAGGTGAATCTTAACATTTTTTATATCGTTTATTACATTTTTAAATCTACCAACTAACAGCTGTTATAGTTGGCTGATTCATATATACGTTGTAAGGGTATCAAAATATGCATAGAAATAGGAGTGGGGTTTTGTTCTATCTAAAATTATTTATGGCAAAGCATGAACCCGTCTCTGTGTGGAGTTGAAGTGTCCGTGCTATTATTACTCTCTGTCTTTTTCTGTTTATGGGAAATGCATGTATTCATCCAACAATCTTTTCAACAACATCACACTCACTGAACCCCTCCTCTGTGCCATCCTCGGAACCAGATTGGGATGAAAACAGACAAAATCCCTATTTGGAAGATTTCATAATTCAAATAAGCAATTATATTAGTTTCTTGTGTCTCCTTAGGACTAGAAGACGGACTTTTCATTGGAGAGATGAAAATGGTGTTGATTTGCTTCATTTAGTGGAGTTCAGATTGTGAAATAGTTAATGACCACAGATTTGCCTATCAAAGTGGATTATCCTCACACTATACAGAAACGTGGGAGGGGCGGAGGCGGGGAGGACCAGAAACTTTCTGTCTCTGTGGCACGCAGGAGCTCTGCTTGGAGGGTGAACAGGGACAAAAGACAATGTGAAAATGGGAGATGTTTAACTCCACTCCCCCAAACTGGGCCGATTTCTTTGAGCAGTAGTTTCTTGCTCGGTAAATAAATGCAAACCATATAGCAAATAAACATTTGAGGAAATAAAACTACAAAACTGAGATTTCCATTATTTACAATCTTTCTATTGAGTTATTTTTATTTTTTCAAAGTACTTATTGTGGCTCTTGCAGCTCGGCCACCGACATGCCATCCAGACTGAGGAAGACCCGAAAACTTCGGGGCCACGTGAGCCACGGCCACGGCCGCATCGGCGAGCACAGGAAGCACGGGGTGGGGCGGGCGCGGTAATGCTGGTGGCTTGCATCATCACAGGATCGACTTCGACAAGTATCACCCAGGCTACTTTGGGAAAGTGGGTGTGAGGCATCACCACTTAAAGAGGAACCAGAGCTTCTGCCCAACGGTCAACCTCGATAAACCGTGGACCCTGGTCAGTGGGCAGACACGGGTAAATGCTGCCAAAAGCAGGACTGGCGCTGCTCCTATCACTGATGTGGTGCGATCGGGCTACTACAAAGTTCTGGGGAAGGGAAAGCATTGTGAAGGTCAAGTTCTTCTGCAGAAGAGCCGAGGAGAAGAGGAAGGGTGTTGGTGGGGCCTGTGTCCTGGCAGCTTGAGGCTACATGGAGGGAAGCTCATTAAAATGTCCAAGTACTTTTGAAAAACAAACAAAAAAAAGTACTTATTGTGCACAGAGGGTTAGAGCATAAAATCACATAACCAGCCCGGGTAGCCCACAGGGATTAGGCCTTGGGGAGTGCCCTGGATGAAGTCACTCACCATAATATACAGCGTCTTAAAGTGATCAGTCATTTCATTCACTCCCAGCAAACATCTCTGAACTCTAGATCCTGTGCTAGGTGCTGTCATGATGATTTCCCCAATCCTCCTTACATCCCTGAAAGACGCTGGTACGCACCAAATCACATCAGTGGATTCAGTCACCCAGGGAGACAGACACGTGCCTGTCATGCTTGTCTGGGGCAGTGGTCTTCAGCACCAGTAGCACAATAGACTCACGTGGACAACTTTGTAAAATAGGGATGCTGGGCCAAGCCCAGACCAATGAGAGCGAAGCTCTGAGAACAGGGCATCCGTGTTTGTGAAAACCACCCAGGTGGCTATCATGGACGATAGGACCACGGGCCTCAGGCTTGCCACTCACAGTGTGGCCCTTGGACTAGCAGATTCTGCAATCCCTGGGAGCTGGTGAGACATGCAAAGTCCCAGGCCCCATCCTGAACTACTGAATCAGAATCTGTTGGAACAAGACCGCTGGGTGATCCATGTGCACAGAGAAATTTAAGGAACACTGTTCTAGGACAATAGAAGGTCACATTTTATCTTCTGAATTAATAGTCTGTGGTATAGTTAGGCTGCCGATCACATCACTGTCGGAACCAACAGCCTTGTAACAACTTCTCTATAAGACATAGGTCATTCCAGACCACCAGGAGCTGCCAAAGGACTCTACCTTCTTCCTTTAGGATAACCCCACCAGAAGATTGTCACTGGGAAAGAAGAAAGGTCAAGTTCAAACACTGGGGCTAAGAAGAGGCGTGTGGTAGAGTGTGGACACTCTTAAGGTCAGAAAGTAGTAATGTCTTCTCCTCCCTTCCAATACACACTGGATTGTAAATTCCTTCCTTGAGTGAAGGGACTATGTTTCTCCCTTATTTATTTCCATATTCACAAAGCCAAGTACTGGGCTTGCACACAGTAGGTGCTCACTAAATATTTATTGCAGAATTTAGTGACCTGAATAGAGGACAACTCTGTTATTCATTTACTTTGAAATGATGAAAAAGAATTTCTCCACCCTTCAGTGTTTCACTGTCTTCATCTACATGATCTGCTTAAATTATTTACTCTAAGATACAGAATACCCAGCAACCAATGTCCAGAACTTTTTGTTTATAAACCTGAAATTCTATATCCATTAAACAACAACTCCCTACTTCCCCTCCCACCCCAGCCCCTGACCCCCACCATTCACTCTCCATGTCTAGGAACCTGACTACTCTAGGTACCTCATATAAGTGGAATCACTTGTCTTTTTGTGATTGGCTTATTTCACTCGGCATAATGTCCTTAAGGTTCATCCATGTTGTAGCATGTGTTACAATTTTCTTTCTTTTTAAGAAATAATATTCTCTTGCATGTATATACCACATTGTTTATTCAGTCTCCTGTCTATGAACATTTGGGATGTTTCTACCTTTTGGCTATTGTGAGTAATGCTACTGTGAACACAGGGATTCAAATTTCTCAACAATTTATTTTTTAAAAATGAGTTCCTAATTGCTTTTGCATAGGTGATTCACCATTGTCTTAAAACAAAAGCAATTATAACTAATAGAAGACAAGTCAAATATATATTTTTTCAAGTAACTTGTACAAAAGAAAATAGTTGGTCTTCATCAAATAACACTGCTATTCCGTTAGGGGGGAAAAATCCCAATTTAAAAGTTAAAGACTAAGAAGAAATGAAGAACATTGCTGCAATACAAAAGCGTGGAACAAGTTGAAAAGGATGCAATTTATATCCATGTTCTAATTAGAAACATGACCACATAAAGTTTCTCCAGGAAAATCGATTGTAGTCTGACCACATTTACTTTCTTGAAGAGATATAAAAGTTCATTTTCCTCACCAGTTATTTCAGAAGAAAAGTTAAGCACTGTCCTTGATGGAGAAGTATTTGGAGAAAGATCAAAGCGAGCAGAGAAAATGACCCAAGGTTGAAAATTGTCAAACTTATAGGAAGTGGTTGGAAGAATTTCTTCTGAAGAAGAATTGGCTGAGAGTAGCCTGGAAAAAAATAAAGTCTCCACACACTAAACAAGAATGAGGAAGGGGTGCCTATGGGCAAAGTAGAACATAGTTTAAACTTATAAAGATGAATTAAAGACAGCTTGGATGCTCAATAAACATTAAATACAGAAGAGCAAGGAGAAACCTAAGTTGGCATTTCTCCAAGAAGCCACATTCACAGCAAAGAGTAGAATGTGCTCTTTACATGTAGCTTAAATAAGTGAAGCAAAATTAAAGAGTGAATAACTGAGGTGTCAACTGGTACCCAGAGTTTTCAGGGTGGGGCAGTTGAGAAGAGCCCACCATCACTTTTTGTCTCAAATGCCTAAGCCAGTGGTCGGCAAACTCATTATTCAACAGACAGAGCCAAATATCAACAGTACACGATTGAAATTTCTTTTGAGAGCCAAATTTTTTAAACTTAAACTTCTTCTAACACCACTTCTTCAAAATAGACTCACCTAGGCCGTGGTATTTTGTGGAAGAGCCACACTCAAGGGGCCAAAGAGCCGCATGTGGCTTGTGAGCCACAGTTTGTCAACTACTGCCCTAAACCATTCGTTTTCCTTAATTTGGTCTAACCTGAAATTAGTCACTGAGAATGCAGCTAAAGTCAGGGATGAGGCAGAGTAAGAGCACGTCAGATAAAGCCTGTGGTGAAACAGAAGGGAGAAAAACAGGTGAGCAAAGCTAGGAGGCAGTCTCTTGTGAAAGATGCAAAACCAGCCTTAGGAAGATATTTTTAGAGCTTGAGACAGGACATTGCTCCCCCAAGAAGAGATTTCCTAATAGGGCTCTGCCTATTATTACAAGCTATTCACTTTATTTGATAACATCTATAATAATAAAAGTTTAATATGCTAATTAGACCAGACATCCTTCCGGACAACCTTCCGGATAAGCCAGGGCTGCAAGGGAAGCCCCGGTCCTGGATGCCTGCTGGCGACCAAAGGGAAGTCCAGGTCTCAGGTGCCAGAGGGGAGCCGGTGCCAGCAGCTGGGGGAAGGAGGGAGTACACTTGCACGAATTTCATGCATCGGGCCTCTAGTTAAAAAATAATGTGTTTCTACCTACTAATAGGACCACCATCTACTAAATTCTCTAAGCCAAAAATATGAGTCATCCTTGATAACCATCTTTCTCTCACCATCACACTCAATCTATCAGCCAACATACCAAACCTTCCCCAAGCATTTCCCAAATCTGTCCTCATGTCTACAACTCCCATCCAGTCTCCACCATGTCTCCCGACTACTCATTCGCCGATGCATTTACTCCCACTCCCCACTGCTCTCCATATAGCAACCATGGTCACATGGTCCCCTGCTGCCCAGTATTCAGCAGTTTTCTATTATCCCTACGAAGACCCAAACTCCTCAACTGAGAAGGCCCTACCACCTCTCAGCTTCCTTCTCCAAGCTCATGCCTCTTGGAGGTCTTGGTCCCACCTGAGGACCCACACAGAGCTGGTTCCCTCTTGCTGCTCCATCCTTTCCTCCCACTCCACACATGGTCACTCTGGAGCTGGCCATGATGGTGTCTTGCTTTATAGTGGTGAGGATAAAAATAATGCCAATAAAGGTAGGAAATGAAATCTGAATCCAACAAAACCCATAACATCTATGAACTAGATTCTGGAAAAATAGAAATTTCAGATTTCTCTACCCATAAACAGTGTCTGTCTGTGAAAACATCTAGCTCATTCTTAATCGTTAGTCAACGAACCTAAGACTTAAAAAAGACACCACTTTTATATAAATCAGCTCTTGTTGCCTTAAATTCTAATGTAGTATTTCCCAAATTGTCTTAAAAGGAGCATCATGGATGGTCTTGAGAGAGAAAAATAAATGAAAATAAAAATTGCCATGACCACAGGATTCCTGGGGCATGGTCCTTTGGTAAAGAACTGTGTTGTTATTTTTTAATATGTCCTTTCCTAAATTTTTAAAAATATGTTTTTATTGATTTTAGGAGAGAGAGGAAGGAGGGGGATGGAGAGATAGAAACATCATCAATCGGCTGCCTCCTGCATGCCTCCTACTGGGGATATAAGCCTGAAACCCAGGCATGTGCCCTGACAGGGAATCCAATCGGTGACCTCTTGGTTCAGGTGTCAATGCTCAACTACTGAGCCACATTGGCCAGGCCCTAAATTTTTTTTTTTTGGAACCCATAATCCACATGACCTTTTCCCTCTCCACTTAACCTCTCTCCATGGACACAGTTTGGGAAATGCTGGCGGAAACCATCCCACCAACTTGGAGGAGCATCACAAATTGTAAAGAAGAACAATCTTCTTTATGGTTCCAGTCTTGCCCCAGAGTTTCAGAGCTCATAACCAGCAGGAAAACAACACGCCACAGAATGTATCATTAATTTTTAAAACATGACATTCATAATCTGCCTGGTTCTGGTTTGAAGACGTGCCAGTCGTTCATGTTTAACTGTGTACTCTGAGGATTCACATAAAAAATACCGTGGTCTCTTATATAGGCGTGTTTCCTCCGTTTTTCATTACACAGTATTTTAAATGTACACAGAAGAGGAAAACGAGGAAAATGAACCTCCATGTGTCCATCACCCATTTCAACATGGATCAGGTCTTGCTGCATGCTGCCCCCGTGCACTGGATTCATTTGAAGCAAATCCCAGAGAGCCTAAAGGTATCTTTTTAAGAACTAAATTTTGGTTAATATTTGTCATTAAGAGTAAAAAAGCCACAAGTCTAACTCCAACATTTACACATACATAAACATACAAAGTGCACATTTATTAAAACACATAATTCCAGTTGCTTTTGATGTAGGCCTGGCATGGGGAGTGTGTTAATGGATCTCTCTCGTGTTCAGTTACTGCTGATAAGGACTCGGTATAAAATGTTTGTTCCAGACCACGGGGACCGATACGGTAGCACACTTTTGACTGTCAGATCGGTTTGATCCACACAAACACGTCAACAAAAGCAGATCAGCAGGCTAGAGCAGAGAAGAAAAAATCAATACATCTTTGAATTAATCATGCAGCCGTCAGGGGGAATACTGGTGCACAAAATTGACATGTATGTGTGGCCTATTTGCTTTTCTTCTGGTTTTCTTTCATTTCCATCTCGTGCCCAGTCCTTCTTATCGAATTCTGTAACTGAATTCACATAACTGTCCCTAATTGATAGTTTCTGTCTTACCCAATTCTTTTAGGAAAGGACTTTAGATCCAAAGATAAGTAAATCAAATTTAAATCCTAGGAAACGGTGCATTCCAAAATGCTCATTTTCCTCCAGTCTTTAAATTCTGGTTACATATGACAATTACTAATAAACAAAATTCTCTATAACCTTCATGTTAGGTTCTGACTCTCACCATTGTGAATAGCCCTGCTGTTACACGGGGGTTTTACATGTTTGGCACTCATGCCACCTCCGTTTACCAGACTCTCCAAAACAGAAATGTCCTCAGTCACATGTCCCTAGGCCCCAGAAATATCCTGTCATATGTCCGTAGGCCTTCTACTCTCCTTCTGAATAACCACTTCACAGGCACAGAGAAATGATCAACAAATCAAGTCACTATTAAAAAAAAGTAGCCTAGCCATAGATCCTGAATTTACAATAGAAGCAACAATGGGTATTTGGATATTTTTTTCCTATGTACTGCAAATAGGTTTAAAATTTGATATTATCTGCGATGAATGTGTAATCAATGAATATTTTAAGTACATAAAAGCAATTTTCTTGCTTCATTCTTTTTCTTTAGTAGACAATTATGCATGCACTTACCACCTACCAAAGATTTCTTTTTAAAAATCTCAATATGAAATTTAAAATAAACATTCTGGTAATTTTGATAAAAGACAAGAGGGACATATATGTAGTCATCTTTCACGTCAACAGATCAAACCCAGTCAACAAAGAACAAGAAGAGACTGAGAAAAATCCACCTGGATCTACACGTTCAAGATGGCAAACAAATCACGCGAGGATTCCAGCGGAAGTCACCCATCAGGCCTCGGAGAAGCCCGAGGCTCCGACCTCACATCTGACATGGACTTCGGAGTGGCATGGACACCTCTCGAGCAGAGCCAGGAAGTCTTGGCCAGCACTGGGAGTTTCCGTTCTCTTCACTGAGGGAATTCAGCAGAAGAGAAGCTGATTGAGACATAGATGGGGATAGTTTTCCTCCCACAGCGGGAGGACAGAGAGGATTCAGCAGAAGAGGGAGTAGCTGGGACAGATTGGGACATGGACTGACAGCAAATAATGGCAAGGCCAAGTTCCTAGGCGCTGAGTAATTGTTTGTGGGTCATTCAAAAATTCCCCACCTGGCTGAGATATCCTTTTCTTCAAGATTCCATTATTCGTGGTGGGAATGTGTAATATAGATAATGTTCTAAAATCCTGAATCCTAGAATAATTTTTTGAAAGCAAATGACTCAGCTGGGGAACTGGAGCTGTGGAAACACGTCACAGGCGTCCAGATGGCCCCTGCGCTGACTTTCCTTGGAGGGCTGGAGCCCGGCTGCCTTCCCCTCTGGGAAATGGCCCTCCTCAATCTCAAGTTCATTTGGCTTTCCCGATGACAGGGTTCAATTCAAACAGAAAACAATGCCAAGAACTAAAAATGTCACCATCTAATTAGGGCCGGGGAAACGCCGCATGGCCTTTCTTTCCTAATACCATCGGTAGTTTGAACGTGGCCTGATGAGGGCTTTTTATAAATCACCTTACTTTCCCTGGTACCAGAACAATGGTAGTGAAAGTGACTGGCACAGTTCAATGGGCACAGCAAGGGGGGAAATGTACCCATAACAAAGGAGCGAAGGAAGCAAGGACGAACAGGAGGTCAGGAAAAGGGTGAGGCCTTCAATATGAAACTTAGTCTGAAAAAGACACTCCCAGCATCTTTATCACAGTGTTTCACATGGTATGAACCACAGTTGGTCTACTCAGCGGTCGCCAACCTTTCGGACCTCACAGACCACCAGTGGTCTGAGGACTACCGGTTGGCGACCTCTGGCTACATGATGGGTGACAAGGTTGAAAGGAAGCAAAAAGTGCCTGAAATTCATGCGGGTTTGGGTGCTTCTGGGTTTTTCTGGGGATCCACTGTTCCACAGTTTTCCTTACTTCTTCAGCCTGTCCCTGATCCAAAAAACATCAAGAAACATTCATCGAAGGACACTTCCACCTCTAAAGGAATATATATGGGTATGTATTTTTTTCATTCCCAGATATACAGCATGTTGCTTGCATCAAAATCCATTATAAATATTTGACACGGAACTAAAACTTCAAAACTCAGAATTGTAAGTCTACTTCAAAATGATTCATTTTGAGAAGTGCAATTTTCAATAAACTGCTTTTAAATCAGTAGTTAAAACCACCCCGCCCATCTCCACAATTTCTTCAATATAGTAAGCCAGTGCCCTTTTAAATGGGTCAGATACTGACAAATGGCAACGTCTAAAACAATGCCTGATGCACAGCAAGTGTTAATGACAGTCATGAAGGGACTTTAAATTCCCAGTAAAAAACAACCACTACAGGCTGAGCCCTCACTTTGCCACTCACTGCCCAGGGGACTCTTTCTTCATCTATGAACTCATCCTCCCAGGCAATCTGATCCCAGGATAGAGACCCCTGGACACTCTAGGCAACATCCCCATCCTCACCCAGGGTCACATGGGTGAGCCCACAGGCTAGGCAACTGCCATTCCTGCTGCCCCCCAGATGACCTTTCCAGGGCTCCACCATGAAGGTCAGAAGGATGCTCGGTGCTCTAACCCAGAAATTCTACAATTGTTAGGTGCAGCTTCATCAATTGGTGGAGCACACGGATCCCTATTGGAAACAGACACACCACACACAACACCGTAAGTATAGTTGACTGTATTTACTGAGTGTGTGTGTGTGTGTGTCCCCTTAGATAAATGAGAAAAGTACATCCCAGGCACAAGCATGTGGCTGTGGATCCAGTACATCAGGAAATGCTATAAGATGCCCCTAAAAGTCTTAGCATATAAGGATTTCCATCAACTTGCACACCTGCCCATATTCAGTGCCATGTTTTAATAAAGGCTGCAGCATGGAATTGTAAGGAGGTTTTAAAAATAAAATTATTTCATGAAAAGCAAAGGAGGCAGCATTGACTTCAGGACTAATAAATCTTGGGGATTTGGAACATCTCTTTCCCTCGAACAGCGCCCTGTTGTGAAGTCCGCCCTAAAATCCCGGCTGCCTCCGATTGGCCTGCCCAGGTGCTCTGCACTGGAGGAGAGGGGAGAGAGTGCACTGTGCAGTAGTAGGAAAAATACAGGAAAGTGAAAGCTCCTCTTAACACACTAAGAGTAATTTGAAAGAAAACAGCACCACCATTTTGATGGGAAAGTTCCTCATTCAACATTTATTCAGTAAATATAAGTTCCTACTATGTGACAACATCATGTTATACTTGAGGTCAATGGGAAGAGATGGCTTTAAATTAAAATTAAATTATTTTAATCCTAAATGGTCTCAACTATTTTGATTTTCCTCTAGTTCTGCAATATTGTTTCAAAAAAGAAAACATGAAGTATATTGTCCTTAAACCACAATTAAGTGCCCTAAATATGTCAAATATCCAGAAGGTTATACTAGCTTGGATCATACCATAATCAAAAATTATTTTCTTGCTTAAATATATCCCTACTCTCAAGTTAGGGCTGTTGTAATTTGCGTGTCATTCAGTTGACAATTTTTGTTGACTCTAAGGCATTTACACACTGTGGGAAACTGAAAAAAAAAAAGTTTTTTAAAAAGAAAAAAATCTCTACTAGAGAGTGAGAATTGCAAGACAGGACCTTGGACAAGTTGCTGAAACTCTCTGTGCCTCAGATTTCTCCTCTGTACAGTGGGACCCATGAGAGTAACTGCCTATGAGGCTGTTGCCAAGTTGTGAGAGATAACTTGACATACACTGCTAGCTTTTCCTGCAAACATATGCTGATCTATCTGTTGATTAAGACAAAAAATAAGACCCTTTCATTCTATCTAGTTCATGGCCCATTTTATATGATCCAATTTCTGTTTAAGAAGAGTAAACATTTAATAAAGTAAGTAAAGAGTTGCTTATGTTATAAAATCCAACAGACTGTGAGCTCAGTAGCACTCTGATGTTCTCGTATTGAAACTGCAGGATTTGGGTCAACGTGCTTCATGACTTCTGGACCACATCTCACACTTGAGCAACGCTTCTTAAGCAGAATTACTTCTGATGTTGCTCCATAACAAACTCCACACGCAAAAAAAAATCAATTTATTTGTTTTTAAACCATGGAGTCCTGAGCACCAGGAACACTTTGTCCCTCTTTCCTTTAAAGGGGGGAAACGCAGGATTCAGATGCCCAATTATCTACTGAACAAGAAAATAGCAGTATTTATCAGACGTGTGAGTGCTCATGGTATCATCAGCTGGCTTCGTCTCATCTGTCAGATGGTAATGCATCAGTGTAACCCAGAAAGCTGGGCAGGGGAGCAATATAACATGAGGAGTTCAGAAGTTGCAGATTAGATTCAGAAAGTGAGTTGACATGCATATCATCTCTATTAGTTAGCTAGGGCTGCATAACAAAATACCACAGACTGGATGGCTTACACAATGGACATTTATTTGCTCACAGTTCTGGAGGCTGGAAGTCCAAGAGTAGGGCACCAGAATGGTCAGGTTCTGGTGAGATCTCACTTTCTTGCTTGCTGTGTGCTTGTACTAGTATGACTCTCTATTCCTATCAGATTAGTGCCCAATACTTATGATCTCATTGAACCTAAATGACCACTGAAAAACCCTATCTCCAAATGCAGTCACATTGGTGGTTAGGGCTTGTGAATCTGGGTAGGGGGCACAATTCAGTCCATAGCATGAAAATGCAAGCCAAGCAGTTTGCCTATAATCCCTGGTGTCTTGGCCCTGGACTATCTTGATTTTGTCCCCATCCTGGCTCTGCCCAGTCTGACACAGGGCGGGTTACATCAGCAGAGGGACAGGCAGCTGACGGCATGGCTGCCAGCTGGCATTCTAATGCAATTGGGGCAGGACTAACAGCACAGGAGTATCCGTACTTCTTGCCAAGATATATGTACTTCTTGCCAAGGATTTCTGCTTTTTGTTTTCTTCCTTTAAAAATTATTTTTTATTTAAGGATCTCATTTATACTCATTTATCAGCTATCATGTGTAAAGCAGGAGCTGGAAAGACATATAATATGTGTGAGAGAGGGTAAAAAAGGAATTGGAAAAAAATTTTAATGTGCGGGGTTGAAGAGTGTCCTCCCTGAATCAATGCTCTTCCCAGCACCTCCTGATGTGACCTGAATTGAAAATGAGGTCATTGTAGATGTAATTAGTTAAGATGAGATCATAGGAGTAAGGTGGGCCCTTAATCCAAGATGACTTGGTGTCCTTATAAGAAGAGGAGGTGAGACACAGAGACAGGCCCGGAGGGAAGATGGCCATGTGACAACAGCAGCAGTGGTTGGAGTGACACCTCTACACGCTAAGGAACACCAAGGATTGCTGGAACCACAAGGAGCTAGGAGAGAGGTATGGACTGAATTCTCCCCTCGAGCCTTCAGAGAGGGTGGCACTGCTGATGTCCTGATCTTGGACTTCCAGCCTCTGGATCTGCGATGCAATATATTTGTTATTTTAAGGTGGGGTTAGAGGTGTTGTTTTAATGTGTTGTTTACCACCTAATGTGTGATATTTTGGAAACTAATGAATACTATCTAAAAAATGAATAATGCAAAGGCAAATTCGTATTTGGTTGGAGGTGGCAGGAGGGGAGGTGGCAGTGGGGAACAAATAAGCCGAAGAGAGAAGACAGGTCCAGAGTTAGAATCATCTCCATAGAAGTGATGGATAAAGCCCTGGGAAAGGGATGAAATGACCAACAGAGAAAGTGGAGACTGATGAGAAAAGGGAGCGGAGACTGAGTTTTGGGGTTACTTACAGTTCTGAGCAAGAAAGAAAAGATAAGGAAAGAGACAGTGGATAAATGCTCAGAGAGGAGAAAGTCAACCAGGACAATGTAGTGTAGTTTGTCACCCCAAGGAAGGCAACCGGTGCAGGAGGAAGGTCCATGTGTACATTCTTCAAGAAGGTCAGAGAGAACTGGCACCAGGAGACAGCCTTGGCATTTGACATTAGGAAGTCCTGGGTGGCCTTGAAAATTTAAGTTTCAGTAGAATGTAAGAGGCATAGCCCAAATCAGGAGAGGTTAGGAATAGTAGTGGGTATAGACCAGTGGTCAGCAAACTCATTAGTCAACAGAGCCAAATATCAACAGTACAACGATTTAAATTCCTTTTGAGAGCCAAATTTTTTTAAACTTAAACTTCTTCTAACGCCACTTCTTCAAAATAGACTCGCCCAGGCCGTGGTATTTTGTGGAAGAGCCACACTCAAGGGGCCAAAGAGCCGCATGTGGCTCGTGAGCTGCGGTTTGCCGACCATGGGTATAGACTATTCCTTTTAAAAATGTTCCAGAAACAACAACAACAAAACACCAGAGAGAATGAAAAACACACAGTCGTACAAAATTTGACAAAGGGAAAGTTTCTTTAAAATCGGGGGACGTGACCACCTGTGTCAGAAAAAACACAGAGATCATTAAAGAGATGATGCCAGAGGCAAGAGGAGAAACTTGAAACAGGGTCCCAGAAAACCCCAGGAATCATGATAATGGCATTGGCTGGAAGGAAAGAGGAACGTCTCACTCTGTGAGAGAAAACATGAACATGTCCCCAATGTTTGAGGGAGGAGGGAGAGCTGAGAGAGCTGATTTCAAACCCACAATATAAAATGATATAATCTTTGGAAGACTAGAGAGTAGATCCAGGAGAGGCGGGGAATGGGGAGCTTAAGTCTCTGAGGAGAGGCTTTGCCGAGCCACCTTCAACAACACGAAAGGAATCAACAGAAATATGAAAAGATCTGGAGAAATAGTGAAGGGCCAGTTAAAATTAATTGGCGGGAATGGTCAGTGCACCAATCCCTAGCAATGCTCTTTAGGCTGGACTGGCAATTCTACCGGCTACTGAGGAGGGAGGAAATCTAGGGTGCTCAAAGCTTCATCCTCTGTCCCATCTGCCTAACAGTAAAGCCACAAAAGGCTGACAGTCATTGCGACTCTGATTGGTGATTTTCTGGAGCTCCAGCCACCAACCCACCTTGTGATGAGGGACTCTCCTCCACTTGGTCCAGCCCAGGGCAATGGAAACAGCATCAAGATCCCCATACAATCCATGTTTATCTCAGGTCTTGACTTTGATTCCATGTTGATCTCTTATTCTTCATGTTTATAAATGTTTACATTGAAATCTTTCTGTTTAAGGTTTATGTTTGTAAATCTTGGGTCCTGCCTTCTTATTGGATGGCACATTGCCTAAGCAAATTTTGATTCATAATACCTGATTTTAGCTTGATGACAATGATAACATTAACAATATTATTGTTATCACTGCCTGGTATTATTTTGTGAATGGTCCTGTTATCCTCTCCAACTTTCCTGCTATGAGAACTCACAGATGAACAAGAGACCGGAAAATGCACCTGGGTCCAAATTATATCTGATTGACTTGGCTGACCATCTGTTTCCTGTGCCTAGAAAGAACCAAACGTCATAGAGAGAGAGGAGCGCAGGCAGAAGGTCCCTCATAGCTGAACATAAAACTAGCTTTACGTTTAGGGGAAGCAAAGAAAGAATCGGGTCAATTGTCTGGGGATGCTAAAGGAATTTGGGGTGAGCTCTAACTGAAGGCTGGGAAAACCTGGACATTAGGGGATGAAGGAACACCAACACTAATATAGTGTCTCATTCCCTTGCTCTCTCCAGTATGTCATGCTGGACATATTGAAAACGTTAGTTGAATGAGTGAAAAAAATGAGCCATCATCATTGAGGAAACAATTATACAGAAAAGGGTTCACATAGTAGGTCTGGGACTCCTCTCCTGCTGGAAACTGATCATTGTCAACAACCTCCATTGCTCTGAAAGGTCAGAGCTAGTTCGCTCACTACTTAGTTGAAACATTGTTAGCTGAAGCAGTCTCCACCTGTTGTCTTATGTAAATTTCTGTTATTGGAGTTTCCTGCCCCAGGGCTATGGGTGTATCCCATAGTCTCAATAAAAGGGATAGCCAGGCCAGAGCAGGAGGTAGTCCTCCCACTAGAGGTGGGCTCCCGCCTGGCCCCCATTATTCCCAAATTAATGCTTTTCTAGTCTCTTTTCATTTGTTTGCGGCCTTCTGCAAAACCCGAACCCTGAACCGGAACCCTGAACCACGCGGGACGTGAAAGGGGCTCCTACACTCTCCCTAGAAAGGCCTGTGTGCACGTCTTGGAGCTGGGGCTTCTGAATCTATAGGGTCCCACCACCCTGATGGTTCAGAGTGGCTCACTGTGCCTAAACTGTGCAGACAATACTGTTTCTCTGGACACCTGCCCTCCTTCCAGAAATCTGGAATTGACGTTCGTGACAGTCAGAGGGTGCCTGTGTGACCACCCCCCAATACCACCCATGGGCATCGAGTCTTTACTAAGCCTCATGTAGGTAGCATCTCACATCGGTTGTCACTGCTCCTTGCTGGGGGCTGTTTCCTGTGTGACGCCACAGAGAGACTCTTGGAGGAGTGTGCCTGGTTCCCCTAGATTTCTCCTCCCGTCATGTACGTTTCCTTTGCTGACTCGCTCTGTGTCCCTTCCCTGTAACAAATCCCAGCCATGATCACGACTGTGTGCCGAGTCCTGGGCGTGCTCCCAGTAACCCCCAAACCCTTCACACACACACAACGTAAAAGGTCTGTGAGATTCGATCGAAGAGGGGAAAACATGACCTGTTCAGTCATTGGCTTGACAAATGGAGTCTTCAAATCCTGTCATTTGTTGTGAGGGGAACCAGCACAACCATCTTTCATCCACATGAGGCGGAAAAAAAAAAAAGCACTTTTCCACAGGTACGCGGGCAATCTGTGCTAGAGCCGCACTTAGGAGTCCTGTTCTCCTGGTAACACTTGGAGTGGGAAACCAAGGAGTGTTTTAAGTTGACCTTCATTTCATAGAAGATGGGGTGTTTTGCACAAACACACACACACACACACACACACACACACACACACGGCTCTCCTGAGATCCTCTAGCTAAATCTGTTACCACATTTTTCTGAGGTTGCTTTTTGTTGATTTCTTTTTAAAAATGATTATGTTAACATGCCTGTGGCAATGTGTGTGTCTTTCTGTCCCAGTGGATCGGAAGTCAAAACAGATTTTGGGGCCGGGGTGGGGGGAACCCCTATCATGTACAACGCAGTTTCTGATTGTGAGAAGGGAATGTGTCCTTCCAAAGGCTGACACCTGGTAGACTTCCGTTTCCTCTGATCTTTCAGGACCTCATTAGTGGGTTATTTTTGGAATAACTGACGAGCCACTCATCTAACATGACCTTTATTCTCAGTGTCATGAAGAATTTCCTCCAGATCCGTAAACAACCCAGTTTTTAATTACTTCCAGGTGGCAGTGGAGTAACACGTTAAAACGAGATTAGTGAGCAACAGACTTAACTGGCAAAATTGTGCTCAATTAGTGGCTTTTTAAAAAGAAAGAGACCAAGACCCCCTCTTCCTGTGAACTTTTGTGTGGAATATAAAGGAGTAGGCAAAAGTAGGTTTTCTGGGCCATTGTCACATTCTGAGTTAATAAAGCTCCTGTAAGAACCATAACCTGCATGTTTTTTCCATTCAAACGACTGTAAACCTATGTTGCCCACCTATGTATCTTTCAGTTACCTCACTCCCCCAAAAACAGCACAGTGAAAGAGTGCATCGTTCTTCCTTTGTATTCCAGTTGCTGCCTACCTCCTGTGCTGAGAGCAATTTCCAGTGGTGGAAATGTGCCTTGCATTTGCTGGAGAGAGAGAGAGAGAGAGAGAGAGAGAGAGAGAGAGAGAGAGAGAGAGCAGATAGCAACATGGATGGAATAAATAGATGGATGGAGGAAGGAAGGAGGGAAGGAAGGAAGGGAGGAAGGAAAATGATCTGTTAAAGTTTTCATTTGTTCTACCAATTTGTTTTTAGTGAGTGTCACAGAAATTCTTCTGTAATTCCTCCACTCCCTGGTACTTTTAAACCGGTGACTACAGGTCTGTTCCTTAACCTTTTGCACTCGGATGTGAGTGTGACTCGACACGGTTAGCATAGAGATTAAAATTACTCTTTGAATGTATTAATAATTTGAAATATAAAAAAAATCCAAATAAATAAGTTTGTATGAAAAGAAACTCCAGTTTTTTATTCTACTGCCGCGCTTTGTAAAATCTGGGGTATTTAAAAAATTAAATCCTGAGTAGAATAAAGGAATCGAGAAAAAAGCAAGCGAGTGCAAAGGGTTAAGTCATGTTGATGTTGATCACATTTCCTTTACTCATAGGCACCTTGAGGACTGCACTGGGCCTTATCGCCATAGCAACCTGAGCAGTTTGCCTTGAAAATGCTCAGTGGCTAGGAATAAAATTAAAATATAAGTGCCTTGGAAAGAGGGAGCATGGCTCGCGGAGCCCTGTGTCACAGTCACACAGCACATATATGCTGACACACCCACCACGGCATACCGTGCTGCCCCAACAGCTGTGCCCCGCTCCCTCCAAAAGACAGTAGACCCATCCAGTCTGCTCTCAGTCTAAGTCTGCAGGGGTGTGCTTAAGGAAAACCTCGCCCAACTGGGTTGGCTGTATCTATGATGCATTTATTCCTAATCCTCAAATGCTAATAGACTTTTCTGAATGGACATCTCCCTCCCCAGAAAATCATTTGAAGGTGTGTCTTCCGAAGCATCTTGCCCATGCGCCTGTGACAGCCCTCACACCCTCACAGCACAGTGATCTCTCCCTGGGGCTCCCTAAGAGCAAAGCCCTCTCCACGGGGCCGGGGGAGGGGAATGCTTCTAGAGCACAGGCCCTGCCTTAACTAGGGTGGCCAGACCCAAACTCAGCATCCAAGACTCCAACAAGCGTCTCATGTGAAGTGATAGGCTATGTCCTTTGATATTTAAGGTGGGCAGGAGATGGTTCTTTTCCCCAAAACACAGGAAGAAGAAAAGCATCTGTGGACTTGGAACTCATTGATCCTAAGAGATAAGACCCTCCTTGACTCGTCACTAATAGAGGTGTTCTGATGGGGAAAATTGTGACAGAAATCGGGCCAGGGCTGAAGAGGGAGGCAGATTCCCTGGGAAGAGTACAATGTTTGCTTTCTCCATTTTTTCAAATCCAGTTGCCCTTGGGCTGTGTCTTTGATGTTAATGTAGCTAAACCCCCAGTGAGAGTCTCAGAATTTTATCAGCGCAGACACGGGATGCTGGGTTCTCCCATTGCTGGCCTCCCTAGTCAGGAAGAAACTCACACCAGGCCATTGCGTGGAACCCAAACACGAAGCTGTTGTCATTGTTCTTGTCCATGATGGGGTCTTACGTCTCTGTCTCCATAGCAAAATCTCCCAAGGCACAGTACTACCAAAACTACTCCATTTTTATTGGGCAACGTTCATATGCTGATATTGACAAGGCTCTCATTTTGGCTTGGGGAAGTAGTAAGGATGTCTTTAAAATGAGTATAAACATCATGGCTCATTGTCCTGGCTCATTTCAGTTAGATATGAAGGAAGTAAGTCAGGATCTATCATCAAAATTGAGGACATTAGATGGCAGTGTAAATCTTTCCCTGTAATACACATTTTCAAGCCTCCTAGTGTCAATTGTTCCAGAGTCTGAGAGTGAAGGTTAACCATGTGGTACCCGATAGCCCAGGCGAAGGGCCCAGGTGAAGGGCCCAGGTGAAGAACACAGGTAGACAGCAAAGCAGAAGGAAGACAGCATCAGACCTTAGGAGCCTCCCCTTCCCCTGGGAAATTACAGGATTCCTACCTTTAGGCCTGTCATAGCTTGGTCTACTATAACAAAATGTATACTGGGGGCTTCAACAACAGACATTTATTTTTTGACAGTTCTGGAGGGTGGAAGTTCAAGGTCAGGGTGCCACCATGGCGGGATCTGGTGACAGCCCTCTTCTGGGTTGTAGACAGCAGCCTTCTCAAGTGTCCTCACCTGGTAGATAGAACTTTGGTGCCTCTTCTCCTAAGGACACTGATTCCATCATGAGGGACCCATCTTCACGACCTAATATAATCTTAATCACTTCCCAAAGGCTCCATCTCCAAATCCCATCACATTGTTGGGGGAGGAGAAGTAGGGCTTCAACATGTAAATTTTGAGGGGACACAAACATTCTGTCCATAGCAAGACCATTAGGGTATTCTTTTCAAAGATCATTTAAAATGAATGAACTTATGTTCTTAATATCAGTGAACTAATGACCTCATATGACAAGGAGGCACCACTTGATTCCTGAGTCTAGAGTCAGGTCAAGTTCACCCTGCCCTGGGAAGAAATCTCCCTGCCCTAGGGAGAGAAGTACCTATCAGGTGTCCGTCTTGGTTGCCATGTGAACCGCAGTTTCAGTAGCCATTCCAGCAGCTGCTCTCATTAGCTTATTGCACAGTAGGCCACTCATTGATTTCTTCCCAGGGCAGGTTGAACTTGACCTGACTCTAGACTCAGGAATCAAGTGGTGCCTCCTTGTCATATGAGGTCATTTATTTTCTCAGCAAAGATAAAGGGCAAAATGTAGTAAGACATGCCAATGGAAACTGTTTCATTTCTTTTTATAGAAATATGCCATTTTAATGTTTGTAATTAAAAAGGAATTCCTAGACAACAAACACTCATTTACCTTGGCCAAGATTTCCAAAGAGCCCACAACATCTGTATGAGGTCAATGCTCAGTCATTAAAATGGGCCTTTGCTGCTCTGGCCTCCCAAAAGCTGCTCAGGACCCAGGACCCAGGGGTGGAGACAGACATCCCAAGGCAGGCGGGCCAGCCTCTGCCTGTGCAGGCAGCTCTCACTCTGCGCAGGCAGCTTCCTGCCAGGAGCCTGAGAGGAAGCAGCAGCCAAGAACCTCCTGTGCACCATGCCCAACCCTCCACCCGCCTCTCCACTTACTGCTGTAGAATACTTACCCAGGCTGGTGTTCATGGATCATTTAGCCCATCACTTTCTAAAGAACTAAAGGAAGTGTCCCAGCCTGACTCATGGGAAGCTGGATGTCTCGGAATCCCAGGAAGAGAGAGGTGGGGTGACAGCCACTGCCAATGACTAAATCTAAACTAGTTCAACAAGGAGCTACTGGTCTCATCAATTTCTTTACAAAACAGACACACCTTAACCTTTTCCCGACCATTTGCTGTGCACACAGCATCAGGGATGTCTCTCCTGGAGATCACAGCTAATTCAGAAAAAGCCCCTTGGTTTCTGGGACCTCTGTGCTGTTCGAGGTCACCCCCTACAGTCAGACCCAGCAATCCCATTCTGGGAATTTATACAAAGAAAACAACACCACTAATTCAAACAGACATGTGCATCGCCATGCTCACTGCAGCATTCTTTACGATAGCCAAGATATGGAAGCAACCTAAGTGTCCACCAATAGACAAATGGACAAATATATGGTGCATATACACATTGGAATATTACTCAGCCATAAACATGAATGAAATCCTGCCCTCTGCAACAACATGGATGGACCTAGAGGGTATTGTGCTGAGTGAAATAAGTCAAAGACAAAAATCTTATGCTTTCATAAGAGTATAGCACTAATTAAAGGTGTCTAAGAAATATATGAACACACACATAACAGTATATATATAAAACCTGTATTAAAAACCTACACAGAGACTCATACAGAGAGAGAAAAAAACCAATGGTTGTCAGAGTGAAGGGCAGTGGTGGGAAGGAAAAAAAATGGTGCAGAGAATTGAGATATACGAACTTCTAATTATAAAACAAATAAGTCATGGGGATGTAATATACAGCACAGGGAATATTGCCAATAGTATTGTAATAAATATGTAGAGTGACAGTGATCACATCGTAAAGTATATAAATTGAATCACTTGGCTGTGCACCTGGAATGAATATAACACTGTATGTAAATTATACGCCAGTAAGAAAGTCAATTGGCCATGGGTGTGATTACTTCCTTCTAGACTTCCCACTCTGATCCGCTGATCAGCAGGCTGATCTCTGCACCAATATCATGTGGTCTTGATTACTGTCGCTTTACCATAAACTCTGAAACTGGAGAGTGTAAGTCCTCCAAAAACAAAATAAAATGAACACGAGTGCCTCCCCAACCACTCAGCCCATGGGGCCCAGAGCAGGGAAGTCCCAGGCAGGCTCGTCCCCTAGGCCTCCCTGCCTCCCTGCCATACTCAGGGTCCTGGCCACAGAGAGAAAAGTAATCCTTTCCCGCCTAAACCAGCCCAAACTGCTTTATTTACTGTGATCACCAGTGGTTTTTACCGTTTGCAATCTCCCATGCCTTCATGACCTCCTTCCCTGGGCGTTTTGGCAGGCTTGCTGTGTGGGGCTCGGGCACTGGGAACCAGGGCTGACAGCCATAGCAAGTCACAGTAGAAGGTTGAATTTCCAGGCTTCCCATGTGCGGCTCATTATACCGCTCTGGGGTCCTGTTCTCAGACTCAACTACCTGAATATGAAAATAGCTTGCGTTCTCACTCTCTGTCTCAATCTCCTTCTGTCTCAATGCATCTATCTATCTATCTATCTATCTATCAATTATCTATCAGCAATCTATCTACCTATCCATCTATCTCTGCCATGTGGAGCCTCTTGAGAATACCCTGTGTTTGATTAAATGGCTTACTTACAAACCAACAAAAACTTGCTATTAATGTATTCCGAATGAGATGAAAGCATGTACTAGGTCTGTTTTCTGGATATTTTTGTGAAAGAAGGAAAGCCAGGTACTTATCCATGATACATGTTGTTATTTTTTAATTGTTGCCCATGAATGAAGCTCCTGTGCCTGACTGAGGAGTGGCCATGGGAGTTGCCTGTCCCTATCAGCACATGTCACTTCTGTATCTGCATATCAGCATCCTCTCCACTCACTTGGTATAAAATCCCTTACATTTTATTTAATTAGGTTTGTGTTTAAAGAAAAAAGAGTGTATTCCCATAGATTGCAGAAAGACAGAACCTGCATATGTGTGTAGCACTAACTAAGGTGTCTAAGAAACATATGAACACACACATCCTACCTAATAAAATAGTAATATGCAAATTGACCGCACCTTCGCTACACCCAAGCCACGCCCACCAGCCAAAGCCACGCCCACCAGCCAATAAGGGTGAGTATGCAAATTACCCAACAAAGATTGCGGTTAATTTGCATACACATTCAGGAGTGAAGACTGAAGACAACTTAGAAGGAAGACGGAGGAAAAGCAGAAAGCAAGATGGCTGCCAGAGGGAAAGCCCGGGCGGGGCGGGGCGGGGCAGAGCAGGGTGGAGTGGGGCGGGTGGCAGAGGCACGCGGGTGCAGGCGCAGTGGCTGCAACAGCGGCAGCAGTGGCAGCGCATGCGGCCGCAGCGGCCGCTTGCAGGATTTTTCCTGCAAATGGGCTACTAGTTGTGTTATAAAAACCTACACAAAACCTATACAAGATCTATCTATAGATAACATATAGGTATATAACAAAGTGGTAAATACTTTGATTTCTCACCCAGATTTCCAGGTATTCTCTCCTTCCAGGAACATGTCCCATTCAAGTCAGACATGACCATGGGACTTGCTTCAGCCATTTAAATACAAATAGAAATGGTGTATGTCACCTCCACGTAGAAGCAGGTAGAGGCAGTGTGCATTCTCCCTGCTCTCTTGCCCCTCCAGGGCAGACTCTGAGGTTGTTAGATGGCTCTTAGAAGATGGTGGAGCCTCCATCAGCGCAGACCCCTGAGTGTGGGAGATTGCAAATATTGCCCAAACTCCCTCTCCCTGAATCCACAGGATCTGACTATGGGCTCAGCCAGATGAACTTGTTACATATAATCTCCCCATCTGCCTCCAAGAAACCAAAACAACCTCTAAAGAGAAGCAATTAGAACCATTAACAAGAAAAATTAGCAAACAGAAGTGCACAGGCGAGTATCTATCCTGATTATTACAATAGTTTTCAGTTCTTAAGTGTAGTATGTCTGTCATACTCTACCAAATAGGATGATGAATCAACATTTATTGTTCAATGAAGTGCAAGGGACTTCAAATTCACTGTAAAGATGATATTAAGAAATGCTGAAACATCTATTACATCCTAGTTTACTGTGATATGCTTTAAAGGCCAAAGATTTAATTTTCGATTTGGACTTTTTAATGGTTTGATGATTTTTTTCATTGTTTTTATATAGTAACCTATATTGTCTAGCAGGTCAATAAGCTGATAAACAGAAATGCTTTGTCACCATGAGAGTTTAGTTCCAATTTCTTCTCTCTGTAAATTGTCAAAATTTTGACAGTATTCAAGGATTACATTCAAACGTGTGTGCGCAAATGTGCATACACATACATGACATAAAGGAGAGCAATTGTTTATAACCCATTGTACCACATTCAGTGCCCAACACAGCTGTTTGCCAAAATCAGCCAGCAGTCATCCTCCAACCATGTGCAAACCAGGAAACTGAGGCTCGTGCCCACATGGCCTTTCCAGGTAAGTAGTATGGAGCAAGGACTCAACTCAAAAGCCGCCATGGAAGAAGTACCCCTCCTTCTTAGAAGCCAGATTTCCACTGTCTCATTGGTAGACACCAAAATAAGCCAAGAACTTACTTACATGCAAATAGACATATTTCAGTGCTGGATAGATATTCTAGCTAGAATCTTCAAGAAAGAGGCCAGAGACATCACATCACTCAAAGACCTCCGAAAGGGTCAAAACGGCAGAAAATCAGAGCTCCATTTTCTAGTTTTCAGTTTCAGACTATCCGTCCTCAATGTACCACCGAGGCCTCTCACAGACACGATAATCCTACCTCCCTATTTCCAGCTGCATAAATAAAAACACAATTTCCTTATAAAAGTAAAACACCACCTATAGCGTATCTTGCAAGTAACTAATTTTGATCCGTTCAGTCAATCACTGAAGAATATCTGATGAAAAGCTGATGAAATGCTGATGCCACATTTACTCGTGAAATAGCATCAACCTTAAGTACACTAGTTCTCGATTACAAGGAAGAGGCCCACTCGATGTATGAAACACCCCGTGAGAAGGGGAGCCCGACGCGCTCGGCCTGGAGGCGCGGGGCCTACCTGAGATGAGTGAAACAGTGTCTTTCTCCCATGAGACGACGGTGATGTACGCCTCCACCGAGGAGGGGATAATGCACTTGAAGACCGCGACATTGCCTCTCATGGTTTTCTGGTCCTCCACACGGACTGTATAGGGCTCCCGTAAAACTGCAAGACAGGAAGGGGACCGGGTAACACACAGAGACCACCTCCTTCCGAGAGCATCTCATCGGGACATATACCCTGTATCTCATGCATAGGAATGGCACCAGGGAGATTTATTGGGGAAATATTTAAACAATCTACATTTGACGTCTTAAGGACGTTCATTCATTAACAATGAGCTACCCAAATACAAAAGGGCAAGGGTACACTTAAACAGAGTTCATCTCCCCCAAAGGCAGCTCAGTGTGGGCAGTAGCTTCTAAGTGAAGTCATGATGATAGAAAATGGCTCTCCGTGTCCTCTGAGGACCAAGAAAAAAATTTCAGACTCTAAAAAGAGAATTTTAAAACCCAAAGAAGGCAACCTCTCCTGGAAATCCTTGAAAACTACACGACAATTAAAAGAACTCTTCATGAATGACATTTTAATGACAGTTGCAAAGCAGTTTGGGAAACAATGGTCCTTCTGTCCATCATGGAGGGAAGGACGCTGATGAGGGAGCCTGCCCGAACCCACAATAGGAGTCTCCCAGAAAGTGCTCAAAGGGACTTCCATGAATGAAGAGTCTGGGTTCAAATCTGAGCCCTATCACTCTTGCTGGCTATATACTAGGGATTTAGATGAAAACATCTACCACAAGGGATGGTTGTAATGACTTGAGATTGTGGAGAAAGCACTCAGGACAGGATTGGGTAAAGCTACACAAATCCACGCCATGTCCGTGGAATACCTCTGTGTCCAGGACAAGGAGACATCCATGTGTCTCACACAAGTTATCCCTCACGCCAGCTCTGCAGATATGGGAAGGGCTTACTTCCCGAGTGGTTCATTTTCCTCCAATTTGAAATGAGGGTGTTGGTACAGGAAGATCTTCAAGGTCTGGATTTTCTAAATCTTTGACTTTCTAAGATATCCAGATCTCTTAACGTTTTAGTCATTTATTGGAAAATATGTAGCAAGAAAACTAGCATGAAATTAATTTCAAAACATTAACGTATCAACAAACATAGGAACAGTTTCAAAAGGGAACTGTCCTCTTGGGCAGAGGTAAATAATGCCGCCTTGTTTTCACTTCCTTTTTTCTCTCCTTTTCTTCTTTGTTTTGGATTGTTTTTTAATGAGTCCACTGTTACTACTTTGTTGGTTTGTTAGCCATAACTCCCTGTTGGGTTATTTCAGTGGTTGCTTTTTGTGGTACCCATCTGTAACACCATCATTTATAGTCAGGTGATGCTATACCACTTCCCATAGAATAAGAGAACCCTAAAATACTGTACTTCGACGTCTACTCCGGGCCTTACGGCTACTGTCCTCATTTTCTTTGTACAATCCCAAGATACTGTTATTATTTTGTTCAATTATTTTTTAAAGGATTTTACATTTAAAACGGGGTTTATTTACCCAGGTAGTTAACTACTTTTTTCATTATTCTTCTTTGAGTATGCTCTATCAGGTGTCATTTTCTTCTGCTTGCAAGACATTTTTTCTAAAGATGTCTAGTAGTGCAAGTCTTTCAGCTTTGTGTGCCCAACGCCAGTATTTCACCTTTATTTTGGAAAGATTCCTGCGTGCAGATTTCTGGATTCACAGACCCTTTACTTCCAGAACTTCCGAGATGCAGCCTCACCGTGTTCTCACACTGATTCTGACAGAGTCTGTCGTCACCTTTCCCTTTGTTCCTCTCTGTGTGATGGGTCCCTTTCTCTGGCTGTTTTTCACGTTCTCTCTCTCATTGGTCTGGAGCAATGCTATCATGATGCACTCCGGTGTGTTTTTCTTCATGTAGTTTATGCTTAGGTTTCCTGGGCCCGTGGGATCTGTGGGGTTATAGTTTTCCTCCAATTTGGAACATTTTGACTAGTATTTTAACTTCTTTTTTGATTTATTACCCATTTCTCTGGGGAGTCTATTTGTATAGTAAGCTTATTTGACGTATTTTTCAAGTTTTTGGAATAAACGTGTTGTTGGTTTTTTTCCCATCAGTTTTAGGTTTACAGAAAATACAGAGAGTTCCCATACACTCTCCCTCGCTGGCCCTACAGTTCTCATTATAAGCATCTCAATTAGCGTGATACATTTTTATAATTAACAAATGAATAGTTATATTCTTATCAGCTGAAGTCCATGGTTTACATTAAGGTTCACTCTGTTAGACAGGACTATCAATAATGTCGTGTGTTCATCGTTAAGGCATCATCTGGAATAATTTCACTATCCCATAAATATCCTATTCGCCCCACAACCCTTGGCAAGCACTGATCTTTCTACCTTGCCATAGTTTTGCCTTTTCCAGAATGTCCTATTTTGGATTTATACAGTCTGTAGCCTTCTCAGATTGGCTTCTTTCACTTAGTAACATGCATTTAAGGTTCCTCTATGTCTCTTCATGGCTTGATAGCTTATTTCTTTCTATCAATGAGTAATATTCCATTGTTTGGATGGATATACCAGTTTGTTGTTAAGAAATATTCTTATACTTGTTAAAATGTAAAGAAAGACACTACTTAAGAATTTTGCAATAGGAGTTATGATTATTTCAATTGGGAGATAAATTTTGCTCAGCTGTATATACAGCAAGAACAAGTGAACAGGCCAACTCTCCACTGGGACAAACCAGCTAGGGCTGAATCTTTTTTTTTTTTTTTTTTAATTCTCACCCAGGGACATGTTTATTGATTTTTTAGAAAGAGGAAGGGGGAGAGGGAAACATCGATGTGAGAGAGAACATTTTCATTAGTTGCCTCCCATACACGCCCTTACCAGGCATCAAACCCACAACCTGACTGGGAATCAAACCTGCAACCTTTTAGTGGATGGGGCGATGCTCCCACCAGCTGAGCCACCTGGCCAGGGCACCTGCACGTGAATTTTTATAACTGCGTTTTTCATAATTACTAAAAATTGGAAGCAACAAAGATGCCCTTCAGTGTGAATGGATAATGACAAAGACTCCATCCTTGACTAAATGTCTGCCAGGCTCGTCTGAGCCCTCTTCTCAGCTAGTTTGACCGTCTGTGTCTATTCTCCCTGAGCCCAGTTTCAGCACGGGTCCTGCGAAGTCATTCCCCCTCTCTGCTATCTGCTATCTGATCACTGTTAACATCTGATCGAGTTCCTCCTCTCACCTGTGATGTGTAAGTGCTCAGCCCACATTTAACAAGACTCCCCTACCCTTGATGTCTCCTCTCAGTAATTTTCCACCCACTGACCCCCTTGCTTCCCTGTCTCCTCCCTGGTCCCTCCACTGCCCACCTCTGGGATGAAGTGTGGGGAGGAAAGGGGGAAAGAGGGGGACAGAAAGCCAGCACCCTGGGTTTGAGGCACTGGAAGTTTGAGTCAGAGTATCAATTAGTCAAAATGCAATAAATGTGGGGTACGGTTTAGACCTCACCAATGTAATGTCACTGAGCCCAGCTTTTAGTTCCAGCATGTAAGACACTCTGAAACCAAGAGAGGCTCTGGCATCTGAAAGAAGCCAGCAGCAGTCTCCAATTGAGCGTTCACTGGTTCTCAGCTGATGGTGTTTTTGTTTTTCTCTCCTGAATTTTTCACAATATCCCCAGCAAAGATCACAGTGCCTGGAATAGAGGCCACCTTTTCCATTGTCAATGTCGACCCGACTTTCTTTCTTTGTCCATGTCTGACTCCCCCATTAGGACGAGAGCTCCATGAGAGTAGATACCATTTCTTTTCTCCCATCTACTCCGTGCACCCGGCAAAGTGCCGGAACCATAACAGAAGCTCGAGAAAATATTGGCTGAGTGAATGCACTCAAATTGACCCCAAGCACTGTATTGTAAACTTAACATTACCTTCACAGAAGTATTTCCCCCGATTTCCCAGTGTTCAAGGATTTACAAGAACAGAGTTGTAAGAGTTTACAAATGCACTGAACATTTTTTTTGCATGTCGTTCAAAGGGTAAAAATGTGGAAAGAAAATAGAAACACCTCGGCAAGAAAAAGGCGAAAGGGGATTATGTACAAGCACCTGCGTATTTGTTTCACTGGGGGTGAGAACCAACCATTCCCATGTTTTTCCCCAGCAATGTCAGGCACTCTGAAATCCAGTCGAGAGGCCCTCTCAGAGGAGCCTTTGGCGCTGTCAGGAGGGACAGGGTTTTCACTGACTCCCAGCTGATGAGGTTTGAATGTTTGCCACTGGCCCCACCCCTGCAGGCAAGAAGGAATCCACTCGCCCTAGCCGGTTTGGCTCAGTGGACAGAGCGTCGGCCTGCGGACTGAAGAGTCCCAGGTTCGGTTCCGGTCAAGAGCATGTACCTTGGTTGCGGGCACATCCCCAGTAGGGGGTGTGCAGGAGGCAGCTGATCGGTGTTTCTCTCTCATCGATGTTTCTAACTCTCTATCCCTCTCCCTTCCTCTCTGTAGAAAATCAATAAAACATACTGAAAAAAAAAAAAAAAAAGGAATCAGCTCTACTCACCAGCCTTGATGTGGACATCCTGACTTCTAATTTTCCCTGAAGGATTTTCAGCTGTGCAATAGTAAGTATTGTCGTGGATTAAGGTACTAAAGCTCGAAGGAGGGAAGGGGAAAATTTGGAGAGTGCCGTTGGGGTGGACGTGGCGGATCCCGGGGACATCGTAGATCTCCTCGCCCGTCGCCAGGTACCATCTGAGAGACACAGGAGGGATGCCGGCAGCCGGGCAGGGCACCAGGGTCCCCGTGGTGCTCGCGAACACTACCTCTTGCACAGATGCATTGACAAAGTAGAGGCTGGAGTGGAGGTCCTCACTGAAAACTGGAAGACAACACAAGGGTCGGTCAGTTACCGCTCCGGCTCCTTCGGAACTTGACTTTCAGTCAGCCTGGCCTCAGGGGGTTCTTTTGACACATAATTGCAGGGTTTGACTAACACTAAAGAATTCACAATTGCCCAACCTGGTACAGACAGAGAGGCTGTAAAGTAAGCTCTATCCCGGCTGACGTGGCTCAGAGGTTGAACATTGACCTATGAACCAGGAGGTCACGGTTTGATTCCCCATCAGGCCACATGACTGGGTTGAGGGCTTGACCCCCAGTGTGGGGCGTGCAGGAGGCAGCCGGTCCATGATTCTCGCTCATCACTGATGTTTCTCTCTCTCTCTCCCTCTTCCTTCCTCTCTGAAATCAATAAAAATTTATTTTTTTAAAAAAGTAAGGTCCATCCTCATTTCATATTTTTACACAAGCAGAAGTTTCCCAGGGTCACAACTTTGAGGTTTACTCTTCAGCCCCATGCCCTATGCCCTGCTCTATCTTCATGGTACAACCACTCTAGGAATTGACATTATGTGTTTTTGTATTCGTTTTGTATCTGTCTCCCTCTGGAGCATACGCCCCATGAGAACAATGCACTGATCTGCTGACACTGTTACCTGGGCAGAGAATCCAACATCCAGTCACGAGCTAAGTAAGGAGAAGCTCAGTGAAGGTCGCTGACCAGATCCAGGGGCTAGGACCAGATTGTGCTGGTGGGTAGTTACGCTGAGGGCTACTTTTCAATGAAATCAGTCACAATTTTTTAAATTAAAATTGAACATCATACACAAAGCATTTAAAAAAGCAAAACTGGTTTTCTGGAAATAGTGTCCCACCAACAATGCATTTTTTAAAATGGAAACTATGTAGCCACAATAAAGAGAACTTTGACAAAGGCACCCTTTAATTCCATCAAATTATGGCAGTTTTCGTTTAACTGTTTATATTTCCTCTTCTGGTCCATCTGCATTCCTCACCTCTACAATTATCCTACATTTCTTACTTATATAATTATGCTATAATGTGCTTACATAAAATATGCAATTGTTATGGACTGCTTCATTCTCTGAACATTATTTCATATAATTATTTCATCTTTCTATGTGCACTTCACAAGTAAATATTAGCGGATGCACATTTTAGGTAACATGGTTTTCCAAACTATTTTCCCGGTCTTGGTTATTTAAGTGGTTTCTGTTTTCATTGCTGTAAACAAAATGTCTGCAAACCTGTCCGCACACATTTGGCTTCTTAACTTATTTATTGAGTACCCACATCGCACCCAGCAACACTTAGCTATGGAGTGTCATTTATGTGAAGAAAGGAAACTCAACACCATCTAAGACCCCCAAATTTTACAGAATATTTATAAACTAGCGGCCTGGTGCATGAAATTCATGCATGGGGGTGGTGGGGTGGGGGGTGTCCCTCAGGCCAGCCTGCACCCTCTCTAATGTGGGACCCCTCAAGGGATGTCCGACTGCCCGTTTAGGCCCGATCCCTGGTGGGATCGGGCCTAAACGGGCAGTCGGACATCCCTCTCACAATCCAGGACTGCTGCCTCCCAACTGCTCGCCTGCCTGCCTTCCTGATTGCCCCTAACCGCTTCTGCCTGCCAGCCTGATCACCCCCTAACAACTCCCCTGCCTGCCTGATTGATGCCTAACTGCTCCCCTGCCAGCGTGTTTGCCCCTAACTGCCCTCCCCTTTAGGCCTGGTCACCCCTAACTGCCCTCCCTTGCAGGCCTGGTCCCCCCAACTGCTCTCCCCTGCAGGCCTGGGTCCCACCCAACTGTCCTTCCATGCAGGCCCGGTCACCCCCAACTTCCCTCCTCTGATGGCCTGGTCACCCCTAACTGCCCTCCCCTGCAGCCTTGATTGCCCCCAACTGCCCTCCCTTGCAGGCCTGGTCCCTCCCAACTTCCCTCCCCTACTGGCCATCTTGTGGTGGCCATCTTGTGTCCACATGAGGGCAGGATCTTTGACCAAATGGGGTCAGCCATTTTGTGTGTTGGAGTGATGGTCAATCTGCATATTACTCTTTTATTAGATAGGATGCCACACAGATCCATTTCACAGACATCTGTTTTTATGACTTTCTAAAAACGAGTGCACACCCAATCCCATCTTCACAGGACGCCAAAGGGGCCCTAGAGACTGGGAATTAACCTCACTGGGCAGCCATGGGGCTCACGTTGACTGGGCACTGATGGCGCAGCGGGCAGTGCTGGGAGGCTCCAAGTGTCATTTCATTTACTCCGTGAACAGTTCTGCCAGCCGAGTGTGGGCTCCTCTCTCAGGAGGATAATTTGGAGATTCAGAGGGGTTATCGCTTGACCCAGGATGCAGGACTAAGAGGTTGAAGAAACCGTCTTTCTGATGAAGATTTCGTTTCATGATATGGCTGCCTTATTCTGCAAAGCCGAATCTTGGGGAGGCAGCGTGCATGAGCTTTAGAATCCTCCAGATATGGAGTCTTACCTGAACACCCCCTCCTTCCTCCTGGTCTCTCTCCTGCACTGACCAGGAGTTTGCCCCCTGAGGCCAGGGCTGACTCTGGGCTGGGGAAGCGGAGGGGCCACCATTTGTCCAAAGATGGTGGAGAAAAATGCACTTTATAAAAGTAGATTTCCTCAAAGAGAAGACAAGGGTGTTCCACAAGCAGTAACTGATAGTTTCCTCTTCCATCAATAACTAGTTTTCAGCAATGCTCCACAAAGCAGAATATAAAAATTACTGCTAATTAAGAAGTTGGTTCAGATCGGAAGCATGGTTGCAATTTTATATTTGAGTTTTCTAGGAAACTGACATCACCCCAAACAAACTGTTAGGAACAAGGTAGCTGTCACTCTTCAGGGCTAATTAATTCCACCCAGATTCTTTTTCTTTTCCCTGCCACATTACTCTTCTGTTGACTGAATATATTTTAATTTATTCTTTTATATCATAAAAGTAGTCCTGTAGCCCAACCAGGGCACAGGTGGCTGAGTGTCGACTTATGAACCAGGAGGTCACAGTTTGATTCCCGGTCAGGTCACAAGCTCAGGTTGCGGGCTCTGACCCCTGTGTGGGGCGTGCAGGAGGCAGCTAATCAATAATTATCTCTCATCATTGATGTTTTTCTCTCTCTCCCTTCCTTTCTGAAATCAATAAATACATAGATATAGATATATTTTTAAAAGTAGCCCTGTTAAGAATGAGACTTGAAAAATGTGAATGTATATAAGATATATTTCCAAATTAAATGTATAATTTGCTATTGTAAACCACATTCCAAGAGCCAGCTTGTGAAATTACTTAAATAACTATGATGAGAAAAATGCAAAATAAATGTTTAATCCTAATAGTTAAAAAGATAATTAACCTCTGGGGATTACCATCACTTCTCCTGACATTTTTTAAAGGTATTTCATGTTAGTCTTTCTATTTCACACCATTGGGTTTAATAATGGAACATAAACTCATTCTCTAAGATACACATCATTTGGTCACAGGCAAAAAAAAAAAAAAAATCACACAAAAAAACAAACTATATCCCAACAGCTTTTGTTTATTCCATCTAAGGGCCCATCCATCTGCTTAAATAATAGCACTTCGCTGTACGGAGTGCCGTGCACACTTTAAATACAGTGACGTTTGCTCCCTCCAGGAAGTGCACAGGCAATCTGGATGTGAATTATGTGTGTGTGCAAGTTCCTTAACGGAACTGCCGTCTCACAAGAGAAAGCCAAAGAAAACACTGGAATAACCTGCTGTCTGCCTCAGGTCTACCGTCCTGGGGTGTGGACACGGGGTGGGGTGGGGGGGATGAGGGGCTGGAGGGTTACACTATTGGCAGATTTCTCCATATTTTATATCATTACAACAGATGGCACAACCAAAGCTCCAGTGACAACGGGAAGAAGAATGTTATGCTAAAAGGAAAACAAGTCAATATTGCTTTCTTTCAAATTCAAATACGGCGCAAAGAGGGGACGAGGCCGTGAGGGTACAGGAAGTGAGGACACGATCATTCATTTGTGCAACAACCTCTACTGAGCACTTGGCACGTACTGGGCCTTGTGCAAGTCCCAGTAACGCAAGTGTGCATGAGTCACAGTCCTGCTCTCAAGGAACGTCTGGTCTCAGGGGCGCCGTGGCTGGCAAGAGATCAATGATAATTCGTTGGCTGTGTATAGACACAGAATTATTCACAACATGGTAGGGGAGCCTAAGAGGCAGAGACACTAACCCAACCTGGGACGTGAGGAAAGCTTTCCAGAGGTCAGAGGGGAAGCAGATTCTAGGCAGAAGGCATGAAAATGTTAGGACACGGAGTTGTCCCAGGAAGGAGAGAAGTGAGAAGATACTGGATAGCAGGGACCTCAGGACAGATCTAACAGGGATGCACACATCTGGAGAGGGAGCTTGAGGTTCTTACACTCGCTCATTTATTCCATGCGTAATTACTCAGCAACTACTAATTACCGGCCCTGTGCCAAGGCCTGGGACACACTAACAGCACGGCTTACAGGGTGATCTCCAGGAGCCTACATTTCACACGCTCATTGTCAAGTCTAGATCATAAGGGTGTCAAATCTCATGCAAAAAGCTTTATTCTGCAGGCAGTGGGGAGTCCCATGCGTAGGTATTAACCTAAGAGAAATGAATGTGTGTCCCCCCAAGAACTTGTACTCAAATGTTTAAAGCAGCATTACTTATAATCGCCAAATGTGCACACTATTCAAGTTTCTCCATCAAATGAAAAATGGATAAACAAAACCCAGTATATATATCCACACAATGGGATGTTACTCAGCAAAAGAGAAATGAAATACTGATACATGCTTTAAATATGACTGACCCTTGATAACCTTATGCTAAGCCAAAAGAAAGCTAATCATAACAAGTACATTCTATATGATTACATCCATATCAAATTTCCAGAGGAGGAAACCATATGGAGACGGAAAGTGGATGCCTGGTTTACTTAGGACTAGAGGTGAGGGTGAGAGGGCAGGGGAAGGATAACTAAAGAATGAAGAGATTCCTTTTGAGATGATTAAAATGGTCTGAACTCGACTGTGGTGAAGGATGTATATATCTGAAAATTTACTAAAAACCAATGAATTGTTCAAATGAGTGAATTTTGTTGAACATAAATTATATCTCAATAAAGTTATTTTAAAAAATAGAAAGGCAATGAACGTTTTGACACAGAACAAGCAATTTCCCAGATTGTAGTTTTACAAAGGAAATACCGGGCGCATGAGGAGTGAAGACTACAGGAAGGAAGTCAGAGTAGGCCGCGGTGGGTGGCCTAGACCTCCCTGGGCACTGATGATGTGAAGGGAGGAGAAAGCTTAACTACAGAGATATGTCTGCTATGATCCCACCGAATTTGTGGTCAGGGGTATAGAAGTGATAAGAGTGAGGACAAGGAAAAAGCCATTATGATCCTAATTTAACAGCTTGTATACCTGACTACACAGCTGCATGAATAAAAACAGAGAACATGCAGGTGGAGCTGAGTGAGCAGAAGAGACAGCAATGCCAGTTTCACTAAGGTTAAGGGGACAGTGTTCTTGGGTCTCCCACTAAGACGTTGGGAATAGGGGTCCCAGACCCCAGAGAGAGACTGGATATAAGGGAAGCTGAAGCCCATCACTGGGTGACAGGTACCAAGAAGAAAGTAAAGAACAAGGAGACACCAAGCCCAGAGATGGATTCTCGGGGACCGTTAATATGTAAAAGTCAAGCAAAAAATATCTGGCCAAGGATTGCACCCCAAAAACATAAGGAACTCCTGCAAGTCAATAAGAAAAAAAAGATAATCTAATAAAAACGGGCAAGAGACTCGGGCAGTCACTTCCCAAAGGCCAATATATAAGTGATCAATAAGCACATGGACAAGCACTCAATGTCACTGTCATCAGGGAAATGCAAATTAAAAGCACACGGAGTTACCACTACACACCCATTTCCATGACTAAAATGGAAAAGAGAACATACCGAGTGTCTCAAGGATATACTAGCAGAGCAACAGGGATCTCCTAAGTTGCTGGTGGGATTGTAAATTGATCATCATTGTGGAAACTGTTCCCCAGTAGCTATAAAACCTGAAAATATGCATTCCCTAGGACTCAACAGTTCAACTCCCAGATCTTCAACCACCATGCACTCACAGAAAAAGACACATTAGTGTATTCATAGCAGTACTATCTGTAAGAGCCCCAAAGTGAAAATCACTCACATATCCATCAATAATAAAATATAAAAATATACTGTGATATATTTGCACATCAGATCACTAAAAAACAATAAAAATGAACAATCTACACAACCATATTATGAATCTCACAACCTTAATGTTTGAAGGAAATCAAACAAACACAGTAAGAATACATACGATATTGTTTCATTTATATCAAGCATAAAAATAGGAATAACTAGTCTATGATGTTAAGAGTCAGGATAATGGTTACCCATGGGGGGGGGGGCACAGAAAATGGAAAGGGCACGAGGGGGCATTCAGGCTGCTAGCTGTGTTCATTTTCTTGTTCTGGGTGCTGGGTGCACTGATGTGTTCAGCTGGTGAGAATTTCATTTGAGCTGTACACTGGGATATAGTTAGTTGCACACTTTATGGATATATTTTATACTTCAATGTAAAAATTACATATTTTAAAGGAATGGGAAAAGAAAGAAGCATCATAAAGATAAAGAAAAAAATTAGTAGCTCCAATCCTAGAGAGAACGATGCCTTAAAACAAAAGGACAACATTTGGGGACATCAACTGGCGGTTTTCAAAAGTGTCAATTGCTTCAGAGAGATCAGAAAACAGGAGAACTAAGACCGTTAGATTTGCAAATAGGGTATATTCATTTTGAAGGGAAATGCCACTTAGGACTTTTCCTGGTTTTATAGGAACATGCAAGTAGACATGCTTAGTAAAATAAACTTCTTTGATAAAGGTCTTCCAAAATGAAAGGAAATAGAACTTAGCCTTAGGCAAACATTAACTAGAAAGCATAATCCTTAACTGATTCTAAGACTCCAAAATATATTTTGTATTTGAATAAATGCCTTGAAATTTAGTGTCATCTTGAACCAAATAATCTGAAAGCAGATAAATGGATAGTTTAATAATGACTTAGAAAGCATTCCAAAATATTATAAAATAATTCCAAATCAGATTATAAAAATGTAGCGATTGTGCATCTAACGCTAATATTTTTAAATAATTATATTTATTCCTCAGCGTTGAAGCAATGATGCAACTGTCCTCCTTAATAAGAATTTGATAAAACTTCACAATGACACAGAACTGAGAAATGTGAAATTCTGTCTTTGTCCATAATAAAACAATAAAAACAACAACAAAGGAGCCGGATTTATCCTCCTATGTTTAAACATTCGGGCAATAGGGAACAGTGAGGCATGAAAGAAGGAAACAAATGAGGTGGGGCCTACTAATGCCCAGCTTACTTCCTGGAGAGAGTTTCCACATCGTTCTAAAAGAAGGAAACCTAAATGGAACTTGGTGGGATTTCTGAGTTGAGTAGACAAACTGTGCAGCTTGGGGAGGCCAAGGCCACTAGATCTACAGAGCAGAGAGAAGGAAGCGGCAGAGAGAGGGAGCTGCGGAGATCTGAAGAAGGTGCCCTTTGATGAGTCTTTACTGATATTGGCACATGCGGGAGAGCACTACCAATGCTGGATAGGAGACACCATAAAGGAGCGGGTGGAAAATCCCTGAGCTCTCAGATGGGAGAGACTAGTTCATGCTCCGCCAGACAAAGGAGAAAGAACTAATATATAAGGTATCAGATGGAACTCTCAAAAGGCTATCACCACAATAGTGAGGCCCAAAGTAATCAAAACAATTAACAGGAATCCCAGAATGGATCCCAGAGGGATTAAATTGACCCCAAGTAACTTAACTGCACAACAAATACTAGTTAATAAAAAACAACAAATTCAATAATCAATAATCTAACATTTATAATACCTGACATCCAATAAGATATTGGACACAAGCAGGAAAATATGTACTAATGTCAAGATTCAATTCATTCAATAGAAACAGACACAGAAATGACAGATGACAGAACTAACAGACATTGGAATTAAAATACCTGTTATAAATTTTCTCCCAATATATTTTTAAAAGTAAGGAAATAAAGGGCATATAGATGAAAAAAAAAAAAAGGAAGGCTATAAAAATAGCCAAAATGAAACTTCTTGAGATTAAAAATATACTATATGAAATTTTTAAAAATGAGCAAGTAAAATTAACAACAGATTAGACCTTGCCGAAAAAAAATATCAATGAACCAAAAGACAGAGTAAAAGAAAAATAGAAACTATACAAACTGTAAAACAAAGAAAAAGGCTCAAAGACAATAAACATTAAGTCAGTGAGATATGAAACAATATTGTGTGACCAAATATATATATTTGGAGTTCAAGAAGGTGGAAGTCAGACAATGTTTTTCAAGAATTAATTCAAAATTTTCAAAATGTAATAAAACCAGAATCCCCAAAAAAACATAAATTCATTGAACACAAAACAGAAGAAACATGAAAAAATCAATTCATGACACATTAGAATTAAATTGCTGAGTGTCAGTGATAAAGAGAAAAATCTTGAGGGTAGCCAGATTTTTAAAAGTACACATCGTACACAGAGAAACAATGAATGATGGCAGACTTATCTGAAACAATGCAATCTAGAAGACAAACTAAAGTATTATTTAAAAAGAAAAAAGACCTATCTACCAATCTAAAATGCTATACCCAACAAAATCTTTCATAAATGAAGGTGAAATAATAATGAATTTTCAAACATTTGAAAGCTAAGAGAATTCATTGACAGTAGGCCAGAAACACAAGAAATATTGAAGGAAGTCAACATTTCATGTAGAAGGAAAATTATGCCAGGTAGATATTTGTGACTTCACAAAAGAAATTAAGAGTGTCAATAAATGATAGGTATGTGAGTAGATATTTAAAAAAAAAAAAACACCATTTCCTCATTTTAAAAAATCATCAAAGGACAATTTACTATTTAAAGCAAAAATGATAATAATGTATTGTGGGGTTTACAACATATACAGAGAGAAAATGAATAATACTAGATGACAATCTACTTTTACAGGTTTCTTCTACTAAATGTTGTGTTATAATATTATTTGAAAGTAGGCCATGTTAGTTCAAAAATGTATATTGTAAACCATAAAGCAACCACTTTTTAAAAAACCCAAAAGCAAAACAAACTTGGATATTAACCTATTTATGTAGATAATGTGACCATTAAAAAATACTCCAATAATCCATAGGAAACAAGATAAGAAAAAAATCAGAGAATAGATGGAATAAAGAGGGAACAATGATCAAGATGTTATATTTAAATCTAACTAAATTAATGTTCACATTAAATATAAATGGCCTAAGCACCCCAATTAAAAGTTAAACTGTCAGAATGGATGAAAAATCAAGACCTAACTATATGTTATCCAGAAGAAACCCATTATAAATATATTTTTTAATTGGGTAGGTTAAAAGTAAAAGTATAGAAAACTACATCATGCTAACACTTTAAAAAAAGCTTGAGTGGCAATATAAATATCAAAGTAGATTTCAGGATAAGGAATAAGTACTAGAATGCTTGCTTCCTAATAATAAAACCATCAACTCATCAAGATGACCATCCTACATGCTTATGTACCTAATAAGAGAACATCAAAGTAGAGAGCACTGAGAACTGGAATTCTTTCTTTTTTAGTGCTAATTGCCATTGGGGTGATAACAATGTTTTCTGTTGAGTATTAATCTGCCTTCTTATATTTTTATGTTAATAAATTGTGCATACAAAAAATTGAATCTTATCTCCCATGCCTATGGTTGGGTTACTAGGCTCCATCCATATTGGTCTCCTCAGGGCCTTGGGTCTCCAAACGCTTCCCTACCTCATGGCCTGCAAAAATACTGGACTCTTTGCTGAGAAACTTCATCATCCTTTGCCTAATACTACTAATTCTTTGAATTTCAGCTTAAACATAATTTTTTTTAGGAGTTAATTCCTGGTCTTCTACTTCCCAGACTAGACCCCATGTCCTCTCGGCTTGCTGCATCATTCTTTCCCAGCTCTTAGCTTTTGGTGTGTGTCACACACACACACACACACACACACACACACACACACACACACCACTATATTGTAATCTACAAGGGGATGCCCTACATATAGATGATGCAACCTTATTCCTGGTGCATAATGCCCTGCGTAGTACATCAAAGAAACCCTCAAAAAGGACTAAGTAAATATTTAAAATATATTATGGTTATGGATACATAATTCCTTTAAAGGAATAATATTTAAACTGCACTTCATATGCATCATTGATTACAATCTAAATTCCATTATATAGATGTCAAGGGACAAGAATGAGTGGCTTAGAGAAGGAATTTCTCAGATATCGTAAGAGGAACACATTTATGAGGTTTTAGCTACTATGTGTAAGAATGGGTTTTTTTTTTAATCCAATATTTGTACTGATTTTGCAACAAGGAATAAGAGCTCAATTTTGCTATGTGTTTTACAAAATCTCTGGAGGGGAAAAAAAGAAAAATGTTAATGTTTTACCCAAAAAACATCTAAGTATTGTTTGCAATATCCTCCCAGAGAAGTATTTCCATATGTGTATAGGGAATTCATTTTCAGATAAAGTCCCTGTCCCTTTGGATGGATGAAAGTCACTCTCAAAACTGTTGGCAGTTAAGTGTACATTTTCAGAGAAGAATATAGACTCTATAAGAGTAATATGTATGTAGTTTGCTATGTGCTGCATTTTATATTTTAAGCTCAAAGTTTTCAAAAGGCATGGAAGTGGCTGATGATTTGGAAAGAGCAGAACGTACTGTGGGAATTATGATTATGATTATAAGCAGCAAAGCACATGAATAAACCCAAATAATGCAAATGACTCCTTAGGAATTGGGAGCATAAAATTTGGGAACAAAAATAGAACAAATTAATGGAGAAAGAGCGATGAATACAGATTCACATAAGGAATTAAAATTAAGAAAAGCATCAACAAATAGAGTGGGGAGAAAGCTAACATCATGATGCAGTTGACAAAATTGCTTTCTAGGGATTAAGAGGCTTGTGAGAGAAAAAAGTTTACAAAAAAGAATGTAGAAACATAGTAATATAAACTAAAAACACAAAACAACAATAAAATAAGACCATCAGAGGACAGGAAGAATAAAATGAACTGAAGCCAACTGAATCAACTATCCTATGATTAAAGAACAAAGATGAATTAAAACCAGGGACTTCAATGGCACTCCAACAGAAAAAAATATAAAATCTAAGTCTGGTAGTGAAACCTTAAGCTCCAATGTTAATTGAAAGCATGGAAGTCAATGATAAAATGACCCATGTTCTTAACCTCATGGCTCAGCATCATTTTCGTTTGCTAGAACTTCACCTTGCCCAGGGGCACTCAATTTTCCATCTTGCTTTGGCCTGAGGACTTACATAAGTCTAATTTTTAAAGTAATTTATTTTTTTAGGTAAAGCCTAAAACAAGTAATAAAACAAGTGACCATTCTCATAATTGCAAATATACCCTAAGTCATAAGTGACAACAAATCTTCCAAATGAGAAAGATTCTTAGAGGATTGACTTGGGTCTAACCTGCTCCCTCCAATGCACCAGCCTAAGTTCAAGACCCAGCTACTGCTTCCTCTTGTATGACTTCTCTCGCTCACTCCAGGATGGTAAATCATGGACGACCCATCTGCCACCATTGGCATCTCACTGCTACCATCGTCTTACCTCACTCCCCTCTGTCCTTAGGACTATGTGTAATTTTCTTTACTATAATCTTGAGGGCATTCTAGGGGCAGATGGGTGAACAGTGACAGAGCATGGATGCTCAGCTGCCTCGTCTTCCCAGCAATGCATGCTGTCTCCAGAGCAGTGACATGAAAAGCCTGTGTCTGAGTTCCAGGTAGGACACCCCCCTCTCTCTATACACCACACAGAATGCTGGGGAACATGGCGCAGAACTCACCTGACTCTTTCATCTGTACTCTCAGACCACCTTATCGAGTTTTGCATTTTTTGCCCTTGCTTCCCCATATTGCTAATTCACGTGACTCTATTCATTGCTAAAACACGTTGTACCTTGGATGTACCAAAGGGGACATTACCGTCCTAGTACACCATCTGCTAACACAGAATTGAGTTCCTAGAGAATACAATGAACACTTAAATGTCACTCAAGTCAGGCCGCCGCTGAAGTAGAAAGGGTGTTTCCTTGGGACAGAAGGTGCCATCTTCCTTGGGGCTCTCTGATGAGAGGAGGCCACGGGCTGGTATGTGACCTCTCTGGACTGCTGTGTGCCTTTTACAGAAAAACACAACACTGACCTAGAAGCCTACACCCCGACTGCCAGGCAAGAAAACAAAGACATTTTCAGATATGGCAAAGCCAAAAATGTTAACTACCCTCACCCCATTCAAAAACTACTGGAAGGTAGATCAAAAGGCAGCAAACCAAGAAAGAGGCATGTGTTAGACACAGGAAATGGAGCCTCAAGCACAGGTGAGACACAAAGGGATGTCCAGAGTGACTCTGCAGGGTGACAACAGCAGAAACGAGTCCGGTGGTGCAGCAAGAAGGAGCCCGGAAGAGGTTTCAAAAAATGAATGAGGAAATAAACATCTGGAGGCCCCGGGGTAGCTGCGTGTGGTCAAAGGCATGCCTCACCCTGCTGCACAGCGTTGGGGGTGAGTTAGCTCCACATGCAGTGAAAACAAGGAAACAGAAAAGCAAGCGAGTGTTAATCCCAGGGAAACACAGGCTCCAGTGGATAGGAAAAGTGTTCCTAACATGCCATGCGGCTCAGCTGTAGCAAGTGTTTGCCTAGATATAATAGCATAAACCCTAAATATTAGTTTAACCCAATATCATTATATGGGAAAAAATAGAAGATAAGGAGGAAAGGCATTGGCAGTGCATACAATTAAGTTAAATCTATATATATAAAAAGGCTAATATGCAAAATGTCCCCTCAGGAGTTCGAACGGGAGACTGGGAGTTCGATCGCTTGCTATGACGTGTGCTGACCACCAGGGGGTGGTGCGGAATGAAGGAAGGCTCTGGCCAGCAGCCGGGGAAGGGAGGCCCTGGCTGTAAGCCAGAAGGCACCAATAGGCCCTGATCGCTAGCCAGGCCTAGGGACCGTACTCATGCATGAATTTCATGCACCGGGCCTCTAGTAGATTTATAAGCCTAAAGACATTGTGGACGAAAGGGGCCACATGCTGACCTGACAAGCTCAGGGGAGGCCTGCATGGCTGTCTTGCAAACTCAGAGACCTAAAGTCACCACAAAGGATGGTCTAAATGAAACTTTGACTAAAAGCAGTGATGGTGGGCAGTTACATCCTAGGCCGGTATCTTCACTGACTAGGTCAACCTTTACCTTAACTGGGACTATCTGTCTTTTTGCATCTATAGTAACATACCCTTGAAATGTCTAAGTAACTTGTAACTTCCCTTTTTCTGGACTCCTCGGGGCACAATCAAATGTCCTGGGCGCCAGGACAGAGACACAAATTCCTTCATTATCATGTAAATTGTTCCTGCACTCACCTAAGCGTGTGTCCATCATTTTACTTTTTAACCAATCCCAGGGGTTCCCCCCCCCCCCCGCCCCCGCCCCCGCCCCGCTTTGCTTTATCCCACCTCCTTAATCTATCACCAATGGGTTTCATGTAACCCACCTACGTCCCTCCTTTGACTGCAATGTATAAATACAGATGTAACCCGCCATTCTCCAGAGCATTATCTCAATTCCTTGAGGTTCTGCTTCCCGGCATATGTCAACAGTTTGGCTCAAATAAACTCACAAAAATTCTTTACAGGTTTCAATTGTTGTTTTTTTTTTACGTTAACATTACTAAGGAGGAAAGGCATTGGCAGTCCATGAAATTAAGTTAAATAGATTTATAAGCCTAAAGAAATAAGTATTTCAGTGTACACAGAGAATTTGAAAATACAGGAGTGGGCAAAAGTAGGTATGCAGTTGTTCATATGGAAAAAGACATGCAGGTTATGATCATTACAATAGCTCTATTAACTAAAAAAAAAAAATAAAAAAAAAAGTCACAATGCAGCTGTAAACCTCCTTTTGCCACCTCTGGTGCAGATCTGAATATTAGGAGGGCCTGCCGGGGCCTCATCGCCTCACATTACTCTATGGTCCATGCTCACTGTTCCTTCTCTGATGCTACCTCCTCCTCATCCCCCTCGCTCATTCCAGGCTCTTTGGTCTTCCCACCTTCCCTGGAGCATCCCCATAGGCTTGACTCCTGGGTGTGTATACCCCTGTCTCCCGCTGCCTGGGGACCACCTGGCTCCTCCCTCCCCTTTTCAAGTCTTTGCCAAACCATCTCCTCCCCACTGAGGCTTCCTCTGACCTCAGTGCCTCCACCACAGGGCGGTCTCCAGGCTTTCCACAGCATTGATCCCTCCTGTGTCCTGCATAATTCACTTGTTTATGGTCCTTTCTGATTGTCTCTCTCTCCCTCCCCTTCAAATTTTAGTTCCCGAAAGGTAGATAGTTGGTTGATTTTATTCCCTGCTATATCTCAATAATTACTTCTTGAAAACACGACTGTTTGGTTCCGTTCAATTAAATATACACAAATAAATCTCAGAGAAATGGAACCTTTTACAATTTGCCCTTCACTAGAAGTGATTCATAATTCCGCCTGTGCGTTTGCAGAGCATGGGGCCCATCCCAAAGCATTTGTTGCCACCCCTGTCTCATTCAATCACGGAGTGTTACGGTCACACCCTGTGCTAGGTGACAGGACAGAGGCCTAGCGTATGGGTCAGGGCAGTACAAAGAGGAGGGTGCCCCTCACTCCGGGAGGTGCCTATGTATTTGACATTAGCGGACTCTCTAGTTATGCGGCTTGCCAGCCTCATTTCTACCAAGACAGTATCACCAATGCATTTCCCAACCTTAAATTTAGTTTAAATCTATCCTTACGGCCTTGTTTTGGTTGTAACTGAATAGCTAACATTTATTGAATGTGTACTGTGTGCCAGGACCATGCAAAGTACTTTCGTACAAAACCTCCTTAACCCTCGAAACCAATCTTACAGGCAGTTGTCATTGCTATTGTCATGTGAGAGGAGAGAAACCACATAAGCTTTGGGCTCTGCAGTAAGGAGCAGACCTGGGATTTGAGCCCCGGACTCATTTGAGCAGGGCCTGGGTTAGAGCTCAGACCTCCTGAGAATGAGGCTAGTCCCGGGCTCGCTCCTCAGAGGGAAGCAAAGGCACCTACAATTCTGTGTTCAGTTCCTTAAAGGTCAAAATCCTCAAGTCAGACGCCTCGGACGTACCCACTCTTGCCATATAATGATTTCCAATTCTCATCACAAGACGTGCTGGGCCAGGAACTGTATTTCTCGGGGCTCATTGCAAACAAAGCCTTTCTAACCGAGTCTTGGTCATCTTTCATCTCTGTCATCACCTACCTCCAGCCAGACTGAGCTCAGCAAGGACATCCTTAAACTAGAACTGCACACACACAAAAAAATCTAAACTCTGCCACTGAAATGTCTTTGATTATGGCACTTATTTCCTTTAACTGTCTTCTTTTTTTTCTTTGTTCTAGAAAATCCTAATTACCTTCCTTGCTGTAGTTCTTCCCCAAATTAAAACTGTGATTAAGGATTGAAACAACCAAACCAGAAAACGCGGTGTTCAGAGTGGTTTCCTCTGAAGACATCCCCGGGGCCGAATCCCGGTGAAACGCAGCCTGTTCAAAACACACCGAGGCATTAGCGCTCATTTACAACTGCACCAGGCCTTTCCAGCTCTCGGCTGGAATTCATTAATTCTGACAGTTTGCCTAGCACACTAGAATGGGTTCGCTGAGTCATAGAAACTGCGATAAAAAGAGAATCCCCACCTTCTCCCTGCTATCAAGTGCTCATACGAGAATGGGGTTTGAGCAGTTGCAAGGCAACCAGACACACCATTAACAACCCCAGAACCTATGAGGTTTCACCCAACGGAACCCTCCCGGCCTCTGGAATCTTCTCCTGATGTGCGCCAACCAGCTGTGTCACGGGCCCGAGCAGCCCTGGGGCGCAGACGGAGGTCTGAAAACAGAGTCCATTATCCCGCCCCGGGAATCTGACTGGATTTGGATGTGACACTTCATTCGGAGGAGTGTCCCGGAGGCATATCTCTTCCTGAAGGCTGGGGCTGCCGTGGGTGGCTGGCTGCTGCCAAATGAGTGCTCCAGAACAGTTCTAAACTTAAAGAAGGAGGACTTTGAAAATATTCCCTTCGCGGTGGCTTCTGAAGACCAAATTGAGTTGTGATGTCTGGAAGTCTCACCGGAAAATTTTAAATTAAGCCAACCCAGGCATCACTCATTTCCAAGAGGGAGCGGGACGACAGTGCCAGCCTCAGCCTTTCCCGGTGTTTGATAAAAAATCAGATCTTATTTGTAAAGACAAACTAGTTCTAAGCTGAAATGGCATGACACGGAGGAAATCACGCCCAGCGAGCTTGGGATCCTGTTATAACTCTCTCCACATGAGAAGTACCTGGTGTGAGATGTGGATGAGAAAGTTACCAAAGCAACACCACGTGGGGGAGAGGCAGGAAGAGGGACAGGGATAGGAGCTGGCCTCACAATACTCCCGCTTCTAGATCAGCAGGGTCCTCATTTGCATATTTTGGGATGGCTACCGTATCATATTAACTGCAGTGCATGCAACCCACTCCTGACTGACGCCCCACGTGGACACCATTAGGAAATACGATAAAGCAATTCTATTACTATCAGGAAAAGTTGGCAATGGAAAGTAAACCCAGGGTCCCAAGGAACCCTGATAGGAACTGTTCCCCTGTTGGCCTGGAGATGAAAGGAAGGCCGCTTCCGCCCAGCGCTGAGCCTAGGGCTGCAGTGTTTCAGGACAGTGAGACTGTGGTGCAGCCACAGCCTTGAAGGTTGACTGGTCGATGGTCAGGTTCCTACGCCTTTTATTAAGAAGCATGAAATAACTGGGGATGCATATTGCCCGGCCTTGGACTAGATATATTGATTCTATAAGTTGACCGCCTTGGAATCTCCTTCTTGAGGCATGTGGGGTGGGTCCTGCAACGAATTACATATTGGCTCTAATCCCTACAATAACATAGAATTATTGAGACAATTTCAAGTGAGCACGGATGGCAAGATAAATTCCTTTTTGTCCCTAAACTGGTCCTAATTAGCTGCAGGTCCCCTATAACTGGAAGATTATAGCTCAAATCCAAGTTATAAGCATAAGAATGATGAATTCAGATCACTTTTTGAGAGGAATCAAAATGTGAAGAAGGCAGTAGATGTGACCATTATCACTATTTAATGATGCCGTGTGCTAGGACTGGGCGTGGAGCCAGCCCCTCGGAGATGACGGTCACCGGCTATTGTTCCTTCCACTTTAAGTCTTTGCTTCCTGTGCTGGGGAAGATCTATGCATTTGGCAGGTCAGGCGAATGCATAAAGTGATCTGGGGACATTACACCAACAGCTAAAGTTTTATATGGAAAAACGTTCGCATCCATTTTTCTCCCAACATCTGAGAAACACGTTCTCTAAAATCAATACGACCATTCACCCATGAGGCCATTCTATGCCCAGGGCTGTGCCAGCACGGGGGTGGCATGGGGTAGAGGGTGCAGGTAGGCACTGGGGGAATACAAAGCCAGGTAGCTGCTGCCCCTGCCATGAGCCATAGGTGACAGGAATGACAAGAAGGGAGGATGGAGAACGTGGGGAGGAGGAGGCGCAGATGGAGCTGGGACAGAGCCCGGGAGGGCCGTGGATGCTGCCCGCTAGCTATTTGGCAGTTTCGATCCCCACTGGGTCTCTTCTTCCACGTGGAGGTTCCTCATATTGAGAGGTGACTCTCTACTGAGGGGCCGCTTGGCAATGCCGGGTGACACTGTTGATGGTCACACTGGGGGTTGGGGTGCTACAATATGTAACGACCAGAGGCCAGGGGTGCTGCTAAACCTCCTACAGTACACAGGACAGGGCTGGCAACAAAGATTAATCAGCCCCGAAAGCCAGCAGCAGCATGGCCGAGAAACCCTCATTCGGAGGGCCATACCCTCGGGCTTTCTGTCCTTCCCTCCATCACCCCCGACAGGAGGCGAGTTTGGGAGAAGGAGGGGCACATCCTTCTCCCAATTAGATGTGCGAGCACTTGGGCCTGGGGATGCACAGCCCCTGAAGGAATTGGGAACTCGGCCTGAAGATGGAACCCAGGGCCTCAGCTCTAAGGAAACTCGAAGTAAGGCTCTCGGCTTCAACAGCTTCTAAGGCGACCAGACTGTAGGGCTGCTCTAAAGAGCCTTTAAAATATGCTTTTCATTGAAAACGTGTAACTACGTGTGGTGATGGAGGTTAACTAGACTTACTGTGGTGATCATTTCACAATATATACATACAGTAAATCTAGACTGTGTTGTACACCTGAAACTGATATATGCTATATGTCAATTACATCTCAATTTAAATATTATATTATACTAGGAGCCCAGTGCATGAATTTGTGCACCTTGAAAGGAACTGTGGGCTGCGAGGCTGTGGTGGGCACCGGGGCGGGTCTCAGCCCATCCTCTGTGTTCCCACCTGGGCCCTCCTGCGTGGCCCCTGGTCCCCTGTCTGCCGGCAGCCCTGCTCCTGCCACCGTTGCTCCCACGCACTGACTGCGCTGGCCCCGCTAGCACCCGCTGACAGCACAGAGCGAGCGGGGCCAGCGCCAGCAGCAGGTGCAAGTGGCAGTTGCTGCCCCGATCGCCCCTCTGGAGCAGGGTGGATGGAGAAGCCCTCAGGGGCAGCCAGAGCCAGCAGCCACTGCTCGCATCTGCTGAGGGCGCTGAGTGATAGGAACTGGCAGCGGGTGTGAGCAGCGGCTTCGGCACCAGCTGTGGGTGCAAGCAGCAGCTCCAGTGCCAGCAGTGGGTGTGAGAGGCAGTGGCCAGCCCCAATCACCCCTCAGGAGCAGGGGTAGGTGGAGAAGCCCTGAGGGGCGACTGGGGCCAGCAGCCGCCGTTCACACCCGCTGACAGCGCAGAATGATCAGAGTCGGCGCTGGGTGCTGACAGTGGGTGTGAGCAGTGGGTGCAGCTCCAGCTGACAGTGGGTGCAGCTCCAGCGCCAGCAGCAGGTGCAAGCACCAGGCGAGACTGACTGGTGCCCCGCCTTGGCCTGGCACCCCCGCTCACTGCTCCACCATCCCACCGTGGTCGACGCCTGCCATGTTCCGCACTCTGCTGCCTGCTGCCGACGCTGCCATGTTCCGTGCGCACCTCTGGTAGTCAGTGCACATCACAGCGACCGGTTGTTTGGTTGTTCGGTTGTTCCGCCATTTGGTCTATTTGCATATTAGCCTTTTGTTATATAGGATTAAAATTTAAAAATTATATTTTGGGTGTGTTTTATTGTTAATCCTCACCCGAGGAAATTTTCCCATTGATTTTTTTAGAGAGTGGAAGGGAGGAGGAGAGAAACATCGATGTGGGAGAGACACATCAATTGGTTGCCTCCCATGGATGTCCACACAGGCCATATGGTTAAAGAGTGGCAGAGCCACACTCAAGCCAGATCTGTGGAATTCCCCAGCCCGGGCTTTCCTTCTATAACTAACTCTGAGCTTATGATCTTAAATAACACAGATGATTTCGGCCTCAAGTTATCCTTTCCAACCTTCTTTAAAAACCTAAAAAGTTGGAAATTATCTAAATAACCCATTAGAAGAAAATGATTAATTGTGGAGCATTGGTTTACTGGAATGTTATGGATCAAAATTACATTTAAAAAGACTATGAAATACTATAGAAATATTTAAGATACAATGTAAGCAGAAAGCAAAATTGTGATTATACCATGATTTCAATTCGAAAAATAAGTTTATATGTGTTTATTTAAAAAAAAAAAAAAGACTATAAGGAATGTTCTAGAATTCTGGGAGTTAAGACTATAGAAAATATTTCCCTTGTCTAATTTCTTGATTTTACTAATGGATGGCTTTTACTAATGGACTCCTGAATTCTGTCTGTTAGTTGTAAAGGTAGGTTTTGATTTCACTGTTATACGGGAATGATGACTATGATAAAGATCACACATTTTCTAAAAAAGCTTTATATGGAAATCAATCAACATTTTCCGCAGCTATTGGAGGAATGTGCACGTAAAAGCCAGCAACCTCTCTGGGCAGTGATTCATACGTCAAAGATCAGCGACTAATTACAGGGCTGATGGCTCCAAGTATCAGTGAGGGGAGGACCACCCTGGGTCAGCCTGGCCTCGGTCCCTCTGCTTATGAACCTGAAACCAGGAGGGAGAGCCTGGGCAGCTCCTTCTGACGGTGTGTTTGCTTCACCCGACGTTGATGGTACCAACCCACTTCTTGCTGGCATTTTCTTGAACCGTTTTGCTTGCCGGGCTGCTCTGGGCTCTGTCTAGCTGGACAACAAGGGGACCTAGAGCAAAATTAATTTATCTAAGCCTCAATTTAGTTATCACTAAAAGGGAACTAAAATGAGCTTATATTTATGCAAGTAAATATGTATATTTAGTGTAATGCCTGGCCAATAAATGTTCAATGAAAGGCAGTTAGTATTATTAGTAATAAAAGAGCAGCAGTCATCAAGACCGTATGTAGCCGAAACCGGTTTGGCTCAGTGGATAGAGCGTCGGCCTACGGACTGAAAGGTCCTAGGTTCGATTCTGGTCAAGGGCATGTACCTTGGTTGCGGGCATATCCCCAGTAGGGGGTGTGCAAGAGGCAGCTGATGGATGTTTCTCTATCATCGATGTTTCTAACTCTCTATCCCTCTCTCTTCCTCTCTGTAAAAAATCAATAAAATATATTTTTAAAAAATCAAGACCGTATGTAAACTGTTTGCTCTGCTCACTTAGGCTGAGGAGAGGATTACCTTCCCCCCTCTCTTTATCTTTCCTTATCTCAGCTGTTGACAAGGAGAAAGGAGGGGCCCACCTGGTCTAGACAGGGGACAACAGCATAAAGGGAGGAGCCTGGCCCCTTTAAAGGGAAGGGTGGGGTCCGGCCCCTGAGGACTCAGACAGAGAAGCCCACCTACGTGGGGGCGGGGCAGTGACAGAGAATCTTGTATAGGAAAGAGATGTGTTCACCAACAACCTCTCCCTCCCTTTTATCAATTTCCCATCAACGTATTGGTTTGCTGGGTCAGCCATAGCAAATACCATAAACAACAGGGATTTATTTTGTCACAATGCTGGAGGCTAGGAGTCTGAGGTCAGGTTTGGTGTCTTCTGAGGTCTCTCTCTGTGGCTTGTAGATGGCCATTTGCTCTGTGTGTCCACACCAGGGGTCCTCAAACTTTTTAAATAGGGGGCCAGTTCACTGTCCCTCAGACCGTTGGAGGGCCAGACTATAGTTTAAAAAAAACTATGAACAAATTCCTATGCACACTGCTAAGTCGGCTGCTAAGCAGGACAGGCATCGGTGGCAAAAACACCTGGCGGGCCAGATAAATGTCCTCGGTGGGCCGCATGTGGCCCGTGGGCCATAGTTTGAGGACCCCTGGTCCACACAGTCTTCCCTCTGTGTGTCCATGAGTCCTATTTTCTTGGTCTTAGAAGGACACTAGTCATCTTGGATTAGGGCCCAGCCTAATGACACCCTTTTACCTTAATGACCTCTGTAAAGGCTCCATCTCCAAATCCAGCCTCATTCTGATGTGCTAGGTGGTAGGTCTTCATATAAGAACACTGGGGGGAGTAGAGGGTGGGGAGACACAATTCAGCCCATAACACTGAGGATAAAATACAGCTTTTATTTCCCACAGTCACTGTGTCTCTTAAAACTTGTAGATTAGTTTTCTCCAGCAAAGAAAATCTACTAAATCGGGCAAGGAGTTTAGTCTCAGCTGCTCATTCCACTTCAGTCTAGTTTTCAGACATGGCTTCCAGCAGCCAGGCCACTGTCCCAGGTGGAAACCCTCTTCATGAAAGCCCAGCTCAGGAAGAAGCAGTGAGGCCTCCTCTTGCCATGTGTAGACCAAAAGCCCAGCAGGCCTTTACTAAGAAACAGGAAGGGTATCTTGGCTATGGAGTCCCCCCTGAGGAGCAGGGGTCCCAGCCCCACACCAGGCCCCCAGCCCGGGGTTCCAGCACCAGGAGAGAAGTCCCCGGAACTCCTGGCTGTGAAAACCAGCGCTACAAGCAGCCCTCTGCCACCCTAATTGCTCAGCCGGTAGCAGTTATAATTGGAAGCAGAAATCAACTGTCACTTTCTCTGTCACCCCAAATTCAACCCATCAGAAAACCCGTTCTATCTCCTGGAATCATGCCCACCTTTCGCCATGTCCATATCACCTGTCGTTAGCAGTGTTGCAATGACCCCTATCTGTCTGCTGCCTCATGTCCCGCCCTCATTAGGTCTACTTTCACCGCAGTAGCCAGAGAAACCCTGTCATATAATAAGTCATAAGTGTCATATAATAAGTCGCATCATGTCAGTCTGCTCAAACACCTGCAGTGGCTGCCATCTCCCACTTCCTCTCTGTTCTCATCAACTACTGCACCCCTTGCTTCCCCTGCTCTTGTCACAGTGGCCTCCTTACGACACCTGAAACACACGAGACACAGTGGTGCATGCTGTTTGCTCTGCCTGGAAGCTCTTTCCCCAACACCTCCGTCAGACTTATTTCCCTGAGCATCATACCTGCTTGGCGGACTCTCTTCCTCACCTCCTCCAGGGACTCACCCAGATGTCCCCTTCTCAGCCTCCCTGTCTGAAAGTCCACACTGTAATGCCACATCTCCCCTAAAATTACTCTTCCCCTAACATTGCTCTTCTTTGGTGCTTCATTTTTCCCAATGCCCCAACTCTAACACAACGGGATACATATTCTAGGTGTCTTCTTTATTGCCCCTTTTCATTTCCTAGAATTCAGCTACCTTAGGGCGTGGTGTCTGCCTGTTTTCTTCTGCTATATCCCCAGCACCTAGAATCAATGTGCGACACACAGTAATCATCCTCAAAGTATTTGCTGAATGGACGGACAAACGATACACATCATCATGGATAAATCTCAAGGCAATAATGTTAGAGAGAACAAAGCTGGTCCCAGATGAACCCCTCCTCTGTGGTTCTAATCACCTAAAGTTGAAGAACACACGCATCTTAGCAAGATGTTCCTTAGGCTACAAACATCCGTGACCCAACCACAAAGAAAAGCAAGGACTAGCTAACATCCAATTCAGGAGAGAGGGTCCCTCTGTGGGAAGGGATGTAATTGGAGGGGACACAGGGTTTTCAAGGACACCCTTCTGTTTCTTAAATTAGATAAGGAGCTTCTACATGTTTATATTTTCTTAGTGCCGTGGTAGGCAAACCGCGGCTCTCGAGCCACGTGCGGCTCTTTGGCCCCTTGAGTGTGGCTCTTCCACAAAATACCATGGCCTGGGAGAGTCTATTTTGAAGAAGTGGCGCTAGAAGAAGTTTAAGTTTAAAAAATTTGGCTCTCAAAAGAAATTTCAATCATTGTACTGTTGATATTTGGCTCTGTTGACTAATGAGTTTGCCGACCACTGCTTAGTGCAACACATTTTTAAGTTGCATTTCAAAAAGACGAGAAAAATCACTTAGAGCACATCAGCATCATCACCTCTCCAGAATCCAATATTCAGAAGATAAATGCCACCCCCACCCCCACCACCACCACCCATTGATCTGATGATCTGTCCTGCTTCCTCAGCTGTAGAACAAACTCACGGGGCTGCAAACCAGGCAGCTTTTTCTTGGCTGCGCAGCCCAAAGGATGACACAACTCATCCCAGGATACTGACCCCCAAGAACAGTAAAGGCAAGAAGAAGGGGAAGGTTCTCTCTTATTTTGCACCCCGACCCCCATGATGAGAAAATTACCAATTCATTACACAAACCTCGGGGTTTTACCGAGCAGCAGGAGGGTCTTTACGCTGAAAAGAGAATGGGCTCCCAAAGACTTTGCCAAGAGTGGGTGGGTGTTTCCTTTCTGAGCTGTCTCTCCTTTTCTGAAGGGCCAGCTCAGCACTTCCTCCTGCCCCGAGGCAGCTGGGCCCCTCTCTCACTTACACGTGGGTCCTCACCACACGCCTGCAGCTGGAAACTAAGTCATGAGTCAGAGGCTCCATTAAATGTTCTTTGTTAGGAAAATTACCTGTGGCTGACAACTTGGCATGGAGAGCAAGATGACCTGAGGCAATATTGAAAAGACATGCAGTTAATGTAGAATATTGTTCTAGCACTGGATAAGAACAGATGTTCAACTGGAGCCCTGTGGGTAAAGCTCAAGGAAGTAACTAAATGCATGAATGTAGGAAGGAGGGAAGAAAGGAAGGAGGATGGGAGGGAGCAAGGGAAGAGGGGAAGGAAATTCAGAAGGAGGGAAGGAGGGAGGGAAGAAGGGAGGAAGGAAGGTGTTTTGTTCTCTAATATAGCCACAACAATCCTATATAATAAAGATGTAATATGCAAATGGTCGTTACACCATGAAGTGTAACAACCGGACCACAGATCAGCAGGAGGGTGGGGCAGTGAGCTACAAAGGGCCAATGGAGAGCTACAGGAGGGGGCAGGGCAGCAAGCTATGAGGAGGGAGGGGCGGGGGGGGGGCAGAGGGAGTTACAGGTGGGGCAGTGGGTGGAGAGCTACTAGAGGACGGCAGCGAGCTACTGGCGAGCTACTGGCACACAGATTCATGCACAGGGCTACTAGTTATTACATAATAGACACTCAATAAATATCTGTCCAATGAATGAAGGAAACGATGGCTGTCAAGTGACAGGAGAAAGTGTGGCCCCAAATCTCTAGCCCCTTGTCAGGGATGCTCCACCTGAATCACCATCAGCCCTTCAGCGTCCACTGCGCGAAAAGCTCAAATGGAAAAGCATTTTCCTCTGACTCCTGCCAGCCTGTGGATGCTCCTGCTACACGGCAGGTGTGTGACGAGCACATTGCGTTATTTCATTATTAAATGTTTGAGGAGAGTATCTACTAGGACCCTCCGAGTTAGAGTATCAGGAGGTTTTCCTTGGTCTGTCAGATCCCAGGAAAATGACCTTACTCCGTGGAAACTTATAACTGATGAGTCCAATGTGGTGACACCTTGGCCTGGATCTCGGGGTTTCAGAAAGCCTTGGATTGGCCAAAACCGTGCTCCCCAATATGGCAGCCACCAGAACGTGTGACTATTACGTTCCAATTCATCACAATTAAATAAAATTAATAACTCCACTGCTCAGTCATTCTGACTACATTTCGCCTATGCCCAGGGGGCTGCCAGCCACTGAATGGCTTACTGTTCTAGAACATTTTCAGCATCACAATATGAACCTTCACTTGGGACTGTGCCTCAGTGGATGGTTAGGGTAAACCAGCTAGAAATTCTTAAAATCTCCAAAAGGGCTAAAATAATTTAATAAGGATTATGGAACTAAATAAAAGACATGAATCATAGTTTAAAGAGCAAAAATATACACGAAGCAACATTTCATGGGGGTGCGGGATGAATAGATCCTCCACTTAGAGATGAAACAACAAATTTATGCAAAGAGCAAGCAGATACAACTGACACTATTTAGACCTGTATTGTACTGGATTGAAAGCAAATGCATTGGTCAAGAAACAGGCTAATCCATTTACCAACTAATTGGATTGTTAGGTGCACATTTCTATCAGAGTAGCCCGAGGTAGCACTTCCAACTGATGGTAGTAATTGCTTTTAAATAACCTTAAGATGAGTACAGTCATCTTACATGGCCTACTTAACTCCTTTTCCTATTGTAGAAATCACGCTATAGATCAGGCTAATAGGGGACACACGCCTCATATGCATACAAAGGACAATTGGCAGAGTCAGAAGGAAAAGGGTAACGAGAGGAACTTCGTAGCATGCATGGAGACAAAAATCTGAGCTGCCCTTAGAGCAAAGCCGGCCCCCATCACTGTGAACACCCTTCCTGATCTACAGACGCTGCCCCTATGACGTTAACATGACCGAGACTTCACCCTGGGCAGAAAGGGAAGCCGCTGTGGGAGGCGTTCTCACACTCTGTCACCGAGAGACCCCCACACTGTGTTTGCAACAGAGCACTAGGGGAGATCAAAGCAAAGACGGGCATGCAGTTCGTCCACCCCATCCAGTGGGGTGATCTGAGACAGGCAGGGAATGCTACCCCTGGGCCCCGGCTCCTGCCAGCCTGCTTCCTGGTGGGATCTGCCTCCCGCTGGCCCTGCTGCCTGGGTGGGACTTCCTGTCTCCACCAGGTCACAGGTCACAGGTCATAGGTCGGGCGGCAGGTGTAATCTCCCTCTAGCTCAGAGTCTGTGAGCCCCTCTGCACCTTTATTAGGAGTTGTTTATTCTCCAGGGTAGTGGTCGGCAAACTCATTAGTCCACAGAGCCAAATATCAACAGCACAACGATTGAAATTTCTTTTGAGAGCCAAATTTTTTAAACCTAAACTTCTTCTAACGCCACTTCTTCAAAATAGACTCACCCAGGCCGTGGTATTTTGTGGAAGAGCCACCCTCAAGGGGCCAAAGAGCCGCATGTGGCTCTCGAGCCGCAGTTTGCCGACCACTGCTCTAGGGTGTCTGTGGCCACAAGTGGTAATCTCCAATTAAGAACAGCAAAAGCACTGTCCCCTGAGAAAGGAATGTGAGGCTCTAGAAAAAGGAGGGGGGGGTTCGGAGGCATGAAGTCGTTGCCATAGGATACACCCTGCACGATGGGCCTTGTAAGAGCAGCGAGAAGGTGTTTTTTTCCTGAAGAAATTAGCTCAGGGCCGTTTTGCTAGAAACAGGCTGCGTATCTGCTGCAGACCCTGCAAGGCGGGTGTTTGTCTGTCTTGGTGTCCCCGCCCGAGGCTGAGCCTTCTCACGTCGCTGCCAATGAGTTTTACTAAAGGCTGCGAAGGCCTGGCCTTCCTTCTGCTCTGTGTCTCCCTGTCCAGATGCCCCCCATTTCTCATCTACACCCCTGGTCAGTGGCTGGGAAAATCATTAGCTTCCCCTGCCCTGTGCAAACCATGCGGCCTCCTTCGCCCCACGCCACACCCGTGCGTGGCAGCCACACCCCACCCTGCTCGGACCCAGGCCCGGGAGGCAGGCAGCCAGCGCTGGGGTGACAGCTGGCACGCCAGCCCCTGGGAGTACAACGTTTTAGCACTTCATAAATTTCTAACAAGGTTTCCAATTGCCGCCGCCTCCCTCCTCTCGGCTCCGTCAACTAGCGCACGGAGGGGAAGGCTTATTAACGCTGCGGCGGGAAGTGCTGCTGGTGAGATTGCTACTTATTAAAAATAATGAACTGTTGGGACAAAGTTGCAGAGTAAGGAAATGCTCCCCGTGCCCCCCACAGAGGAAACTACAAAACATCCTCCCCATCGCACATGCACTTGGTGCGGACGGATGTACATCCCAAAGCGCGAGGCACGGATCAGAACGGGTATCTGACACGTGACATTCTTAAACCTAAGGGAGGGTGGCATCATACACTCAGCGCTGTGACAGTACAGAGGAGGAACATGAAGGCTGGCTATCAGCTGTAAAGTAGGTCATTTCGGATTCTTCTCCTGCGGGACTTTTCTCTCTGGGGGAAACTGGTCTCCGGTGAGGCATTCCGTGGAGAGGAACCAGCCTCGCACCCCTCCCGCAGGGACCGCCTTGCCTTCTGGGTTTGATGGCCATCGCTAATTTTTACAAACAACAGCAACAACAATACACCCTCTTCGTTCCGCGGCGCCCTGTTTGAAAAGGAAAGGTGCTGGACCGGGAATGTGCCGGACTGAGGGGCGGGGAGCCCTGGAGGAAAGGAGGGAGAAAGGAAGGAAGATAATGCACAAGGAGTCCCACGTCCACAAGAACACGTGAGAGAGGGCGAGGGACTCAGATCTGCAAATTGCCAGAGAGGAGAGCCGTCGCGGATGTCAGGCGCAGCGCAGGGCAGACCGCCAATAACATGGAAATAGCTGTGTGTGGTGTCAGGCGGGCGCTAGACTTACACAGGGGACCAGTTATATAAATGTCTAATCACTTCGCCAGTTATATAAATGCCTAATCACTGTGCTGCACACATGAAACGAATGTAATATTGTGCATCAACTGTAATTAAATTGTTTTAATAAAAAATATTTTAAAAAGTAAAGAAAAGCTTGTCAGCAGCCCAGGGGACGGGGTGAGTTCAGAAAAATGAGAGAGAAAAATGTAAAGACTTGGCCTCTGAGAACGGCACCGCACCATCCCTGCTTCCGTCGCACAGGCACCCGGCCTCGGCCCGTAGGTGTGTCTCCTACACCTCGTCAGCCTGAATAGCAGGGATCGAACCGGACACACGAACAGAAGGGGCAGAACCAGAGCACGGCCAGATCCTGCCAGGGACCCGGGTCCAAATCCCTTTGAGCAGGGCCACGGCCAGGCACCAAGCAGGCACTGGGCAGCCAGCAGCCGCTAGACGCACCCCGGGCAGCGGCCACTCCCCCACGCGGGGGTCTGGCTCCCCGATGCCTGCGGGCTTTCGCAGCCTGAGCAGGTGAGCGTTGGGGTGACATAGAAGGAAGCCTGGGCAGCCAGGGTGGGAGGCCATGCGAAGAACACCGCCCCGCCTGCGGGAGGGAGGGTCAGCCCTCCCTTAGGACCAGCCCCGCGACAGAGAGGAACAGCCAGCTCAGGCCTGGGCGTCGCAGACAGCGCCCGGCTGCACTTCTCAGGCGGCACGGGACTTGGTATTAGTCCCAGCCCCGCTCCGAGCTGGTCCTGGGCAGCCCGGTTCGTTGACAGGAGGCAGTGCCCGTTCCGCAGATGGCGGCCCGTGTGACATTTGGGATCTTTTGAGCTGCATTACCCATAGTGACGCCACATTGCCAGTCAGGTTCCTTGGCAGTGTCTCTCTCTCCCTCTTCCTCTCTCTCTCTCTCTCTCTTCTTCTCTTCTCTCTCTCTTTCTCTCCTCTCCTCTCTCCCTCTCTCTTCTCTTCTCTTCTCTCTCCTCTCCTCTCCTCTCCTTCCTCCTCTCCTCTCCGCTCTTCTCTTCGCTTCTCTTCTCTCCTCTCCTTTTCTCTCTCTCTCTCCCTCTCCTCTCCCTTCTCTCTTCTCTCTTCTCTCTCTCCCCCCTCCCCCTTCCCTCCACTAAAAAATATATTGCATTTTATTTTCCCTACACATGCAGAGGTTTGGTGACAGGGTCAAAGAGAAAAAGAAAAGGAATAATAAAAGTGTGATTAAGGAGAAATGACTTACAGAACACTCCAGTGTTGACTAACAATGGCAGAAAACAGAAATGTGGATTTGAGAAATTCACCCAAGCTCTTAGCACATGGCTGTTAAGTTCATTAAAGAAAACAAGGTCACCCCAAGCCCACTCTGCACCCCAGATGGCAGCTCTGAGCCACTAGAGGGGACCCACCCGCCTGCCCCCTTGCTTTACAGTGTGATGCGGCCTTTGGGGGCGGCGGGGTGATCATCCTGGGAACAGCACCCTAACCTGCTTCGTTTTCACCCTGCACTTTCAGGCAGGTCTCCACGTGTCGTTGTGGGCGTTGTCGGATCTGATGCCCGTGGAAATCACATCTTGTTTTCCACCAATAGGAACCATTATCCTCTGGCCCTCCCACAATTCCTGCAGGCAGACAGGGGAGGACAAGTGACCAGCCAACATCTGGGCCTAATGCAGAAATCCGACTCGAGTTTATACGCATCAGACACAGTTTCCATTTCCAGGTGTTTGCACGGCTCGCTGAACACCGCGGCACGGTCTTTCCCGGCAAATTCAGAACCCCATCTGCTGTTGGGAGCCCCGGTGACCTACATCCCCGACCTGGAAGCGTTCCCAGGTGAAGGCAGGTTTCCTGAGGAACATGCTGGGCAGAGGGAGGCCAGCAGTTACCAGGAACAGCAGTGGAGCCTAAACCCTGGGCAGAGTCTGGGGGTGGGGGGGGGTGGGGGGCGGGATGGAGGAGTTTAGGGAGAAGGAGACACACGCTGGAGGAGGTCTATGTGAGATGTGGCTGAAGGTTATCCCACAGGGAGGCTAGCAGAAGACTGACATTAAATACGGTAGGTGAGGACCTCCTTCAATGTCAGGGTGAAGTCCTTCGGGGCTAAGCAATCTCCAGAGGCGGGGGGGGGGGGGGGGGTGGGGGCTGTGTGCCCGTAATGACTCACTGGAGTCTGCACCTGGGGAGACCAGCTACTTTCAGGCTCCTCATCGCCTGGCACACCAGCTACTAAAATTCTGCAGCACACCAACAATTATACTTTTGGCCAATCTAACAAAAAATAGATATACTTTTGATTGATTTACAAAACAATAGTAATTACCTATGCTTTTTGCTCCAAGGTGACGTTTTAAAAAATCAGGTGCCTATACTTGTATGTAAGGATTTCTGGTACCAAGAATTAACCAATCAGACGCAACCTTATTATGCAGCGTGACCAATAAGATGCAACTCTGTTACATGACCTATATATTTATTTATGGTCCAAGACAGAACATTCACACTGGATGGCTACTGCTACATCGGCTGTTGTCATTTTTTTTTTTTTTTACAAACTAAGAGGAAAGATGTCAATGTCCCTAAATAGTCAGGTGTCACATGTTTTAAAATTTCTTGCAGCACACAGGTTGAAAATCACGCTTTTAGAGGCTCACCAGGTCCACCCTGACCTCTGCCATCTCCTCTGAGGCTGAGTGGCCAGATCTCCCTCATCAGGAACATTCCAGAACAAAAAGTGATACATTTATTTCTCTGTGATAAACTACTTGTTCCTCCATAAATTTAAAAAAAAAATTTTTGTGTGTGTTTTTTATTGATTTCAGAGAGAGGAAGGGAGAGGGAGAGAGAGAAACATCAATGATGAGAGAGAATCTTGGATCGGCTGCCTCCTGTGTGCCCCCTCTGGGGATCATGCCCCCAACCAGCGCATGTGCCCTGACTGGGAATCGAACCATGACCTCCTGCTCCATAGGTCGATGCTCAACCACTGAGCCACGCTGGCTGGGCCTCCATAAATCTTCTTAATCATTTGAATTTTCTGAGCAGTCTTCTAGAAAAGATGGTGTAACACTGTTAAGCTCAGGCTCCAGAAGGAGGGAGGCCACAGAATACAGGGAAGGTCCTGCACCAGCTTCGAAACTCACCCCCTGAAAATAGCTGTTTCTCTCCATGAAATCAAAGTCACTGGTGTGGCCACACTGAGACAGGCAGCCGTTCGAATCTTCAGCACGGCTGGGTTTGTCGGAGAAGAGGTAACAGCGAACATTCACCTCCTGCAACTGTCTGGATGCTGCTCTAAAAGCTGTGTGCACAGTAAGGGTTCAGAACAAGTCGCCCCAAGGGGGGCCCCTCGGCGTGAGGATTACTTCAGGCTGAAAAGCATCAGGCTCGGGGGACTCAGGAGGAACCCTTGGCCTCCCTACCGCTGCCGAGAAGGCGTTAGTGAGGACCTGCGTTAGGAAGAGCCATCATCACAGGAACTACAGCTGAACAGGAGCTGGTGTGATGGACAGGAAGGAGCCCTGCACAGCGCATCTTATCCAAGTCCTCTCTGTGTCCCAGCACACATCGGGTTACCAACTGTGAGCTCTGTTCATCTCCCTCTGCATCGCCTGACTTGCCTTTGAAGTCCTAGACCCTGCTCCCTCCCCTTAGTCCAGAATGACATGCAAACCTCATTTTGCCTGTGTTTGGAATTTTCATGATTATGGGAATTCCTTTTTCTTTTTTTTTTTTTAATCCTCACCCAAGGATATTTTTTCCACTGATTTTTAGAGAGAGAGAGGAAGAGAGGATGGGAGGAAGGGGAAGAGAGAGAAACATTGATGTGGGAGAGACACATCGATTGGTTGCCTCCAACATGCACCTGGTCTGAGGCTGGGGATCAAACCTGCAATCCAGGTACATGCCCTTGACCGGAAATTGAACCCGGGACTTTTCGGTACTTCAGCTTACGCTCTAACCACCGCACACACAGGCCAGGGCGATTGTAGAAATTTCCATTTGAGTGTATATAAACTTGATTTTCTCCTGTTAATCTGCTCTATGTCATTTGAATTATTTGACCAGCTCAAGGAACTAAGAGGGAAAGGGGAAATTTCCTGTCCCTACCAACATGAAAACTTAATTCTCACAGCAGCCCTACCGGAGACAGATATTACTATAATTCCCCATTTTCCAGATGAGGAAACTGAGGCACGGAATGTTTGGGTAAGCTGCCCAAACCACTCAGCTGGGAAGACGAGAAACATAGCATCCAACCCTGGACACTGAGAGCCAATTTAGGAAACCTTTTATCAGTTACGAAGAAGCAAAAGCGTACTGAGGACCAACGTAAAGCAAAAATAAATCTAAATGAAACATCAGCATACATAAAAAATGGAAAAGGAGTTAAAAGGCTGCAAGATTGAGGAGCACGAGGACCTGGGCAGTCTTTTCTTCTGGAAACTCCCAGGAAGGATTAGAACGTCTGGAAAGGAGAAGAGCAGCCACTGAGGCGGGCTAGGATGAGCAGGGGCAGCTCGGGTGGGTGTGGGGGAGACATGCTCCCAGGCCGGCTGCCTTCGGAGGGGCCTGTGGGGAGCTGCAGAGGCTCCTGAGCAGACAGACAGGTTTGGGCCTGATGCTGCAGGACATGGGCCCGCCGGGCGTGCTGGATGCAGCAGGGACAGAGGGGCCGTGGGGCGCCCTTGGAGCAGGCACCGGGCGTCCTTCAAGGGCCTGGGTCACACTCAGGCTGCCGTCATAACTCAGTTCGGAGCGGAGATGAAGGGAACCGGATTGGGGGGGGGGTTCGTCCCAGGAGTAGAAAGCAGTGAAGTTCATCTCAAAGAACAGTGCACCCTATGCAATTTTTCCGGAATGTGGGAATTTGAAAGTGCGTGCTGCTCCGTAGGAGGGTGAGCGAGTTTTCCTCTCTGGGCACCTACACCGGGTGAGAAGGGCCACCTCCTGGACCCCATTTCTCAGAGGAGCATCTCCAGCCTGGGTACTCCGTCCCCCAGTGTGTGGTTCATTTCCATCTCCCGGTGCCTCTGAGTAAATCAAGTGCCAGCTAGCCCGGCTGGTGTGGCTTAGTGGTTGAGCATCGACCCATGAATCAGGAGGTCACGGTTGGATTCCCAGTCGGGGCACATGCCCAGGTTGCGGGCTTAATCCCCAGTGGGGGGGCGTACAGGAAGCAGCCGATCAATGATTCTCATTGTTGATGTTTCTATCTCTCTCTCCCTCTCTCTTCCTCTCTGAGATCAATACAAATACTTTTTTTAAAAAATCAAGCGCCAGCTGACAATGGGATGAAGATGGAATGGGAAATCCGGGACGATACATCTTTTATCCTCAATTACTTTAGGTAAAACTCTGAAACCAATCTGTTTGATTTGTGATGCTATTGCTACTGCCTCCAGAGCTGTTTCTTTTTTAAAAAAATATTTTTAATTGATTTTTTACAGAGAGGAAGGGAGAGGGATAGAGAGTTAGAAACATCGATGAGAGAGAAGCACCGATCAGCTGCCTCCTGCACACCTCCTACTGGGGATGTGCCCGCAACCAAGGTACATGCCCTTTGACCGGAATCGAACCTGGGACCTTTCAGTCCACAGGCCGACGCTCTATCCACTGAGCCAAACCAGTTAGGGCCAAAGCTGTCTCTGATTTGGAAATCATTCCAAGTGAGCACACTGGGAGCACAACCTAAAACCGCCAGGAAACTGAACTGTACATGCATGTTGTCTTTCCAGGGGAAATGCATGCCTTGCATACGATGGAGAGAGAAAGAGAGGGAGACTGGAGCTTAAGGTGTCATCTTCATGTGGGTGCCTTTTATTATTTCCTAAAATGTGACCATGTGAATGGGAAGGAGGCCAGGAAAAATATTCACTTTTTGCTACACAGGCTGAGACCGCAAAATAAGATGGCTGGGATTGATGGAAGAGATACCGAATTTTTCTAATAAGGATTGATACAATGTCCTGTTGTGTCAACACAATTCATTCCCAGTTTCTGTTATTAAGTGTTTTGTGAGTAATCGATGAAAAAGCAATGCAATGGTTACCACCCATCTCTTTCCTTGTAGTTCAAAGTATCACAGGCCTGCATCCTACACCTTCAGGTCTTCGGGGTTCTGTGCGGGCCTCCCGCAGGTTTAGAAATTGCTACAGTCTTCCCTGAGCAGGAGCCCCACCCTCCCAACGGCCTCTGAGGCTCATGAGCCTCTCCTGTCTAGCTCCCTGTGCCTCTGACCCGGGCACCCCCCGTCGCCACTGCAGACAGCTGGGAGCGTGGTGGGCATCTGCCATGCGGTGCAACATGGTACCCTCGGTGAGTGTCTCCTGTCATGCAAAGTGGTTGACACTTGTCACCCATCAGGACATATCACAAAGCCCACAGCCTCACAGGATTCGGTAAGAAACCATTGGCGTGCTGGAACCTGTGGCGGCCCAGCACAGAGCCCCTGTCCAAACCCGTGGACCCATGTCCTCGCGACTCAAGAGTGTCAGCAGCCAATGCCTCTCAGCTTCTGTCACCCCCTCGCCCCAGAGAATGTCCCTGCCAAATGAGAACAAGCTCACCCTGAGGGACACCCCGTCCTCCTGGGGAACCCACTGTGAGCAACTGGCTGAGCTGAAGTTCAAAAGGGTGGCCCCAGGGCCACGGGCGGAACAAATCCTGTGGGGCACTGCGCTCCAGGCCTCCTGGAGGTCAGGTGAGTTCAGCCTCCAGCTGAAACCACATGCCTGGCTCACCCCGCCCCTCACACTGAAACCACATGCCTGGCTCACCCTGCCCCTCACACTGAACCACATGCCTGGCTCATCCCGCCCCTCACACTGAAACCACATGCCTGACTCACCCTGCCCCTCACACTGAAACCACATGCCTGGCTCACCCCGCCCCTCACACTGAAACCACATGCCTGACTCACCCTGCCCCTCACACTGAAACCACATGCCTGGCTCACCCCGCCCCTCACACCGAACCACATGCCTGGCTCACCCCGCCCCTCATACTGAACCACATGCCTGGCTCACCCCGCCCCTCACACTGAAACCACATGCCTGGCTCACCCCGCCCCTCACACTGAAACCACATACCTGGCTCACCCTGCCCCTCACACTGAAACCACATGCCTGGCTCACCCCGCCCCTCACACTGAACCACATGCCTGGCTCACCCCGCCCCTCACACTGAAACCACATGCCTGGCTCACCCCACCCCTCACACTGAAACCACATGCCTGGCTCACCCCGCCCCTCACACGGCCCTTCTCTGAGGATCCTCAGTCACTGGCACAAGAATCCCCTTCTCAGCTCTGCTCCTAGGGAACCACCTGCATAGGGGCTGCCATAACCAGTTACCACAAAATGGGAGCCTAAAGCAGCAGGACTTCATTCTCTCGCAATTCTGGAGACCAGAGCCTGAAACTGAGGTGTAGGCAGGGTCGGCTTTTCTGGAGGCTCTGAGGAGAGAGCGGCACCAGGCCCTTCCCCGCTCCTGGTGTTTGTCAGCCGTCCCTGGCATTCCTTGGCTTGTAGGCACGTCATTCCAGTACCTGCCTCCATGTTCACACGGCCTTCTTTCCTCCGGGTCCCTCCGTCTACATCTCCTCTGCGTTCTCTGACAAGGACACCTGATACTGGACTCAGAGCCCACGCTGAACCCAAGATGATTTTATCTCCAGATCCTTAGTGGATCTAGACCCTATTTTCAAATAAGGTCACATCCTGAGGTTCCCGGTGAACATGGACTTTGGGGGACACCATTCAACCCACTACATCAAACAGACAGTTGAGTATAATACCTACAAGGCAGGGTTAGTGAGAGGGGGCTCAGGTGCTTGACCTCTCTGACCCCACAGAAAGGCACACTGGGCCAGAACATTGATGGACATGCCACTGTGGATGTGAGTTCCAGGGAGGGGCCCCCACTATGCTGCTGTCACTCCTTGTAAGGCAAGGGTAGGCACAATCCTACAAGCAAGGGAGTCATCAGCCTGCTGGGGCACAAGGCAGTGTGGGCTGATGTGCCAGCTGCTCCCAGCAGTTGTGGGGAGGCAGGATACCCAGCACCTCGTAGCCTTGGGGATCCACTGGAAGCTGGGTGCAGGTGCACTGAACCCAGCTTCCCCCCAGTGGGAAGGAAGCTAAAATTGGGTTGAGTCCACGCACTGGAAACATGGGGAAAGCGCCAGCTGAGGCACCGTCTGGCAGGCAGGGGGGAGCCCCAGATCTCCCTCACACAGTGGTGCATTTTCTACCACATCCTACAAGGACAGTCAGCCCACACTTGGTTGCTGTGAGAGCTTTGCCATAAAACCAACCTATTCTTTCTCCTTGAGATGCTAATATAAAATGCAGGGTTAAAGATCATCAGAGTGAGGAAAAGAAAGGCAAGCATGCTTCCCAGTAGGCCGTGAAATAAGAGGCATGCAGACGAAAGTGGCTATGCCCAGAGCCTGAGTGAAGCTGGAGGTGGGGACCAGAGTGCAGACCCACGCCTTGCACGAAAAGGGTGGTGTCCAGAGCTATCAGAAGCCTCTGTTGCCTTCCAGTTCCAGTTTCCAGAAGGCCCACCTGGCAATAGTTCTGTTTTTCTTGATACCTGGTCATGTATCTGAGGACTCTAGCATTCTCACCCCCACACAGACCCTTTCCAATAGACTCTCATTCTATCTAATAAAAGAGTAATATGCAAATTGATCATCACTCCAACACACAAGATGGCCAACTCCATGTGGTCAAAGATGGCTGCCACAAGATGGCCTGCAGGGGAGGGCAGTTGTGGGAAATTAGGCCAGTAGGGGAGGGCAGTTGGGGGAGACCAGACCAGCAAGGGAGGACAGTTGGGAGGGACCAGGCCTGCAAGGGAGGACAGTTGGGGGTGATCAGGCAAGCAGGGGAGGGCAGTTAGGGGTGACCGGGCTGGCAGAGAAGGGCAGTTGGGGGAGACCAGGCCTGCAGGGGAGGAGAGTTGGGGGAGACCCAGGCCTGCAGGGCAGGCAGTTGGGGGCGACCAGGCCTGCAGGGGAAAGCAATTAGGGGAGACAGGGCCAGCAGGGGAGGGCAATTAGGGGTGACTGGGCCAGCAGGGGAGGTAGTTGGGAGGGACCAGGCCTGCAGAGGAGGGAAGTTGGGGGCAACCAGGCCTGCGGGGGAGGACAGTTGGGGGTGATCAGGCCTGCAGGGGAAGACAGTTAGGGGTGACCAGGCCTGCAGTGGAGGGCAGTTGGGGGCAACCAGGCTGGCAAGGGAGGGCAGTTAGGGGTTACCGGCCAGCAGGGGAGGGCAGGTGGGGGAGACAAGGCCTGTAGGGGAGGGCAGTTAAGGGCGACCAGGCTGGCAGGGGAGGGCAGTTAGGGGTGACCAGGCCAGCAGGGGAGGGCAGTTAGGAGCAACTGGGCTGGCAGGGGAGCAGTTAGGCATCAATCAGGCTGGCAGGGGAGTGGTTAGGGGGTGATCAGGCTGACAGGCAGAAGCATTTAGGGGCAATCAGACAAGCAGGCAGGCAGGCGAGTGGTTGGGAGCCAGCAGTCCTGGATTGTGAGAGGGATGTCCAAGATTGGAGAGGGTGCAGGCTGGGCTGAGGGACACCCCCCCCCGGTGCACGAATTTCGTGCACCGTGCCTCTAGTTACTTATAATGACATGAATCAGTGCTGTTTCAGTGCATTAAAATAAGCCAACATAATATCCCACAAGGTTCTGAAGATAAAATTATTCCAAATATGGAACACCACATTGATAACCTTAGATATAAATAAAGCATCTTTATACTAGACACCACCTTAATCATTACTTAGTCATACTTATATTTCAGATGAGTCTGAGAATTCATTAGTTAAACATCTTACTATAATGGCTTAAAGGGCTAAACTTATATCTAAATAATCTCAAAAAAACAGGCTGAGATAGAACTTGTTGCTACTGCTCACCTATCCTCCATTTACTCGGTATTTATTCACTAAATAGAAACTAGGGAATACAATGGTACATAAACTGAGGCATAATTACTATGTTGGTGGCATAGTAATTTATGATTTAACCAAATGATCATAGAAACAAAAGTAAAATTACTTCTCTGATAAGTGCTACAAAGCACACATGATGCTATGAGGCTACTTACAAGGGTAGTTTTCTCTATTATGGGGTCTGGAGGCACATGGATGGAGGAGAAGGAAAAAAGAGTCACTTAAGATTAGGCTGCAAATGCATTTGGAGAGAAAGGATTTACAATGTTGGTGATCAAGGTAAGGACGCTGGTGTTTGTTGTGTGTGAAATTAGCATGCTTTAAAGTGAGAGATTGATATGACGAAGCTCTTCTTTTAAAAAACAATCATGCTGCCTTTTAATTCAAGCTGGCAGAACAAGTCTACTGACATTCCCTCTTTTCTCTCAAAAAAAGGGGGGACGTCTTATGATGGCAACGAAAATATAGCTGTCAGCAATCAAGCGCTTTCAGCGGATTCGGAAGTGCGGGTTCTCTTGTCACACAGTGAAGATGAGGATTCCATGAGCCCTGACCACTCATGGATGTGCCCAGTTTCGCTTCCCATTTGCTCAATCTTGAGTATGAATAGACAACCAACAGCCATTAGACATTCAAGGAAAGCCCACATCATAAAAGACGACAAGCAAGGAAAATAAACAGGAAAACAGTAAGACTGGATGAGACATGAATCAGAAAAAAAACAAACTAAAATCATCAAGACCACTATCTCTAAGAAGCATCTAGCAAAGAATTCTAGAAGATCATTTACTTGGGAGATAATAATAGAATAGTGATGGAGAATCGGAGTGACATTAAGAGAAATGAAGGATAGAATGAGAAAGCTGAATACATCCAACTGGAATCTCAGGAACATAACAATGAATGAGAGGAAATAATTAAAAGGAAAGTGATGTTCACATCTCCAGGACTGACAGGAAACAGTGGTCAAAAATCCCCAAAGCACAATATACTACAACTAGCAGCCCGTTTGCATGAAGATTCGTGCAATAGACCTTCATTCACCTGGCTGCCTGCACCAGTTTTCTGCCGGCACCAGGGACCCAGGCCTTGGCTGTGGCCACCGCTTTCTGCCTTCTTTCAGGGTTGGGGCTTGGCCCCGGGCGGCGGCCTTGGGCTCAGCCGCACCCAGCGTCCCTGCTAGGGATCGTAGGAGCCGACCCCCGTGGTTGCCTGCGATTCATGCAGGCTCCCCTCTGGTGCCCAAGGCCGGGAAAGCCTCCGCCCGAGGCTTTCCCGGCCTTGGGCTCTGCCACACCCCAACGTCCCTGCAACGGTTTCCTGGTGGGCATGGTTGGCGGGCGTGGCTTGTGGGTATAGTGAAGGTACGGTCAATTTGCATATTACTCTATTATTAGGTAGGATACATGAAAGTAAGATACGTAAAAGAAAATTTACATTTAAGCACATTTCAATAAAATTACAGAACATGAAATACAAAGAAACTTAAAAAGAAGCCAGAATAAAATAACAGATGACCTATAAAACCAATTTAAATGGCAGCTGATTTTCATTTGCCATATCTGGCATCCAGTGCCCATCCATCTACTTTTCTCCAGACTTGGTGGAGGTGAGGACATTCTTGAGGTTTTCAAAACTGCCCATTCAGCTTCCTGGGCCAACTAGGGTAGGGGTGAAGGCTGAGGTCAGGAGTTGTATCCTGATACTGCCCACCTTTCCTTACCTGGAGAGGACCCACTTTGTTAGAATTCACCCATTACCTCCAGCCCCATTGTTAGCTTCTGCCCATGTACATTTCATTGTGTATTACGTAGTGCATTAATGCTTAGGGGCAGGAGGTCCTGTGACCTGAGCTCTCATCTCCAATGTAATCGCTTTGAAGTGTTAGTGAAATTTACTAAGCCTATATGAAGTCGCACAAAGTTAAAACTAAGCTCTGGTTGCATTATTTTAATGTTTTAAAAAATATCTTCCTAGTTGTATTTACCCAGACAAAGGATAGAGAGGACAATTTCTTAACTGCACAGACTCAGTTGAGTAGGCGGGTGACAAAGATTCATTAGTTGATCACCTTTGGGTGATCCTCACAAGTCAAGAAACATTGATGGGAACTATCCTTTCTCACAAGACTTGACACATGCTACTTATATGAGCACTAGAATGTTCTGGAACGTCAGAAGCATCAAGGTGAGGCATTATGCCAACTAATAACTGTAAGAGTGGCCAATGTTTATGTAGCACTTACTATGTGCCACATACTGTTGTAAGTGTTTTATATATTTAATTCATTTAATCATTATGACATTGTTATAAGAGAGTATTATTATTAGCCCGTCTGATAGTGCGCGACCGGAAGCACAAAGGAATTTAGTAACTTGCCCAAAGTCATCCCTCCGCCCTACAGCCAGCCTCTGAAGCCAGGGGTGCTGGCTCCGGGGTCCTGCTCTCTACCACGTGCTGTGTTGTGTCCTGAGTAATTTGGGTTGGTGATTTTTTGCAGTCACCCTTACATTGCTCACAAAATGACTTAAGCATGTCCTAACCACAGCTGCCACTCGCCATCCCCTGAAGTCTGGCTTGGCCGGTTCATTGGATAATTACGGAATACTGTCTAATTTACTCCCGAGTCAGCCCGGGAAGACTTCCAAGTGCCTTCCGTCATCCGTCTGCATTTCTTAGGTAAGAAGCCAGAGGCCGCCGATTAAATTGGAATCATGCATTATTTATACCCCATGTCCACATGACCCCAATGGAACTGTGGAAATAGCAGAGTGGGAGTAGCTCATATTACCGAGTGGCTTCCAACTGCCGGTGAGAGTGTGAGTGTGAGTATGGGCAAGTGACGTATCTTCCCACTGCCATTTGCTGGGGCCAGGGGACGGCATCAAGGAGCACAGGGTTCTATTTTACAGTCCTCTGGACGCACGGCTTCCCTTACTTGGAAAGACTGAGTTCAGAAAACGCTCTTAGCCTTGCGGAAAACGGAAGGCTGGCGTCCATCTCCAAATGCTAATGTTACGGGCTGAAACAAGAGGTGCACAGGAGATGTTTGTCTCTCTTTTGAAGGAAGAAGGCAGTAAAGACAGGATAAGGAAGAAAAACCCTACTGCACGGCTTGGGTTTATAACAATTAGGTTTAACCTAAATAGTCACAAGAGGCTCTTCCATGGGGGACCATCTTCCCCAAGAAACCACAGGGAGAAAGCTGATGGTAATTAATCATAACCGAAGGCCAAGTCCAAAGCAGTTTGGAGGTGGGTGACCAGGGGCTAGAAGCTCTGACTGAAACAGCCAGCTTGGTAACCTGTTCCTAAAAGCAGGTGGCCCTTTAAGAGTTCCACCCAGGTCTGACTGGGTGTTCAGTGGTTAGAGCATCGGCCTGTGCACCAGAGAGTCATGAGTCTGATTCCCAGTCAAGGGCACGTACCTGGGTTGCAGGTTCAACCCCCATCCCTGGTAGGGAGGCATGTGGGATGCAACCAATCTTTGTGTCTCTCTCACATCGATGTTCCTCTCTCTCCCTCCTTCCCCCCTCACTTCCAATCTCTCTAGAAATCAATGGGAAAAATATCCTCACTCCTTGGGTGAGGATTTAAAAAAAAAAAAAAAAAGATTCTCACCCAGAGGAGGAAATAACAATTAATCAACAAGTAAAGGGATTTCTTTTCATGATCCCAAAAAAGAAGCAAAGGTGTTACCTTGAAGTAGAGAATGAATTCCAGGTACCCATGTTCAGGCTATGACCCTCCAAGAGAAAACTTTTCCACAAAAGATTGCTTTGAATTTGACACTTGCAGTCACAGTCCAAAGAAACTAGTCTAATTGCTTCTTTGTAGCAACTATTTTTTTGTCTTAACATTTCAGGCAATGAAGAGCTAAATATGGAGGATTATGGACTGATGTGTGTCCTCCCAAAATTTATATGTTGGGAGTTCTGACCCCCCAGTACCTTAGAAAGTAGTCCATAAAACATAGGCTGGGAAAGTCTCACAAGAAAAAAATTGACCATAGTGTGTCAGAGCCACACTCCACAGGGAGGAGCCCCCAGCCATGTAGGGTTTAGGGTACCATCAAATGTGATACCAATTTTAAATGGAAAGCTTGTACTCCAGCCACTCACTGGATCACAAAACATTTGGACATTTTCCTCCAGACCTGGGACATCAGATATACCTGCCAAATTACCTGTCTGTATTGGCATTCCACTATCACCCTATCAATAAAAGAGTAATATGCAAATTAACCATCACTCCGCTACACCCACAAGTCACGCCAACCAGCCAATCAGGCACAAGTATGCAAATTAACCCAACCAAGATGGCTGCGGCCAGAGAGGGAGCAGGAGGCTTGGGTTTCCCCGGCAATGGAGGAAGCCAAGCTTTCCATACACCCTGGCCAGACCAGGCCTCCACTCAAGGCTACAAAGTTTCAATTATAGAAGATAAATAAATCCCAACAAAAATGGCTGCAGCCACAGAGCAAGCAGGAGGCTTGGCTCTACTCAAGGCTACAAAGTTTCAATTATAGAAGATAAATAAATCCCAGATACCAGGGCCTCCGCTTGGGTCACCGGGGGGCGTGGCCATCCTGCAAACCACCACAGGAGCCTCGCCCAGGCTGCCCCACACCCCAAGGAACCCCACCCTGATCTGGGACACCCTTCAGGGCAAATCAGCTGGCCCCCACCCATGGACCAGGCCTCTAGCCTATCTAATAAAAGAGTAATATGCAAATTGACCATCACTCCAACACACAAGATGGCTGCCCCCATGTGGTCAAAGATGGTTGCCCCCATATGGACACAAGATGGCTACCACAGATGGCCTGCAGGGAAGGGCAGTTGGGGGGGACCAGGCCTGCAGGGGAGAGCAGTTGGGGGCACCAGGCCTGCAGGGGAGGGCAGTTAGGGGTGACCAGGCCTGCAGGGGAGGGAAGTTAGGGGCAAACAGGCTGGCAGGGGAGCAGTTAGGCATCAATCAGGCTGGCATGGGAGTGGTTAGGGGGTGATCAGGCTGGCAGGCAGAAGCGGTTAGGGGCAATCAGGAAGGCAGGCAGGCGAGCACTTGGGAGCCAGCAGTCCTATATTGTGAGAGGGATGTCCCAGATTGGAGAGGGTGCAGGCTGGGCTGAGGGACACAACCCCCCACACCCCGTGCACAAATTTCATGCACTGGGCCTCTAGTATATAATATCAAAGTCATATATACCTGGTCCAGACACACAGTGAACTGCAAATCTCCTCCCATCATCACTAAACAGCTAGTCCAAATGGGTATACCACTTGCTCATTTCATACTTGTGACTTATATCCTACACCACTTTTCTTTTTTCTTTTTTTAATGTTTTTATTGACTTTAGAGAGAGAGGGAGGGATAGGGGGAGAGAGAGAAACATCAGTGAGATAGAAACATCAATTGGCTGCTTCCTGCATGTCCCCTATTGGGGATCAAGCCCGCAACACAGGCACATGCCCTGACAAGAAATCGAGCCAGCAACCTCTTAGTGCATGGGTCAATGTTCAACCACTGAGCCACACCAGCTGGGCCTACACCCTTTTTTATGTAAAGATTCATCTTCCTTGTAAAATCAAAACACTTGGGTTGTCTGGTATTGTTTAAAGTTGAAGAGTGGCTCATCTTAGAATCAACTTGTCACGGTTGTCTCACCTGCATTCACTGCTGTGCATCCATTCTGAGCCTATTTATTGAAGTCCTACTATGTGCCAAGAAGCAGTTATCTGTAACATGAAACTCTTCACACTTAACACCTGTGATCTGCTCAAGCCAAAGTGAAGGTACACTCAGTAATGGCAGCCATTTCAGTACATTCTGATACAGCATTCTACCCACGGACAGACTCAGGAGAGGGGAAGCATCAGACCCTGCAGACATGGGAAAAATCGGGCTGTAATATTCATCTCCTCACTCCTTCCCCAACGTTATGCTGGAGGCCATTAAGATGATAGTGAACGGCAAACACGAAGCAGGGAAAGAAGCCACTGAACGTGGGCGACTGCTGTGTAAGCAGGTGTGCACCCCCTCAGCCACTTGCAATGCTGGCCGAGCATGAGTGAGTGAGTGACCCATTTTGCTGTACAGAAAGCTGACTCCGTGTGTGTGTGTGTGTGTGTGTGTGTGTGTGTGTGTGTGTGTAACACCCACAAATTAACACCAGAATCAAAAGTGCCTTCCTCTTCCTTCACCTCTCCCAAGAATTCCTTAAATATTCACCATTAACTAGATCTGTTTCGTTCTGAAATGAATACGTGCTATTCACTAAGAAAACATTATCACACAAATGGATGTGGATTTTTTTCTAAATCTGTATTTCTGTGTTTTGAATAAAAATAAATGTTTCACCAGCCCACACAGTTTCTTTTCCATCAAAAAGGACAACATAATGAAAATTCAGGCAATAGGGATGGGACCCTGCCCACTGTATTTTGTTTATCAATCAATTTGCTTCTGCTTTGGGTTAAAGGGTCACTTTGGTGGGAGAGACAAAGAATTTGCATTTTATAGCTTCACTGGAGGAAATAATATACGGTGGCCTTCCCAGGCAAAACGGACGCCGACCATAGCTTATTAAGACTATTGCAACTTCTTACCCACATTGGTCCATTTCTTCTGTTTCACTTTGGGTTGGAATTGCCGGTATTGTTGCAACTTCCCTGCCCTAGAACTAATAATATTAGATGACTCCTGGCAATAGCTATTTTTAACCACACTCTCTAAACACCGGCGTCCTATAAACTCAGCAATTTGGGCACACAATATGTGTAACTCCCTGGAGAATATTACATGCGGGTTTTATTTTAATATCAGAATCCACTGACTTTAAAAACATATGGAAGGGATTCTATGATGATTTAAATCTAAAACCATAATCCAACTTTTCATTTAAACTAGATTATTGGGAGGACATTCAGTCATCGATCAAAAAAATGAACTTAATTTTTACATGGCTCTGTGGTGTAATGTGGCACTGTAACGCTACCATAGTTTTAGATTTAACCAATAAAAGAAGTGTTTTTCCCTTAGCAATCAGAACCTAAGTCTAGAATTTCTACTAGAAGAATATTAATATTTTCATGCCATTGCCTGGAACATAGTTGGCCCTCAAGTTGCAACAATAATAAAATAACAAGAAACTGTGACAATTATTTTACTACGCATGCTTCATTTGACCCTTTGGGTTGACTAGAGGATATGGCACACGCATCTGTTGGGAGGCTGTTGACAGAGCAGGTGAGTTTGATAATCCTGTAGGACACACTGGAACCGGAGAAGCACTGAGCCAGTCAAGAAGAGCAAGGATCCCAGAGAGCAGAAGATGATCACTGAGATCAACATGAAGGCCGCTTTGGGGGACTCACTCAAATCTTAGTCCTCTGGCTCCAAAAAAAGGGACTGGTGCTCTGAGTCGGACGCTACCTCAGGCCTGACCCTGCTCTCTGACATGTCAGCCTGCGAGATGTGACGGCGAGGACTGGAGGTGGCTGTGCGGCTTTGTCAATAACTAGAACCAAAGTCCATAATCATAGCAGCTGCTGCACTGTGTCCCGAGAAGCTGCCTGGGTGATTCGAATGTCACACGGGATGCAGAAGGGTATACGGACTTGTCTGTTCTCCTTCCTAAGTCCGACGCTCCTTCCCAGCACTGAGGCTCTGACTGCCGTCTCAGCCCTGTTAGCATCAGTAGTCTTGTTTCTTCCTCCCCACGAGGGTTGAGCTTTGGCTTTTAAGGCTCAGTAAAGAGACAGATGGGTGATTCCCATTCCTCCCAATATCAGAGGCTCACAAGCCACTACCCACAACACACAGGAGCCTCAACCTTTCAGTTAAAAAGCTCCTCCCCAGGTGTGTGCCTACCTTTATGGAGCTTATCCTAGAAGCGTTTCTCATAGACCCTGATTCAAATCCTATTTATCTTATACAGAACGGAACCCATCATGGTCCTGAATATCGTGTGTGTGTGTGTGTGTGTGTGTGTGTGTGTGTGTGTGTGCATGCACATGTGTGTACATGTGCTATTTCTAGTGCAATAGAGCATAGGAGATGTCTGAGGTGCTATAGGATACAGCATAACCAAAAACTTAGGTAAGAGTTTGTAAACTTTCCTAGGGATCATGTAACAATAAAGTAGTGAACATTCCACTCATGTGTTATCCGCCAGGATGCACACTGCTGCTCCCTGTCCTGGGGAAGAACTTTCCGGAAACGTACTCAGCCGACTGGCTGATGGAGCGGAGGCCTCACGAGCCCGGGTGTGTGGAGGGTGCTATGCGTTATGTCATTCTTCCCTGAGGCCCTGATAAATCAAGGAGGGAAATGGCGTACCCTGCTCTGTATCTTCTTCAATAGTCATAGCACCTCGAGTTATTTATATAATAAGTAGAATAATAAATTATCAAAAGATCTCATGTTTTATTCTTGGAGTCAGGATACAGTGAAATGCTTTGCTGTCCTGTCCCTACGAGGCTACGTAATCATCTGAGCTAGAAATAAAGGTGCCAGTCCTCACCCTGTCACAATCCCGACCTCGGGCACCTGGGCCATGAAATGCTGAGCCCCAGGCTCTCCCCCAGCTGAGCACGGCGGACTCAGACAGGCTGCCCGCCTTTGTGCTGTCCCTCCTGCCCTCCATGGTTCAGCTACGGGCACTAGACAGTGCCCCCTCCGAGAACGCGGACCCGAAAGGGAAAACCCTGCTCATCCCATCCGGGCTATTTGAGTTTCCTTCGGTTTACAGAAGATCCTCGTACATAGATGAGCGTGTGATGTGGGTGGAATCGTGTCCCTCTGAGTCCATCTGTGGAAGGCCTATCCCACAGCGCTTCAGAACCTGACCTCATTGGGAAACAGGTTGGTTGCAAATGTAATTCGTCAAGACGAGGTCATACTAGAGTAAGGTGGGTACCTAGCCAACATGGCTGATGTCCTTATAAAAAGTGGGAATTTGGACACGGAGACATGCAAACAGGAAGAATGCCAGGTAAACATCAATAAGCCAAGAAACACCAAATTGCCAGCAAAGCAACAAAAGTTGGGGCGGGAGGTGGAGGGTGGAGGCCTGGAACATTCTCCAGCATGGCCATCAGAAGGAACCAACTCTTGATCTCAGACGTCTGGCCTCCAGGCTGTGAGACAATAAACCCCTGTGGGTTAGGCTCCCTTTCTGCGGTACTTTGCTAATGCAGCCCAGGGGGCCGTATCCAGCATGAATGCCCTCGGTTGATGTCTTTATAATGTATGCACCACCTTCAACCCTCCGACGCCTTTTGGCCTTAGCTTCTCATTCCTTACAAGTTTAGGAGCAATATTATCTCTGTGGATGAAAAACGGCTGTTCACATCAATGAAATGGGTACAACACTTTGATCTTGCAAAGACTAGTTCCCCCTAAAAAGAAATGATGATAAAATGCAATTTCTCACTGAACCAAATTATTTGATGAGGAAAATCATGATTAAAGAACTTGTCTAAAATTATACATTTGAAAGCCAATTCTTTGGTTCATGCCAGATATGATATTGAGTAAATCCTATTTATTATTAAGTCCACTATAAACCAAAAAACACCCCACTTTAACTTCATATATAGACATACATGCATATGTGCGTGTTTACATGTGTGCATTTATGCATACATTAACGCAGGCATCCTCAAACTACGGCCCGTGGGCCACATGCGGGTGTTTTTGCCGTTTTGTTTTTTTACTTCAAAATAAGATATGTGCAGTGTGCATAGGAATTTGTTCATAGTCCGGCCCTCCAACGGTCTGAGGGACAGTGAACTGGCCCCCTGTTTAGAAAGTTTGAGGACCCCTGCATTAACATATATACATACAGTGTGTGTCTCTGTATAACCTGCTAAGATGCTCTCACCCATGATGTAAGGCAGTGCAGAGCAATACCACACAGCACATGAGAAAAGACACCGGGCTGACAGGCAAAAGCAATTTAAGGAAAATTAACCTTTTGCACTCGGATGTCGAGATTAAAATTACTCTTTGAATGTATCAATAATTTGAAATATAAAAAAATCCAAATAAATAAGTTTGTATGAAAAGAAGCTCCAGTTTTTTATTCTACTGCCGCGCTTTGTAAAATCTGGGGTATTTCAAAAATTAAATCCCGAGTAGAATAAAGGAATCGAGAAAAAAGCAAGCGAGTGCAAAGGGTTAAAGCTTTGCAGAAGTCTCTGGGAACAAGCCAAAGGACCGTTATACTAAGTCCAAAAATTTCAGCATCCTCGTTCTCCATTATAACCCCCAACACACACTAACACACTCACACACTCAGCTGCTGATCCTCCGATTACTCCCCCATCACATCCCAAGTTCTCCAAACAAACTGTCTCCAGCTCCCCTCCATGCCTCCCCCTCTTCTATTAGGCCCCTTCCCCACCAGGAGCTCTCTGCCCGTCCCCATATAACCCCCTTAGTTTTCTGGGTCCTCTACCTTTAGTTTCATTTTGCCCCTGTCCCCCAGGACACCTCAGGGCAATCACTTCTTGTTCCACACAGGGGTTTCCTTCACAGAGAGTGAAGGAGGCCAGAGGCTTGGGAAAGAATGCAATTACTTTAAGGCCTTATCTTTCCCTTTCCTTCCCATCGTTCAAAGTAAAAATGCTGTCACCCTTTCAAAAATGCTGATTTCCTATAAGAAGCCCTGAGGTCTTGGACTTTGAGGTGTGGCCTGCTTGCTCAGAGATCCTGCTGACTCGTTAGTGCTCAGAACAAGAGAAACCTGAAGAAGTCTGAGGAGCACCTGGGATCGGTCCCATCTCGGCCCTTGGCAGTGACTGCTGCTGTTCCCCATGGGCTCGGAGAAGGGGAGGCGTTAGAGTCTGCTCAAGCCGCCATAGCAAATACCACGGACATTTCCTCCTCACAGTTCTGGAGGCCGGAAGTGCAAGATCAAGGTGTCAGCAGGGATGGTTTCTCCTGGGGCCCTCTCCTTGGCTTGCCCAAGTCACCTCCCTGTGTCCTCACACAGTCTCTTCTCTGTGCACAGCCCACCTGGTACCTCTTCCTCCTCATATAAGGGCACCAATCTTATTGGATTAGTGCCCCACCCTCATGACCTCACTTAACCTTAATTACCTCCTCCTAGGCCCCTTCCCAAAGTAGATCTTCAACTTAGGAATTTTGGGTGGACACATTTCAATCTGTGACAAGAGGGATGAACGAACATGTGACAGAATGAGGAAGGACAGAAGTCAGCTGCCAGGAGCCACGTTGACTATCTTCAGACGCTGCTGGGATCACAACAATGGGCAGTGAGGACGCTGGTGACATCTGGAGAGTAGGGGACCTCAGAGACAAATTAAAAAAAAAACACGCCATTGGCCAAGCAAAACACATCTGTGGGCTGAGGACTATCAGGTTTCAACCCCTGCAGAAGAATTTCTGGCAACTTGCAAAACTGGGTGACAACTGCCTGAACTGGCATTCATGGCCCAGATGTTCGCTTGTTTTGTTTTTGCTGGGTGATGAGAATTCCATTTGCTATGGGATGGAGGGAGGAGAGGAGCTGATGCTTAGAATGCATTCAGTTCCCTTGGATTTATATGTAGGGACAAGAGGTAGACTTCACATGTCTCTTAAATTCCTTATAATCTTACTTCTGCCTCCTATTGTCCAGAGACAGAATAAAAAGAACTCATTTCTACAGCCTGAACCAAAATATAAGTGTGTGCTGGTGGTTAGCGAACTGGACAAATAGTTAATATGCTGGATAGATGGTACCAAATTCTTACAGAAGGCAGGCAGGTTTCATGGCACCAGCCCATTCGGATCAGCCAGCAGTGCCTGCCCGGAGGATTCTGGGTTTAGATGGAACTAAGTAAGGACTCCCGTTACTTAGCCATTATGTTATGGATGGTGGAGGGCGGGAGGGCATTGCAGCCCTAGGACATGGAAGCACACAACCTACTCTCAGACAACCCCTCCCTCCCAGGTGCCACTAACAGAAACCTACTCTGTGGGGCTTTGTGAGGCCAATAAACAGACAACGAAGCCATTCCTTGGGCAGAGAAGAAAATGAAGATCTTGTGAAATGTAGAGAGGACTTCCACTTCTGATTTTAACATGAAACCCAAGAAACAGGTTTATGCCTTTTTATTGCTCAGGAGGTTGGGGGTTAGTATTTTGTGGTTTGTCTTAAAATAATTATCTCTGTAATTTTTACTGAATCTGTAATAAGCTTATTGATTTTTTTTCCTCTTAAAATAGGCAATATTCCATGGGAAAAAGGCCAACCTTTCTTGGCGCAACCTCTTTTTTTTTTTTTTCTGGAGATTATTAATTTCTTTTTAATAGACCTCATACTGCAAAATCAAATTTTTATATCACAAAGGGATTTACATTTATCTTGAGCTGCACACTTTTCGTCGTCTATCAAACTCCGTTTAAGTTTCTAATTGAAATAATTTTTCAAGTGTTGAGCAATAAAGGGGCAATAAGTGATGTATTTAAATTATTTAATCAGCTGATTCATTATTAATTCGGTTTTGTTCCTTGCTGCACAGTGAGGCTAAGCTGATGCCTTTGATTCTCGAATCTTTTCTGTCATTAGGCAACAGCTGAAGTGGCTGTTCTTTCCAGCCCGCTTGTGTGCAGTGGGCTCTGGGCACCCAGGCAACATCAGTGCGAATCACAGTGAAACTTAACGCATGAGCTTTGTTTTGCAACAGGCATTGCCCAAAGCAGAGAGTGGTGAACACAGCGTGCCTACTCTTAGTCAAACTAAAAAAGAAACTGCCCATCTGATAGGACGAGCCATCGCACTAAGAAAGACCTTGTCCTTCAGCATTTACGGGCTCAACCATGCCTTGGTCTACATACTTCCTTCCATTCACTAAGACTGATAGATCTTCAACGTGGACGATGTAATGGATCCTCAGCTAGTTTATCTGATTGGCTGGTTTGCAGATTTCTGAAACCCTTTGACCAGCATCTCTATCTGGTAATCCCTTTCACAGCACAAACTTGTGCAGAATATCAGCCTCCCACTCCACAGTCGGCCTTTTAACGAAATCTCCAGCTGATTCATGCTCACACTGACGTGTGAGAGGTGCTGGGTTAGCACTTCTGCATGCCGGCTACGCTTCACAAAAGGGCAAGAGCAAAGGGCCATCAATTGGGAAAGGATGGACCTGCATCCACTTACTGTCCTCACCCCTCAGACGTCAGAGGGGGAAGAACCATGTGTTGCAACCACCATGATATTCCTGTAAAACTTTCCAGCACTCGCTCTAGCCACCAAAGGACGTCCTTTGATGGAGCAGCTCCCGCCTCGTTGCTGGCTGTGCTGACCTCTTGTTCACAACCCAATGGCCTGTTTATTGAACAAATAAACATTAGGGCCTACTAGTCCTCATTTGGGGCTGTGAGCATGTGAAATAAAATGACACACTGTGCTACTCAGCCGGCGTAGCTCTGCGGTTGAGTGTTGACCTATGAACCAGGAAGTCACGATTCGATTCCCGGTCAGGGCACATGCCCGGGTTGTGGGCTTGATCCCCAGTGTGGGTCATGTAGGAGGCAGCCGATCAATGATTCTCTCTCATCACTGACGTTTCTATCTCTCTCTCCCACTTTATTCCTCTCTGAAATCAATAAAAAATATATATTTTTAAATGACACATTGTGCTTATCTTTACTCTCCTGCTCCAAGATCCCATCATTCGTTTATCACTTTTTGATGAGTGACAATGACCACTAGCCATACAGTAAACACCACTGCTTCCCTAGTACAAGTTATCATCACAATTAGAAGAAGAATAGAGCCCTTACCCAGGGCTCCATGGATGAGAACTCAAGGTCATGGTTTCTTCTCCTTATAGTATTAAACCCAGCAGCAGTAAGCCGAACACCCAAGTAGTAATGGAAATGAGTAATGACCTTTCAAGATGGCAGGTGATAGAGGCAGAAGAGCTACCTGTGCGTCTGAGACACCTTCTCCCCAAAGAAATCGAAGGTTTGACAGGCTGGTTTATGAATAAATTCATGACGTGTGACGTTTCCAAAATGTCTGTTAAGAACCATTTCAAAATGAAGTCATCAAAATGACTGCAAAATGTATACTTCTGATTCCAACAGCTGTGTGTGTGTGTGTGTGTGTGTGTGTGTGTGTGTGTGTGTGTGTGCGCTTGTTATACAGAATTCATCACCAGTATTTCGAGTGTAGCCTCTCTATGAATATTTGTTCAGGATTGCTTTTGCACAATGGTTTGGAACATCAGCAGAGAAAGAGCTAAGTGAGAAATTCCAGAAGCCCAGACTTTTCTTCAGCTTGTTTTTCTTCCCTGCCTTATTAGAAAAAAAATCATTCTTTTTCTTTAAATTTTAATACAATTGCAAGGATTTGATATATTTTTAACTTATCAGTTTATGTTGTTAAGAGTATGGACATCACTTTAATGTGGGAAATGGAAGCTATATACCAGGGATTTTCTTTCATGATCACCTGGGGGTAAAGAAATCCTTCATTGTGTGCAAATTACCTTTCATAGGTATTTAATTCACAATGTAAGTATGATATCAATTCTTATATTTTTTTAATTCAGCCTGGAGCTACTAAAAGATGAGATTACATGGTCAAACAATCAAATTAGCCAAAAGAGGAGATTTGGGCTCAAAATATGCTAAAGGGAAAAAAACAAACAAACTACTATTAAAATAGAATGACCAAAGTAGTAGGTTAAGGATTAGAAATATTGCTGCCCCAACTTATCTAAAAGAAGAGCTGGTTAAGTTCTGACACACAACCAGAACTGAAGAAAATCAATGTGTAAAGCATAGAGAACAGAAATCACACAGACACACCCAAAGAGGAAAACTCAAGTAGTGTAGAGTACATAAAATCCTGTATAATAAAAGCCTAATATGCTAAGTGTCTGGTCGTCCAGTCAGCCATTCAACCAAGCAAAGTGTAATATGCTAATGATATGCTAAGGCAGCTCAACTGCTCGCTATAACGTGCACTGACCACCAGGGGGCAGACAGTCAACCGCCCACTATGATGTGCACTGACCACCAGGGGGAAGACGCTCCAACCTATATGTGAGCTTGCTGCTGGGGTCCAGCCAATCGGGACTGAATGAAAGGGGCTGGACATGCCCTGGAGCCCTCCTGTGATCCCTCCCCGGCTGGCCAACCTCCCGCGTCCCTCCCCAGCCTGGATGGTGCAGTGGTGGGGTCCCTTGACCTGGCCTGCACCCTCTCGCAATCAGGACCCCTTGGGGGATGTTGGAGAGCTGGTTTCAGCCTGATCCCGCAGGCCAGGCCAAGGGACCCCATTTGTGCAAGAATTTATGCATCAGGCCTCTAGTTCAATAACATTTATATATCAAAAAAGCTTAGCATAAGCAAAATTACAATACAAACAATGACCTTCAAAATTGTACATATCTGTTTAAAAAAATAATTCTAACACACAACAACAAAAAGCTTGCAAACCTATTTTTCAAATAACATACAAAAAAAAAAAGAAATGGGCAAAGCAAATGAACAGGCAACAACAACAACAAAATTCCAGGGACAATCTAAATTCACAACAATAGGGGGACTGGCTGAGTCTATTGTGGAAAATACATATAATAAAATAGAATACTATGGAAATACTAAAAAAAAGCACCTAATTTTGAATATATGAAAAAAAAATCCCAAAATATTAATAGTATCTATCTCCACATTGCAGAACTACAACCGTTTTTCTTCGCTTTGCTTGTGTGCTTCAAGTGTTTTACAAATTCTACATATTCAGTATACATTGTTTTGCAATTGGAAAAAAAAAAGATAATCAGCATTGTAAAAATTTTAAAAGAATTTAAAACTGGAGCAATTTAGATCAAAGACTTCAGCATAAATGAGGGGGAAAATTCTTCCCAATCCTATAAAATTATAGCCTAAACACTTGAAATATTTTACTTCTAAGAGTAAACTGGCAAATTTTGGACAAATGTCATTACCTGACACTGACATTCTTAGATATCAGCAGCTATGCCTGTAGCAGAGGACAATGTTGAGTCATACACGTAAGGACATAGCTTGGACCCAAAGAAAAATTCCATTTCCTCAATTGTGTTTGCACTGAACATCTGCTGTATTCTGGAGTGAGTGGGGCTGATGGGACCAGAGTGCTGGGACTTTGGATTAGATGGTGCCTCCTCACTGACTTTGAATCCGCATTGCCAGTGGGCTAGGATGGGAGCTAGCACATCAACTCAGGCTTACTGCCTGCATCACCTCCCGTTATCTAGGAAAACCATCCCTGTAACTTTATCAGGGTAACTGATCATTCAAACACAAAAATATATATATATATCCTACAGTATGAGTTTCTGGTTGGCACTGTAACAAACTAACACAAACATGGTGGCTGAAAAGAACACAAATGTATTCTCTTACAGTTATGGAGGGCAGACGTCCACGGTCAGTTTCATGAGGCTAAAGCCTAATTTGCATATCAAGGGCTGGGCAGACCAGTGCGACCTCCAGAGGCTCCAGGAAAGAGTCTGTTTCCTTGCCTGGTCCAACTTCTTGAGGCTGCTTGTCTTCCGTGGCTTGTGACCCCTCCCTCACATCATTCCAACCTCTGGTTTCATCATCCCATCTTCTACCACCCCTCTAATCTCCTGTTCCCTCTTATTAGGATGCCTGTGATCATACCAAGCCTACTAGAGCTGTGGTCGGCAAACTGCGGCTCGCGAGCCACATGCGGCTCTTTGGCCCCTTGAGTGTGGCTCTTCCACAAAATACCATGGCCTGGGCGAGTCTATTTTGAAGAAGTGGCGTTAGAAGAAGTTTAAGTTTAAAAAATGTGGCTCTCAAAAGAAATTTCCATCGTTGTACTGTTGATATTTGGCTCTGTTGACTAATGAGTTTGCCGACCACTGTACTAGAGCATTCAGGATAATCTCCCCACATCCAGAATGTTAATCTAACACATGTGCAAACTCTCTTTGTCCGTATCAGATAATAACCGCAGGTTCCAGGAGTTAGGACATTAGGACATGAACACCTTGGGGGTGGGGGTGGGGGTTGGCAATATGATTCAGCCTGCCACAACCACCAGTCAGCTAGGCAAGGCTCAACCTACAAAATTCTCCATAGAGCAGCCATTTGGCACATTTTTGTTGATATTTTAGAATCATGACAAACTATGATTCTCTTCAGAAATATGAACTTGAAGGAAAGGCAGATAAGTGGGTTTCTAGGAGGAAAAGGAACACTCATTCTCAAATTTCTTGTTCTTTCCCCAAGTCTTGGATGAGTGCTGCACAGCAGAAAACTCACGTTTTTAAAAACAATCATGGCACATCTGCCATATGGTGGATACAGATGTGAGCAGAGGCGTTTGCTTTACTAGTACAAATGCAAGTGACGGCTTTGACTTTCCTACGGCCTCTCTTTGCCAAGGGAGCAGAGAAGGAATGAGAACACCACCTGCCACCTGAGCACCCCTGTGCCACCCCTCGCCCTCGCCAAGCCTGAGACTCCAACGAAGGACAACTGAAGCCATTGATGGAGGTTACTGAAAATCCTACCTAATAATAGACAAATATGCAAATTGACCGCACCTTCGCTATGCCCAAGCCACGCCCACCAGCCAAAGCCACGCCCACCAACCAATCAGGACGAGTATGCAAATTACCCCAACAAAGATGGCGGCTAATTTGCATATTAAGACAGCGTAGAAAGAAGCCAAGAGCTGCAGAAGGGAGCAAAGCTGTGGAGAAGCAAGCAAGCCGGGGGGGGGGGGGGGGGGAGAAGGGAGGAGCGGAGGCGGGGCCAGGGGAGAAGGGAAAAGCAGGCAGGCTGGCGGAGAAGGCGGGGCGGGGGAGAAGGGAGGAGCGGAGGCGGGGCCAGGGGAGAAGGAAGAAGAGCGGGCGGGCTGGCGGAGAAGGCAGGGCGGGGGACAAGGGAGGAGAGCAGGCAGGGCGGGGTAGAGTGCAGCAGGAAACCCTATTGCAGGATTTTTCCTGCAACGAGAATGCTAGTCTGTTAAATAAAAATATCAAACCTTTAGGTTTTTTAATGTGGCAGGACCAATATACAGAGGCTGATCGCTCCTGACATGTTTTTTGCCACACCCACTAGTAAATGATCTCAAGCCTCCAACCTTTCCCTTCTGTTTCTCCTCACAGTTCATCACCCATAAAGGTGACATCTTTGTGTTTCCATGATCAACAAACCTCTGAGTTGTTTGATGAGTAAATAGTTACTAGAATATAGAGACACTTAAGTACTGAACTCCAACGTGGACAGACTAGCAAGGAAAGGGGAGGAGGAGAAGGAGAGAGGGTGGAGAAAAGCCACTTTTGTACCCATACCTGGACCCTTGAGTGTTGTTAAGGAAAACTGCACAACTGGGAAGACTGTGTCACAACAGATGCATGATCACTAACCTACCCAGGCCCCTCCACGTCTCCAAGGAGAGGTTCACTCTCCTGCTCTCCAAAAGGGCCCTTCACCTTCCTAACCTCCCCAAACCCCAGCCCCTCCCCCTCAGGAGCCATTCTTCCCTCCCTCTTTACAGAGAAAAGAAGGGTACCGTTAGTTAAATCCCTTTAACCACTTACCACCACCAAATCTACAAACGTGCCAGGATCCAATCCATTCTTCCCTAGCTTGGGTTAGAATGAGACAGTGACCTATTCAGTACAAGGCACTCGTCTGGCTGGGTCTGCAGAAAGATGGGCAAATAAGCCTCCCAAAGTTCCAAGCGTGGATGTGGCCTTGCAGAACTGAGTCTGGCTCAGAATCGGGAGAGCCCAAGGTCTGCACACCTTCCTTTACATGGAGGAGCAGAGGCTGCTCTTCCGGAAGGTGGGGGAACCCGGGATGCATGACCTTAGAATGGCCAAGACCCCAGTTTCTTCCTCGCTCCCAACTTCCTCTCAATTACCCTGTTCCTCCTGGGTCCTTGTCCCCTCAATCACCATTGATTCTCCAGTAGCTGGTCACCATTTAAATATGCTCAGGTCTCCCCAGTGAGTAGGTCTCTCCTCGGCCCACCCTCTCCCACTACTGACCCCTCTCTCCTCCCCATTCCCAGTCTTCCTGAGGAGATGCAAACATCCAGTCATTCCACTACTCACTCCAACCTACCTCCTGCCCCATCCTCTTAATTTTCAACCATTTATGGCCACTGCTTCCCAGTCTTCTTTCCTGAGCCGTCTCTCCTGCCCAATTCCAAAATATTGGTGTTCTTGGGATTCTATGAGAGACCCTCTTCTCAATTCACTTTCCACTTGCTCTTTAGAACACCTAGGCCATACCTGTTGCCTAATTCACCATCTATTGGCCAACTCTCCACTCTCCCCAGGCCTGTCTCTGGAGCTGCAGACCCACACTTCCAGCTGCTCTTTGAAACTGCACTTGAATGTACTCACAGGCATGTTAACCTGACTAGTACCACACCTGGACTTGTGTTTTCTCCTTCCTTACTCCCAAAACCGCTCCAGCTGCAGTGTCCCTTCATTGGTGAAAGGCCCATCCACACAGCTGTCCAAATAGATTCTCCTAAGTACAAAATGGCTCACTTCTCCCCAACTGCATCCCTCAGTCCTAGTCCAAGCTCCCCTCACCTCTCCTAGTGAGCTGTAACACCCTCCTAAATGGCCTTCCAGAATCCACTCTTGCCCCACTCTGCTACCTCATTACCTTCCCATAATAATATGGCCACATCACTCCCTTGCTTAAATACTTTAACAATTGCCCAGTGGCTTTTGAATAAAACTTGATCCTTAATATGAACCATCTCTTTCTAATCTGGTCATTGCTCACTTCTCCAGTTATGTGAGACATTCTTCCTGTGTCACCCTCCCTCCCTATGGAAAGATTCCCTCAGTTCGCTCATCCACATCCCTTCTCTACCCTGTCCTCTGGCCCGTGAGGCTGATCAGTATAGGCTACAGCAGTGAGCTTCCCATGCCATCTGACTTCTGGGGGCTCAGGGCAGGGGGAGCCCCCACAGGAGATCGGAGATGGCTAGAGGAGTGAAGTCAGTTATTAATCGCCCTGGTTTACTTCCTCCTGGGTCTGCTTAGCTTGCTGCATCCGTCCATCACAGGTCACCCCTCCTGTCACAATGACCCTCTCCTTCTGGAAACCACCCCACCACCCTTTCACCCACCAGGCTAAGGGCAGTGACAAGTCAGGCATTGCAGGACCCAGGGCCTGGCACCATCCTCTGTGCTCTCCTGACACCCAGCCTACACCTCTGTAATGGATCCTCTGTTAAACGCTCTGGTCTTTTCTAGCCGGATTGGGCCATCTGTGTCCTGTTGGGGTCCTGCCTGGTGTACCCTCGTCCTCCGCACTCCGGTCCTGCCGCCCTTCCTCAGATCCTTCAGCGGGCCATGCTTTATATCCCTGGAGGCCTTGTCACACCTGAGGCTGGCCCTGCTGCCCTGAATGACACACGGGCTGCATGAAGTCACCCACTGTGCGCTCCTAAGGAACTGTCAACGTAGCCGCTGATGCACTGGCAATGCTGCCGGGACTAACTTCTCTCTGTAATGCCAGCTCCATGGGGCAGGGACCATGTGGGTGGCACCCAATTCCCCCAGTGCCTGTCACCGTGCAGGTGCTCAATAAGGATGTGTTAACCATAAGCTCATTTCTCCGAGTTTCCCTGATGGGCATCCGATGATATTTAAGGTTTCACTTAATCACTTGTTTTATAAACGTAGAATCGCTACACAGATAGCTTTGGATGACCTTGGGTAAACAGTGACATCATTTATTTCCAAATCCTAGAGGTATTCAAAACACATCCTTCATTTGGACAGTGATGAGGTCCAAAAAATGTATAAATGGTACACAATATGTGCAAATGCATTTGAGGGCAGGATTCCCATTAGTTTCATCATCCTAAGAAATCAGTCTTGAATAGCAGACCCAAGGTAATACATAATGAAAAGGATTATAAATATTTGATCAGTGGTTTCTTATTATTGAACTCTGTTGCTGACTGACCACCTAACCAGAGGGTGTCCAATTCCTTCACTTGAAGAGAACATCTATGCCCTATAAACCTGGGTCTAAGCACAGGTCCTCATACCGGCCTTGTTCCACTGACTCCTGGGCCTTTGGTTGGCTACCTAGCCAGTCCTGTCCTTGGCTTTTTGATTCCCCTTAGCTGTTATCCACCAAACTGCAGGTCCTCCTGCCCTCACACCCCTCTGGGACCTACCTCCTTCCCATTCCCTGGACTTCCTCACTCCTAAGAAGTGACAATACAGCCAGCACTCCTGTGCTGGGTAAATTATACCTCAATAGAGATGTGAAAAATAAAACTAGGCAAGTGGTTCATCAACTGGACCTTGTGATCAGTCTCCACCTGCCACAGACTGGAGTTAGCTGGCACGTGCCTGTGTCCCCATCAATCTTAATGCTCCGTGTCAGCTGGCATTTTCACCTTGTATGCAGAGCAGAGGCCCCCACCTAGCATGATCATTCAATAATTATTTGTTGAATTGAACGCTAGTGGAGGAGAAAAAAGACATTTTCTGGACATTAAAATAATGCTTTAAAAAAAGGTTTCATCAAACCCTTCCCCTAAAATGTTCCTTTATAAGCAGCTGACAAGCAGTGCAGGAAAACTGCAATGATTTGGGTTTGAGAAGCAGACATGACATTTAGCTAAAGACCCAACCAGTCAGTCTTTGGAGAAAAAAGGGGGCAGCCATCTGTCCCCTGCTCCAGTGCACAGTGCCAGCGGCTGCTGGCCCCGCCACGGAAACTGCCAGAGGACGGCCACATGGCTGAGCTCGTGGACCGAGGAGGCAGCTGAAGCTGCTTTCCACTTGAGAGGAATGTAAGTCGTTTTCTCTCTAGAGTCTGGCGGAAGGGGCACGGCACTTAGATCAAAAGAGAAGCCCTGGCCAGCTTTGCTCAGTGGTTAGAGTGTCAGCCCAAGGACCAAAGGGTGGGGAGTTTGATTCTGAGTCAAGGGCACTTATCTGGGTTGCAGGTCCCCCTAGCCAGTGCATGCAGGAGGCAGGCAACCAATCAATGTGTCTCTCTCACATCCATGTTGCTCTCTCTTCCCCCCCTCCCTCTTCCACTCTCTCTAGAAAGCAGTGGGGGGAAAATATCCTTGTGTGAGGACTAAAAAAAAAAAAAGAGAGAGAGAGGGAGAAGGATTCACTAGAAGTTCTCCTGGGCCTTGAAAGCCCAACAACGCCTCCCGATGGGAAGCTATTCCAATCAGGAGCCCGGGTGGGTGGGCAGAACTGGGCTTTGGGGTCTGAGTGATCTGGGTTTGGCTCCGGACCCATCAGTTATTTGCTGCTCCAGCTCTAACCCCCCGGACCTCAGTTTTCTCACTTGCGCAACTGGAATAATAATAGGATCTTCTACTCAGGGTCCTCGCAGGTTTGAAATGAGAGGCTGGACCATGACTGGTGTAGGAAATACTCAGCTTGGTGCCATGGAGCCCCCAGCAAAGAACACTCCATTAAGTTAAATGGCCAGAGCCCCGGTGCAGCCAGGCAACAAATAAAACCAGAGGCTCCGTGCGCCCTTGGTTAGGATTTCAAAAGTCCTTTCTGGTGAGCATCTGCCAGCGAGGAGGGGGCCTCCGATTTCATCACTTTCGTGCCACAGCCTGCAGACTCGAGGAGGAAGAATCAGAGGAGCTGTGACACACGAAACACAGACTGACTTTTTGAGGGTATTACGTAGTAACCAGAACCCCCAAATTAGTATGCGAGTTTCTGCATTTTATTTTTTTGTTTTTATTAATCCTTACCGGAGGATATTTTTCCATTGGTTTTTATAATGGAAGGGAGGAGGAGAGGCAGTGAGAGGAACATCGATGTGATAGAGTCACATCAATTGGTTACCTTCTGCACATGTCCTGACTGGGGCCAGAGATCGAGCCTGCAACCGAGGTACGTGCCCTTGACTGGAATCAAACCTGGGACCCTTCAGTCCTTGGGCTGACATTCTATCCACTGAGTCAAACTGGGTAGGGCAGAGGTTTCATATTTAAGAGAGTCATCACTCCAAGTGAACATTTCTTTCTTTATTCTTGACCCTTCAAGAATAAATCCTGACTTCTCTCAGTCAAGGGTCTGATACCTAAGAAATGATCGCTAAATTTGAGTTGACTTAATTATTACCACAATTTCACCAATATGAATCATAGAGCAAGTATACTATAAAGAAATTTCAATTCTACCCGAAAATGGGCGGAAGCAGGCACAGATCCTTCCTCCAGGAAATGAGAAGGGGCCTGGGGCCTCAGAGCTGGTGGCCATGCCAGAGCGGAGAGAGGAGGTCTGCAGAGAGACAATGGAGCTGCTTCTCTAAGAGAAATAGGCGAGACCCTGTGTGGGCCTGGAGACCGAGTGAGCAGCTAGCCCAGCTCTGGGTCTCTTTTCAGGTCCTGCCCTACTCTCTCATCTAGAGAAATCTGTATTTCCCACCCAACCTCCATGTGGGCAGAGTCAGGTTGAGTAGATTTCTTGATGAAGCCTCTTGGGAGATCTCCTGTGGGCCAGGCACTTGAACCACTGTGAGTCCAACTTGGTTTTGGATCATAATTCACAACCACTATGTTCCATGTGGGGCAATGGTGCTCTGGTGAAGAGAGAATATTCTTCCTCCAGCCCCCAACCTCCCAGTACTGGGTGTAAAAATGATGGCTGATAAGGGAAGGTCAACAGAACAAGGAAAGGCTCTTAGGTTTGCAGGGAACATATTGTTGAATGAACATGTTGAAGCTTTCCTTAGATGTGTTAGGGTCACCAAAGGAGGAAAGAACAAGGCCAAAAGGGGTAAAGAATTATAAATTTACTAGAGGCCCGGTGCACGAAAATTCATGCACTGGCGCGGGGGGGGGGGGGGTCCCCTCAGATGGGCCTGTGCCCTCTCACAGTCCAGGAGTCTTCAGGGGATATCTGACAGCTTAGGCCCGCTCCTGCAGTCTGGCCTCCCTCTGCGGGAGGCAAAAAGCAGGCCAATTGGGGGACGGCACTGGCTGGCCCCGCCCCCTGATTGCCCTTTTGCCACCACCGCCAGTTGCTGCCACCCCCCACTCCCCCTCGATCGCCATCCCCTCCCTCTTCCCACTGGCACCTGCCTTGGCTGGCCTGGTGCCGCCCACTCACCGGCCCCACCCCCCACCAAACTGTTGCTCCACTGTTCGGTCTATTTGCACATTAGGCTTTTATTATATAGGATTATCATATCTGCTAGCAGAAGGGCTGAGACCAAAATGGCATCAACAGGGCAGAGTAGGGGGAGTGGGACATTTATGTCTCTTGTAAGGGTCAGTCAGAATAACCGGTACAGGTGGAGGCCAGGTGTAGATGGTCCACTGGAAACTGGGTAAGGCAGTTTACTGGAAGCCAAAGGCCGTTAATCATGAGACCTATAATGAGAATAACAGGACAATCGCCGGGAGGGGCGAGAGCTCCAAGCAGAGCATAAGGGAGCACAAGAAAGTGCCTAACAAGATGGGGGAAGATAGCCAAGGAGGGGCAGGAAGCAGTATAATTGAGAGTGTATGACAAATAGATGACATCCAGAAATCCCTGGATTAGAACCTCACACTCTGCCTCACCCAGCCAGCCACTCTTAACAAGAAACAGACTTTTCACTTTCACTGCAAGTGCTCAGGTCAAAGAGCACAACCAGTGTGTGCAAGAGGGTGGGAGTCGGCCCAGCCTGCCCAGGTGACCTCAGTGCTCACATCCTCAGCTGCCTCGTACTGTCTCCTAACACACGGACAACCACCTCTGCCATCCCAGCTCTCACAAACAATCACACCCAGCACTGCCATAACACCACATTCCACTTTTACCCATATCTTATGGCATAGCTATTTCTGGGGGACAGAAGGAAAAGATGGAATTTGGTTTGGACTCTTTGCTTTAGAAGTGTCTTGAAGAGTTCCAAGTGGCTATGTCCAGACAACTGAATACACAGGTGTGAAACTCTGAGTAGAGCGGGAAATGGTAAGTCAATGGGCATTCATTTTATCATCCAGGAAAAGAGTGGAGAATAAAGGCGGAGGCGAGCCTGGGGTTGAGCATTAATGAATTCTAACACTTAATGGCCATGCATGAGCTGGCAAAGATTGAGATAGCAACTAAAAAAATTGGAGACAGCAGTGTAGTGAAGTAAGTTGGAAGTCAAAGAAAGATTGCTTCGATGAGAAAGGAGTGGTCACTGAAAAATGAAGATTGAAAATTGTTTATGAATTTGGCAATATGGAAGCCATCGGTGGCCTTGGAGTAAAGTGTTTTAGTAAAGGGAAGGGGCTGACTGGGTGATGAGTGAATATAAGGTGAGGACAAAAGGTCAGTGAGTGCAGACATGCCTTTAGTGACATTTGGCTTTGAAGTATGAAGAGAGAGATAAGAGGATAATAGAAAGTGAAGTAAACAAGAAAGAGCTCATGCGCATGGGAATGTAGACAAGTACATACTAAATACGATCATAGAGAGGATGGAAACAGCAAAAATGAAATACCACTCCATTCTACAAAAGGCTGGGGGATGAGTTGTTGACATCGAACCCACATCTCTTTGCCCTGAAGACCAGGGTTGGGCAAGAGAACAAAAACCAATGAGACCAAACACAGGCATTAATCTAAGTAACTGGCATATGAAGACAGGGAGATGGGGTAGGCCTGACTCACTGAATCTTCTGGTCACTTGCAATTTTCCAATGATCACAGAGACACAGTTGAAAGTCACTGCCTCAGCCAAGCGACCACACAGTACCCAAGAGGAAGCAGAAAGCAAAGGCAATAGCACGTGTGACTAGAATGTCACTGGAGCGTGCTGATAAACAGCTTTATTTGTGCCCCCAAACGCAGGCTGGGTGTGCCCACTGAGCAATTCTCACACACACGAACAACCACAGCACCACGTGGGCTCTCCAGCTGCGTATACATCCCCTGGCTCTTCTCAGAACCTTGCAGAAAACTTTTTCAGTGCTTAACCTCAGGCTAAAATGCTTGAAGCTGTACTAATGCTGTCCTCGGAGTTTTCAGAACCATCAGTGTGGGAGCCCCACCTCACTAGGGAAAGGACCGAAGTTAGAAATGCTGAAAGCTCTCCTGAAAAGGTGCCCTATGAAAAAATATTGCTTTTCCTCAGTTACAGCTAACGGCTGGTTTTAGAGCTCACATAAAGAAGTGCAGTGTCAAGGAAGGGAAATGCTTATCTCTATTGTGTGGGTACTAAAGGCTTAGCAGCAACACTGACAAATAAATAGCTCATTGACATGGAGAGATTTTCGTCAATCTTGGGGTAGAGAGATAGAGCGGAAAATGGATATGAGGAAAGAACGAGATATTGACCTGTAGATATGATTGCCTGACTAGAACCACATCCTTACTGCTCTGCAGGCAGAAGTAAAGCATGGAGACTGTCCATAAGAGACTGGGCAATCCAATGAACAGGAGGTAGAGGTAGACCAGATAACTAAAATGTCCATGTGCTTCACACACTGAACTTCAATCACTTGAAGGGCAAAGAAAATACTGTGAAGGCCTATTTAGCTCATATTCTTATTAGTGAAAAATAGCATTCCGTAAGGCAATTGCAAGATTTAAATTCATGATGACAACTTAGAAGTTCAAATAAACACCAATAAAAACCAGCACTTAAGGAGGCCCGCATATCCAATATCCCTCACATGACTTGCTCTGCTTCTGAAGGAAAAGGCTCCGATGCTACAACAGCCCTGTGAGGGGGGCAGGCAGTTACAGCTGCCAGTTCTCAGATTGAGTGGAGAGAAAAAACACACACCATCGTCAGCAACCCTAACCTTCCCGTTGTCGCCATTTTGTTTATTCCCAGTTGCAAAGACAAAAGGCAATCTTATAAACTGTATTTGTACACCATGAGGTGCCTATCATTTGGCAATTTTCTCGGGACTTAGGAATGGACAGACTTACCATAAATAAGGCTATTTCCCCCTAAACGAAACTCTTTTGTTTCAACCAGCAGGCTCCCGTCCTGGAGCCCACAACCTGGGCTGACACAGATAATGCCTCAGAGGCAAGGTGCTCCCTCACGGAGGCCCAAAAACCTACTCAGTGAATCTGAGCAAATGTAGGTCCCTCTACCTCCCAGGCTAAAGCTGGCACCGACCTCTGCTGGAAAAATTCAAAGGCAAATGTTTCCAGCGCTAATCAAATCTCTTCCACTTCCCGAACGCCCAGGTCTTCTAGGGCAGCTGCGACGGTGCATGTTTTGCAGATGAAATCCTGAGAAAGTGGTAACAATAGCACGTGATGGACACGGGGATACGTGTCCTTTAGCAAAGTGTTTTCACATGCATCCGGGCCATTTGATTTGATGTTCACGATAACTTTGTGAGGGGTCCGTGATTTTAGGGAATTGGATTAACAATACTGGTCCTGGGTCAGAAGATCTGAGTCCATGTTGGGCAATGTTCTCCACCTTTCTGTGACTCAGTTTGCCCGTCTGCAAAGGGCAGAGAACTTTAAAGTAAAGGATTGCTGTGAGAGTCAAATGTGATCATCAAAGATCTTAGCGCAGTGCCTGGCATATACAGCTCAGTGGACTGGGGCTGGCACTCTTATATCTGCTGTCATCACCACCGCCACCAATGAGGCCACCTGGCTGAGCGCCAGGAAGATCCCAAAGTTAGAAACTCAGCCAGAAATAGAAGATGCTGCTCCTGACCCCCAGTCGATTGCTTCTTCCAACCCACCATGGAAGCAACTTAAAAAGCAGCAAAAGGAAGAAAAAGGTGGGCTCTTGGGTCAAGCGTGTGTTTTAAATAAATGGAAACCAAAGAGAGAGGGGTTGTGTGGCTTGAAGCTTGGGCGAAGGCTTGTGGCTTGCCCTTAGCGCTTGGTGATGAATTCAAGATTTCAAGCTGCTGGCAGCCCTCCCTGCCTCCCAAGTTAAAAAATGGGGAGAGGGGAGGGCGGAATGGGGTGATCACCTCCACCAAGAGCTGCAACGACAGGAGGGAACCTTGGTCCCCATTCAGCAGGCTCCCAGGACCAAGGCCCGAACCCCGCGGACAGCCTTTTACTATTTTTCTTAAGCAACACAGCATGATTGGCTTCAGAACAAATCCATTTTCTTGATACTATTATGCCTCCAATCTGGAGAACATATACCTGCATTCATTTTTCAAATACTCTATTTCTGAGGGTTCAAACGCACCAAATGTTCCAGGAGGTAGCTAGGAGGCCCCCTCGAGAAGGAAATTCCAAATCTCCACCTCCTTTCCAGCTCTGTTCCTCTCTGAGCTTCCCTATTGTACCTGAGGCTGAACATCGAGAGTGGGGGGCCAGAGATCGAGTGAATTTCACAGCGTTTAAAGTCACTGCACTCACCTGCAGGAGAGGTAGGGACTGAATAGTGGGTTTTCCTTATTTAAAGATATGCAGCAAGTTAGATTTTTTTTCCTGGTGCCAACAATTAGGAATACACACTTCCTGTTTCTAAGCAATTTCAAGTTTAATTAGGATTCTTTAAGCCCCATTTGTCTTAACAATTTGACAGCTCTGGCTTCCCCCTCCACACCCACACTTTGCCTTTTTCACACTGTTCCCCGTTTGTAGCGTTTCGTTCGGTGGAAATGCCAGGAGGGGAGGGAAGCAAGCAGAGTGCAGCGCCGATCACTCGCTTCTTCTCTGAGCATCGTTTGCAGGGCACCTTGAGGAGCGGTCACTTTCCCGCGACTGACAAGGACCTCTAAGCGGAGGATGAAAGCGTCTTAGTAAAATATGCCTGTTTGAGGGGCTTCCGTGGGGTGAAGAAGATGACGTCACAGGAAGACTGTGCAGGAGAGCGCCCTGTTTGTCCATTCAAATTAGTTTCATCATCCACAACAAGTGTTTAAAAAGCAGGAAAGCGGGCGTGATGCATAATGCATTGTGTCATGATGCATAATAATTAGGCCTGCTCCCCGACACCCGGCTCCCCAGACTTCAAAATCTCCCTGAGTGAGCACTTTGTTCTAAAGGCTTTGACAAAAATGCCATTTAGGGGCTTTCAAATTTACAGCGAGGCAATTTGTCATCATTTATATGAGAGGGGAAGAAAGAGAAAGGCGTGGCGGGCTGCAGGTTCCTCCCCTCCCAGCCTCCTGGTGGCGAAGGCTCCCAGGACCCCACTGGAAAGATGGCACGGGCTGTCCCTGCAGGGTACATGCCCGCAGAACCCTCCCCCAGGGGGTGCATTTTTTCTCCTTACAACAAACAAGAAACTCACAGGAGACATCTATTCCTTGCTCACGCATGAGCAGAATGATTCACTCTTGGAATAGCCAAAGTGAAGTGAAGGTTTGGAAATAAATTCCCAACTTTTGTATGGTTTCTCCAATTCCCACCAAGACCGAGGTTGAAGGTGGGATGGCATTAAAAACATTCTTTATTCTATGTCTGGCCAGCGTGAGCACTGACTTATGAGCCAGGAGGTCACAGTTAGATTCCTGGTCAGGGCACATGCCCAGGTGGTGGGTTTGATCTCTAGTGTGGGACTTTCAGGAGGCAGCCAATCAATGATCCCCTCTCACCATTAATGTTTCTATCTCTCTCTCCTTCTCTGAAATCAATAAAAATACATTTTAAGAAAACATTCCTTATTCTAAAACATCATTTTTAGAGCATATGATAAAATCCAAGATAACACTATATTTATACAACTAAAAACCCCTGGGAAAAGGAATAAATGTTCAAAAAAGAAAACAGGTGACATTTGCAAGAGACATTGTTACTTTAAAATGATCATTTTATAAAAAAGCACTTTTTTATATTTAAAGTAAAATTTAGATGTAAAGTCCACATGTGCTATTCCTCCTTGAAGTAGGGAGAGATCAGAATTTGTGGTGGAGTAAGCCCCTCACAGTGCACTCTTCTTCAGCCACTCATTCCACGCTGAGCGCCCGTGTGTGCCGGAGTCTTTACAATAGCCCGGGGCTACTATCCAGGGACCCTAAATGGGGGATAACAGAACAGCAAGCCCCTAAAAGCTGATGGTTCTAGGCCAGTGGTCAACAAACTCATTAGTCAACAGAGCCAAATATCAACAGTACAACGATTGAAATTTCTTTAGAGAGCCACATTTTTTAAACGTAAACTTCTTCTAACGCCACTTCTTCAAAATAGATTCACCCAGGCCATGGTATATTTTGTGGAAGAGCCACACTCAAGGGGCCAAAGAGCCGCAGTTTGCCTACCACAGTTCTAGGACTCATAAGAAAGGGTTAATGCAAATGATTTAATGAATGATTAATAGAGTTCAAAAGGCGGATTCAAGTAACCAGAAAAATGGTCTTTCCGCTAATTTAACATTTTGCCATAATTGAACACAGACTGCCTTGAGCCACAGCACTTTGCTGGGCTGCACCGAGGGATGGGCACTCTCTGACCCTGTGTTAACTCTCCCAGGCAACAGGGTGGCCCTTCTCAGTAGAACATCTTCCTGGGTTTTCCGCAATGACACCAGTTCTGAGAGAAAAATGCCGGGATCAAACCTCAATGGCTGTGCGTACACGTTTTCAATTGCAGCTGTATTTAGCAAGAGATGATCGTTGGCCAGACTCTTAGGACAGATCATGCAATATAGCATCATGTATTGATCTGCTCTGACCTATACTTTCCTTTCCAATTTCTTCTATCCTTCCCATTCATGCATTTGGAATCACGTAAATTGTCTAGAGCTGGGAGGCAGGTCAGCTTGGGTTGAATCCCAGCTCTGTCCCAAATCATATTGTGTCTTCTGAGAGAAGTCAATTTGCATCTTTGATTCTCCCTTCCCTCTTGTCTCTTAAACAAAATTTTGACAGGTGGCTGCCCAAGTCCCTTCCATCTCTAAGTATCCATGGTTCTAGGACTCTGAGGCCTTAAACCTGGGAAAGTAGGGTGACATTGTTAGGAACGGGATGAGGTGGAAAGATGAATATTTGTGGAGGAAGATAGGTGTTGAGACACATAAATGAAGGCCTCCTCCATGTGACCAGAAATATAAAAGTTTTTGAGCAAAAAATGAGAGCCATAAATGTATATTGAGGAAAAAACCACAACAATATCTTAAAGTTGAAGTCCATAGTCATGAAAAAAGATGAAGAATGGAAAAGCAAGAGGGAGGGTCTTTGGATGAGAAGCTCAGTGTGGCTGGAACCCAACTCCATCTAGGATTGACGCCAACTTAAACATCAGTGACCCCTCAGGTTTGAGTGTGGGAATTAGCATTAACTTCCTTATTGAGCAATAACTTCTCTAGAGCATAATAATTGGTTGTATTTTATTATGCCTTTAATTTAATGAGTTGCTTTTTTTAACATAAATTTTTATTGATTTCAGAGAGGAATGGAGAGGGAGAGAAAGATAGAAACATCAATGATCAGCTGCCTACTGCACACCCCCTCTCTCCCCGGCACCCCGCCCTCCTCTGGTAATCAAGCCCACAACCCTGGCATGTGCCCCAACCGGTAATCGAACTGTGACCTCCTGGTTCATAGTTTGACGCTCAACCACTGAGACACACCTGCCAGGCAATGAGTTGCTTTATTAACATCTACTATCAATAATCTAGTAAATCGAGTATTATTACCGAAACATGGCAAACAGGTCTACTCCAATTTCTTAAACATCCCCCCCATTTTGATTTTGTCAAGTTGTTATTTTTAACTTCTCACATCCTATGAGTAAGGACATTTTTATTTTATGCTTTCATATCCGTGTAACGACCATCTCTCAGTCCAGGCCTTCATGTTCCCATACCCTCAGATATTTTATCAATACCTTAACCAAGTTTTCCCCTTCAGGTTTTTCCAGAAATTACCACAGAAGATGTCTAAAAAATAGAATCAATTTCTAAGAAGGATCGTGTGAAATAAGAAATGTAAGGCTATCTATTTTAAATAAAGGAAAACCACAGCAAATCACTTGGACACTCAGATGTATTGACGGGCAAACTAACATCATGTGTTTAGAAGTCAGAGAACTACAATGTAAATCATATTTGCTTATTCAAAGTATGAAGGTAAAGGTCTCAGGTAAGACTGAATTTGACTGGGTTATAACATCAATGAATAATTAAAGATCTTTTATTCCTCATATTCCACTCCTAGGGTGATAAGAACCCCCTTTTAGCCAAATCATCTTAGCACAGATGTTACCCATTCTAGCTGCAATGCAAATCTCTAATTGTGTACAGACATCAAGGTTGGTGCAACATGTTTTAGATCAGGATCCTATACTAGGAGCCCAGCACGCAAAACTGCGCAGCCCCGCCCACGCCCACCCACCTGCAGCCCTGCCTTCCCACAACCCCTCTGGCCTTCTCTGGACAATTCAAGCCCCGCCCTCAGTCCCTCAAGTTGCCTCGGGCTGATCCCACCTTCTCCGGGAGCCTCCCCACTTCCGCCCCATTTCCAGAGCAACGCAGCGGCCCTGCCCTATCATGGTGCTGGAGAAGAGCATGGAAGTCTCCCGCCTGCTGCACTGTGCTCCTTCCCCTGGCAGGTGGGCAGCGGGGCGTTCTGAGTGCGAGCAGTGGGTGGCGAAGAACTGGTGAGGGGGGTGCTATGGGCTCTCACCCCCGCCCTCCCCGGCATGGGATGGTCCCATCTCCTCCGGGCACCTCCTGCTTCCTCCCCTTCTCTGGAGCAAAGCCCCACCAAGCAACTCGCAGGCAGCCTCCTGGGATCGGTCATTGTGTGTTACAGAGTCCCAATCATTAGCATATTAGCTCTTTATTATCCTACCTAATAAAATAGTAATATGCAAATTGACTGCACCTTCGCCACACCCAAGCCACGCCCACCAGCCAAAGCCACGCCCACCAGCCAATCAGGGTGGGTATGCAAATTACCCAACAAAGATGGCAGTTAATTTGCATACACTGAGGGAGGGAGGAGTGAAGACTGAAGACAACTTAGAAGGAAGAGGGAGGAAAAGCGGAAAGCAAGGTGGCTGCCAGACGGAAAGCCCGGGAGGGGTGGAGCAGGGCGGGGCGGAGCGGGGGGGGGAGGGGCGGAGTGGGGCGGGCGGCAGCGGTGCGTGGGTGCAGGCATGGGGGCCGCAATGATGGCGGCAGCAGCAGCGCACCCAGCTGCAGCGGCCGCTTGCAGGATTCTTCCTGCAAATGGGCTACTAGTGATGATAATAAAAGGGTAATATGCAAATTGACTGAACAGCAGAACGACCGGTCGCTATGACATGCGCTGACCACCAGGGGGCAGACGCTCAACACAGGAGCTGCCCCCTAGTGGTCAGTATGCTCCCACAGGGGAAGCACCACTCAGCCAGAAGCTGGGCTGACTGCTGGTGAGTGCAGTGGCAGTGGCAGGAGCCTCTCCTGCCTCCGCAGCAGCGCTAAGGATGTCTGACTGCCAGGTTAGGCCCCATAGGGAGTGGGCCTAAGCTGTCAGTCGGATATCCCCCGAGGGCTCCCAGATTGCGAAAGGGCGCAGGCCAGGCTAGGGGACCCCCACCCCGAGTGCACAAATGTCTAGCAGAATCATAAAACATAGCAGAATCATAAAACATAGCTGGTATCAGAATTCTGGAAGTTATAAATTTTACCTTTTGTGAACTCTTCATTTGCAACTGACAGGGCATTCACCAGGTTTCCCTCACTTTATTTCTTTCATTCATCTTTTCCTGATGAAAACCAAAAACCACTACTTTCCATGCTGTAAAGTCTTAGAGCCAATTCGGGGGTTTGAAATAGCTGTCATCACTGCTGCTCCATACCAGCTACGTGCCACAAGTGTGAACACCATAGAAGCACTTCCATTTCTAAATGCCCCCCTATACTGTAAAGCTGAATTTCCCCCACACAGCCTTGCTCTGAAAGTCTTCGAAAGCTTCTTGCTGCTGCCTGAATTTTTCTCCTCATCCTCCTACAGACCCATAGATCAGTCTCCAAATGTATAGTACTTACCTCTACTTCCAAGCCTACAAGCCACACGCACACCTGCAACACACGTGTACACATACATACACACACACACACACGCACACACACACTGCTGCCAACCCCCGGCCCATTCCTCAAATTGCTTCAGCACTGATCCATGCATCATAGATTTCTACTGAAGCTGCTCCTCTTCTGAGGAGCCTTTCCTGATTTCAGCTCAGAGCTTGCTCCCTCTTCAACTTTTAGTATTTTTTTCTGAATCATAAAGAACTCAGTTTTTAATTTAACTAGATTAGATCACCAAGTTTATCTCCACATTTTATACCTCACTTTTAAGAAAGATCTTATTCCCTTGCACCTGTTTACATCATAATTCCCCCAATGAAATGGCCAACTCTTTAAGGATGAAAATCATCTTTACACTTATCTTATTTCATAGTCCCCAAGGGCATAAAATAAGCTAGTAAATATTTCCAGGTTAATTTCAAAAACACTCTCCTTCTGAGAAAGCCCATTGTTGAGTTTATGTTGGTTTCATGATCAGTCATTAGAGACATTAGTAACATTCTGTAACAAATATCAGCCTCTTTAGATAATGCCAGTTTGTCACAATATGCATAGAGGAGATATCTATCTATCTATCTATCTATCTATCTAATATATGAAATTATACATATATATATATATATATATATATATATATACTCACATATATATATACATATCATACAAAATTCCTTATTTTATTTTTCAGTTTTGAAATGTAATTCTTTATCAGTAAGTACAAAAGCAAAGGAGTTTTTAATAAGTTATTATAAAAAATAATGCTTATCACCCAAATCAAACAGTTAACTGGGAGGGACCAGGCCTGTAAGGGAGGGCAGTTGGGGGCAATCAAGCCTGCAGGGGAGGGCAGTTAGGGGTGACCAGGCTGGCAGAGGAGGGAAGTTGGGGGTTACCAGGCCTGCAGGGAGGGCAGTTGGGGGGGACCCAGACCTGCAGGGGAGGGCAGTTAGGGGCAAACAGGTTGGCAGGGGAGCAGTTAGGCATCAATCAGGCTGGCATGGGAGTGGTTAGGGGGTGATCAGGCTGGCAGGCAGAAGCAGTTAGGGGCAATCAGGAAGGCAGGCAGGTGAGCAGTTGGGAGCCAGCAGTCCTGGATTGTGAGTCCTGGTGTGATCAGGTCTAAACGGGCAGTCAGACATCCCTCAAGGGGCTCCAGATTGGAGAGGGTGCAGTCTGGGCTGAGGGACACCCCTCCCCTGTGCATGAATTTCATGCACCGGGCCTCTAGTTATCCATAAAATAATAGATGGTGATTGCTACAGTGGAACCTTACCTCAAGCTCCCCGTCAATTTTAAATTTTTGTATGCTTCCCTTTCAAGAGAAATGTGAAAACTAGAAGGAATTAGAATTGCTAGTTATCTGTTTATTTAAGTTGATTAATCTTTCAGGGTGTGCCCTCTGATCGGTACAAACTGTGGTCCAGTTTTTAGCATCTCTGGCTTATGCTGTGATAACTGAACTGCAGAATGGCTTTTCTTAGGTGCTATAAAACCCTGTCCCTGGTTTCATTCTGTCATACAGCTTGCATGCAGGCAAATATCACAGTCAAAAAAAAAAAATAGTATGGGTAGTAATTAAGCAGATAGGGCCACAAACCTATTCACACCTTTGTTTACAGTAAATCCACACAGGGAGGTGCCCTCATGGGGTAACAGAGACCTGACTTACAAGTAGTCGAGTTTAGAGTATCCCCACTGATCTGCCTCTGGACCCTGTCCCTCACCTGTCCATACCACCTCCACCACCATCCTAAGGCAGCTGCCTCCTCCCTGCTCCCCGGGGATGGCCTGCGGTTGGTCGCCCTTCCACCAGCGCTCGACTTTGCAAACTTGCCTGTGCATCACAGCCAAACTACAGCACTGCGTGCTCACGTGACTGTGAAATTATGACGTTGACACAGAAACCTCAAATTTGATTTGGGATTTTAATTCAAAGGCCTCCATATTCCGCTCGCTCCCATGATGCACTTTCTGCAATGACATTGCATAGAAACTCAATGGAGCTCCATGCTTCCCCCTCCACATCCGGGAAGATCTCTGCTTTTCACCTTTATTTCTGCCACTCCTTGCTGTCCACTCAAAAACATACACGTCCTGAAACCTCCTTCCAGCCCCATTCCAATCGGCTAATCAGAAGCGTGTCTGCCTCCGTCAACAGTACAGAACTTCCTCTGCCCATGCAACAGGGCACCCACCATCCTGCTCAGCCTTTTTGGGGTGGTGAGCTTGTCCTCTCTGCCTTGGGGCTTTGCTGTGACTTATAAAAGAGGGGATGCTCTTATTTCCTGAATACTCCCCAGTGCACTGACTTGCCCTCATTTAGTCAGTCAACAAGTGTTCATGAAGCAATCTACCTACATGTCAGGCCCTGTTCTAGGATCTGGGGATACTGTGATGGACAATGCAAAATCCCTGCCTCTGTGAGCTTACAGTTTAGTGCCTACAAAAGGTGCTCAATAAATATTTTCTATAATGTTCTTGAACCAAACATCTTTGTTTTCCCCAAGGCGTATATAATATCTTCATAATTATATAGGTATTAACATTTTTTAATTAAGGAATTTTTATTGTTATGCCTCTAGGAATGATCAGAGTTGAAACGTCTAGGGCAGGGGTCGGCAAACTCATTAGTCAACAGAGCCAAATATCAACAGTACAACGACTGAAATTTCTTTTGAGAGCCAAATTTTTTAAACTTAAACTTCTTCCAACGCCACATCTTCAAAATAGACTCGCCCAGGCTGTGGTATTTTGTGGAAGAGCCACACTCAAGGGGCCAAAGAGCCATATGTGGCTCGCGAACCGCAGTTTGCCGACCACAGGTCTAGGGGGTAATGTTTGTTGACCTTTCAATCAATATGCATGTCCAAATCTTCCACATGAAGAAAACTCCTGCAGGAGGTCGAGGTAGGATCGTCCAAACTCTTTAAGAAACACGTCCCCTGGATACCTTTGTAAAATAATTCAGCTGCAGTAATGAGATTGGGACTTGTATTAACAAAATCGGTTTGTGTCCTTTTTCATAAGAGCCTCAGCTGATACAGAATTCACATTCAATTTCAGTCTCCAATTACCACTTTCAAAAAAATATCTTTATCTAATATTTTGGCCTTGAGAAGACTGATGCTCAGTTCAGGACAAATGAAACCTTCTTAAATGTACTTCAAGACAGATACTCAATTTGAACTTGGGGGTTAGTAAAGATCCCACAACGTAATATGAACGTAACATACATGTCGCCCCTCCTCCAGTTTCACTCTGAAGCACACTCACTATAGGTAATAATATCGCGAAATAGTCCAACAGCTGAAAAGGCTAAAAGTTAATTCACTGTCTCTTACTTACCTAACAGAACTCAAGCAAGCGAATGAGGGTTGACAAGGAAAAGTAAATGAATTTTTCCACTTATACACTGATTCATAAAAATTGATATTTCATTTTCTCCACACAATTCTTTATTGTTCAGCTTGAAAGCAAATGTAACATAATCATTCTGAAAGCTGAAAAGGGGCCAGTGGAGACACATGGCTTTGTTTGCAAGACCTGGTGACGCTCAGGATGTGAAGAAAGCGAAGTCCTGAATCACAGCTCCCGTCTGACCACGCCCATGGTCACTGTCTCCAAACCCCCAAACCCCGATCTCACTTCCTGGGAAACTGACTTTCAAAGAACTTACGCCCTGGACTGTGTGAGGATGAACGGAGGCCACAGAGGCCAGTGAGTGTGTGAACAGGCTCGGAGGGAGGCCCAGTTCTGCCATCTAACAGCTGTGTGACGGACAGCACATCTCTAACCCCGCGTATCCACAGTGGTGAGTGATCACAGTGATGGCGACCTGTAGCTTCGAGCGTTATAGGAAGTAGCGTCTCACGACTAGCAACCGATAGTGTCAACCGATATTATCGACATTATCATCACCGTTATCATAATAATCATCACTAGTGCGTATAACATGGAAGCCAGGGCCTAAACACCTTAAATGCCCCTTAAATGTGAGTTTTCCTTTTACTCTCCTTCTTTTGATATATGTGAAGAAGTACAAGCAGGATTTCTTTCTTCAAAGAAAACCAAGAGATTTTAATCTGTTCAAATGCTATTGCACCATTTTCGGAGTGGGGGGATGTGAAAATCTAAGCGGGTATTTTCTCTCTCTACTGTCATTAGTCCTGGTGGTCCAGGAGTTCTGAGGAGTGGTATGTGGGACCAGTGGCATATTGTTTCATGTGTGGCCTATTCTTAAATGCAGGGAGATCAAAACAAGTGCACATTCTGATATTAAAAATATATAGACAGCCTGGCCGGTGTGGCTCAGTGGTTGGGCATCAACCCCATGCACCAAGAGGTCACCGGTTTGATTCCCAGATTGTGGGCACAATCCCAAGTAGGGGAAATGCAGGAAGCAGCCAATCCATGTTTCTCTCTCATCGACATTTCTTTCTCTCTCTCCCTCTCTTAAAAAATAATCAAGAAAAAAACATACCCTATATGCATTCTAAGTACATTTCTGGTAACCAGAATACTCCATTATGCTAATATAGAGTAAACAAGTGACAGGGTGTACAGAAAAGTCCAAACATTGCTAAGGTCCTCAAACTACAAAACAGACCATGGTAACCTCATGGCTCAGAGCAGAACCCCATCCAGAGCAGCCCTGCCTCAGTGTGCCTCTCTCACGTCCTTTCCCACACGCTCTCACTTCATAAGCATTTTAACTCAACGAACCTCCAAGTCACCTAGACGGACGCCCCTGGCATGGAAAAGCAAACTCGCTAAATGACAACAGTGGTGAACACCAGCACCCTGAGCCGCTATCCAAACCCCCAAAACGAACAGACACAGATGGTGGAATGCTTTTAAGAAAACACACACTTGAAAGAAACACAGGGAGACCGGCCCCTGACCCCCACGGACACAAGCTCATGTTCATGTGACACTGGGAGGTGGAAGGGATGCAAACAGGCAGGTCCCTCCCCCAGGAAAAAAAAGGCTTTGGGGGACTAGAGAGCACTGGCCTCCTCCCCACAGGACCCCCACGCCCCCGTCCCCGACACCCCCCACCATTCTCTGCATCTAATGACATCAAATAATCAGGGCTTTCTAAGCTGGGTTCCACGTTTCCCAGAGGCCTCTGCAGTCCAGCCCTGGCCTGGGAGAACAGGCTATAAAATCATCCTTTCCCAGGCAGCAAAGAGGCCTTGCAGGGCTTTTGAAACAGAAACCTACGTCTTCAGGAAGAACAGGCCTCGGCCAGCCCGCAGAACAGGGCGCTGCGGGCACAAGGTAAGCAGGCGGGAGAAAATGCCGTCAGAGCGCTCCGCATGGGGAATTCACATAACCCTAATTTAACTAGAGGCCTGGTGCATGAAATTTGTGTACTGGGGTGGGAGGTGTCCCCCAGCCCAGCCTGCACCTTCTCCAATCTGGGACAACTCGGGGGATGTCTGACTGCTGGTTTAGGCCCTGTTGGATCAGGCCTAAACCAGCAGTAGGACATCCCTCTCACAATCCAGGACTGCTGGCTCCCAACCACTTGCCTGCCAGCCAGCCTGATCACCCCCTAACCACTCCCCTGCCAGCCTGATAGACGCCTAACTGCTCCCCTGCTGGCCCAGTCGTCCCCAACTGCCCTCACATGCCGGCCCAATTGCTCCTAACTGCCCTCCCCTGCCAACCTGGTCACCCCTAACTGCCCTCTCCTGCTGACCTGGTCACCCCTAACTGCTCTCCCCTGCAGGCCTGGTTGCCCCCCCCAACTGCCCTCCCCTCCCCTGCAGGCCTGGTTGTCCCAACTGCCCTCCCCTGCTGGGCTGGTCACCCCACACTGCCCTCCCCTACTGGCCTGGTCCCCTCCAACTGCATTCCCCTGCTGGCCTTGTCACCCTCCAACTGCACTCCCCTGCTGGCCTGGTCCCCTCCAGCTACCCTCCCCTGCCGGCCATCTTGTGGCGGCCACCTTTGACCACATGGGGGTGGCCATCTTGTGCGAGGTCGTTAGGGTCAATTTGCATATTACCTCTTTATTATATAGGATTATTATATAGGATCATCCGATCAAACCCTAATTAGCATCATCACTTGAGGGAAGATGGCTGAAGGACCCAGGAAGACCTTGATGCTCATGTTCTTAGTGGCTGATGGAAAAAGGGCCAGAGATTTGTTCTGTGTGTTTTTTTAATTCACGGGGAAAAGTAGAGTTTCATCACGACAAGCATTACTAGCTATGATTTTTGTAGCCAAAGAATTAACGACTGAGATTTAGAACATCTTCCTTCTTGCTGGCTCTCCAGGATCAACCTAGCATCCATAGGAAAGCACAAAACTGGTATTATATTGTAGCAACTAGACTCTAAGTTATTTAACTTAGGGCTTCTGAACCACAGCACTACTGACATTTTGGACCAAAAAAGTATTTGTCCTGGAGCCATCCTGTGCATGGCAGGGTGTTTAGCTGCATCCCTGGGCTCCACCCACTGGGTGCCAGTAGCAGCCCCTCCTTCCCAGAATCCCGAGAAATAAAAGTGTTTCCATGTATTGCCCCGTGCGCCCTGCAGGGTGAATTTTCCCCTGGTTAGAATCACTGATTTAACTGCAAAATGCAATTTATCAGGAGCATACCCCCTTTTTATTTATTTTTCTTTTTAAATATGTTTTTTTTATTTATTTTAGAGAGAGAGGAAAGAAGAGGGAAGGAGAGATAGAAACATCAATGATGAGAGAGAGTCATTGATTGGCTGCCTCCTGCATGCTCCTAGTGGGGATCCAGCCTGCAACCTGGGAATGTGCCCTGACGTGGAATCGAACCATGACCTTCTGGTTCATAGACCAACCTTCAACCCCTGAGCCACACCAGCTAGACAAGAGCATACCCTTTTTTAAAATGGTCAAATTATAAAAGGATGGAGGAGGGAGCCTTTTTTATCCACCTGCCAAAAATAATAAGCCCCATGGAGTTTACCTTGTATCTCCTGGCTCTGTTTAGAGCGTTATAATAACCCATAACATCTATGCTTTTTCTGCACTTCAGAAAAAAATCATTATATGCCAGACTCTCCCCATGCAAAGACCTCTAGAGAAACACAGCAGATCCCAGGGGCGGGGCACCTCTGAAGGGTCACCCACGCTGAAAAAACACTGTCCCTTGCTTCCAGACTTCCGTGTGCCCCGAGCCGCTGAGAGATCAGTGCAAATGTCCCTCTACCTGCCCACGTGACAGCAAACCACCTGTGACTTAGGAAATCAATACTGCAGGCAGGAAGGCGTCAGACCCCAGGGAAATAGCCCTGTCTTCCCCCACTCTCACTGTGTGCAGCTAAGCTCTGATTTTTGCTGCCAGTTTCCAAGGAGGGAGAGAGAAAGGTGAAAATGATGGCGAGAGAATAAAGACAGCCCCTCCATTTCAGGCAAATGAGACTGCAGTACAATAGCGATCCGTACCGGGCCCTGGCTGCGGGTCAGACGGCACCTACTGACACGCATTCTTTTTTTGTTTGTTTGTTTTAGTATATTTTTAAAATATTTTACAGATTTCAGAGAGAAAGGGAGAGGGAGAGAGAGATCAAAACATCAATGATGAGAGAATCATTGATTGGCTGCTTCCTGCACAACCCCCACTGGGGATGGAGCCCGCAATCCTGGCATGTGCCCTTGACCGAAATCGAACCCAGGACCCTTCAGTCCACAGGCTGACACTCTATCCACTGAGCCAAACCGGCTAGGGCTGACGTTCATTCTTACGGAGAGATGTCAGAAACCTCAGGGAAGAATACTCCACTCTTATTAAGGCAGGTTAATAAACATTTTCTATGGGTTAGGATGATTTGATCTAATAATAAACCTGAGTCACACAATCTCCCCTCTGTATTTTTCCTAAGGAACGTGTTTAACCATGCATTGTTAGTCCTGGGTCTGCCACAGGTTATTGGTCTTGGTGATGGGAGTAACCAGGCCTTTTCCCTGGGGGAGAGGGGAAGGTTGGCCTCCTCAGCTGGGAATTACAAGAGAACAGTCTCTACAGTGCCATGTCTGTTGGGAAAACTCCAAATCAGAAAGGAATCTATTTTAAACTGACATCTTCTTCTACAAACTCCCCTGGCAAAGCTTGTGCCTCCTTAGCACGGCACCCTCCCCCCATTTTTAAAGGAACGTGGGTGTGGGAGCCCACCGGCTGCCCGGATTCGTGGAGTTATGAGTAAGCAGAAATTGCGTCTCTTCCGCCTACAAGGTCTTCCATGCCGTTTCCTTCTAAAGCTAAAAATCAAAACAGCCGCCCTGAAAGATAATTTCTATACTGAATCACAATAAAACCGCCAAAGCATTATAACATCAAACTTGTTTAAGATGCCTAGGAGGGAAAGTTATTTTTAATATGATCTAAAATAGGATCTCAGGACACAAAATGATATTTTTAAAGGTTCTGAATTTAGGCTTCTCTCCAGCACCACATTCGAGTCTATTTTAGTTCAAAAATCAAGGACACAGTGGTTTGAAAGGATTGTTCTGCCACTAATAACTGTCCTCAATTTCCCCACCTCTGTGACAAGGCCTAAAATGCACACGTGTCCTTATACACCATGTTCTCTGTCTCTGACAACTGAGGGAACACGCTTCTGATGATAAATACAGCCAACCTGGGGTCATTTCCCTAAAAGAGGGGAGCAGAGGCCAAGGAAACCCAACCGAGCACATGATCCCCAGCCATTTGCTTCGGGCTGTGGAAGAAGCGTGTGTGTCCTGAGACCTCAGCGATGGCCTGTGTCACGTTCCTGCGCCTGCATCAGAGCAAAACCTCAAGCTGCAAACAGATCCCTCCCCGTCCTGGCTCACTCAGCCCTAGCTCATCTAAGCTGTTCAGTACTGTAACCCAAACACCACCCCCACCCCGACCTCCCGCGTGGAGCCATGTGGTCGCACTGAAGTGACCCAGCTGTGTCCGTGCAAGAAAAAGCAATGGAACCAAGTCCTCGGGCAAAGCACATGTTAGCAGCTCACCTGAATATCAACTATGCTAAGACAATTTTAATGGCGCACACACACACACACACACACACACACACACACACATATATATACACATACACATATGTATATTTATATATGTAGAGATGGTACACATATGCATAAATCATTCTCACTCTACTAGCATCCAAATTCAAAATGCCCCAGGAGGGACCCCCACCTCCCTCCACTCAGGGTCTCCCCTGTTAGCAGCCCCCACTGCCACTCTCCCCAAATCTATCCAAACCTGTGCATACATCCCCCAATGTTCCCTACTCAATCAAAAGTCCTCCAACAGCGCCCTGGGGTCCGCTTGAAACTTGATTGGGTTGACTTGCTTGCTACGCCTGACCTTCTACCTCACACAGGAGCTGGGCAGCCCTTCTCAAGTGGATGGTTCTCCAGAGTGAATGATGGGCCACCTGGATCCGCATGACAATGCAGATTCCCAGGCCGTGCATACCCGTGGCTGCTGAACCACACTGGGTGGTGGTCAGACCTGGGAAACCAGGTCACAGACTATATTAACCACCAGGTGAGCCTTGCGCCCAGTCGAGCTGTCTGGCCCTGTGGGGTGGGGAAAAGATGTCAAAGGTACAGATCAGAACGAGACCCGAGGAGCTTTTCAAACCAGAGCCTGTTCCTAAAACCAAGCCGGCATCGGACTCTTCAAGGGGAGGCTCATGAGGGAAAAGCTCTAGGAAACGTCCATACCTTCTTCCTCTCTGACCCAGCCCACCTGGGAGTTGAGGCCGGTGCCTCTGGTCCTCACCTGGGCAGGTCCAGGCAGAAGCACTTGAACTAGAGCAGGGCGCACGGTGTCCACAGACAGCCTGCACCCTCCTCCCTCCCTGCATACTCCTACTCTCCTCACAGCGGGTGTGAGCAGCCCTTCCTCCATATTCCTGGTCTTCTCATCGCCTTTCCGTCCCCTGCCTCCAAGCACCTGATCCGGCAGAAGCCCACCTCCTCAGCCACGGGGCGATGGGGCTATGGGGTGGGAGGGAGACAGGGGGAGTCCCCTGTGACTATTAATAGCAAGGGGGGTGGGGTGTAGTTAGTGATGTGAGCTCCCACACGGCACAGACGAACCAACCGCTGATCCAAGTAAGTACCCGAAGCAAATGCCAAGGTCACTTCTAGGTCAAACGTTCCTACCCAGGCATCTCTGTAAATCTCCATCAAGCCTCTTATAAAGTAGCAGCCCCCAGAGATTGATTCCGGTGAGGCCTAATGCACATGCCCACGTCGGGTCATGAACCATCCCACCCCCTCTCTGCTGGCATGCCAAGGTACCAGACAGAGACGGCCGGCGGACTTGGGCTTTGCCAACCTGAATAATTTATGAAAGAATTCCGTTCCTTAGAGAGCATTTCCCATTTTTCACAGATCTCCTTCTCGCTGGCCAGCCGACTAGACAAACGCCTACCCTTTGCGGGGGCCGGTAATGACCCGGGGTGATGCAGTCACCGTGGCGCCCTCCCTACCGTGGTGAGTTGCCTGCGGAGCCAATTGCTGTGGGGGGCCTGCAGCTCATTTCTGAAATCTCACACGTCATATTACAAAGCATTATTTCCACCCTGGCAGCTACAAATCAGTTATTAAAAACGCTCTACCGCTGATATGAAGAGGTAAACACGGTAATTGCGCAGACCGGGGCCTGGGGTTTTCCGGGTCCTGTGGGAACCCGAGATCAAACCCAGCCCCAGAGGGGCCGCTGCGGAGGATCTAATGAGAAAGGGAGTTGACTCACACATTTCCACAATGCAGCTCAGGGCCTTCGTAGGAACAAAAAAATGGGAGTGAAATATAAAGACACAGAATTCCAGTGGTTCTAATGATCTTCAGGCTTTGCCTGTCTTATGACATGATAGGAGAGATTTCCCCATCACCCTAAAGCTGGGGTAGTGAGTGAAAAACCAGGACCCAGGAGAAAAATCAGAGCTTTACTCAGAACTGGGAACAGGAACAGTGGTAGGCGTCTCCACTGCCATCAGCTACTTCCAATGACACGGCCCTTCGCCGTGTGACATGGGCCACCGCCGCCAGCACCCCGGCCACCGAGGCGGCCATGCACCTGGCTCTCACCCCAGCGTCACATGCTCATCATGACGTCCCCTGAGGGTACAGAAGGCACCTGGGAGCTCGGAGCTTCCCAGGCCTCACTGGGAGTGTCATCACCATTGGTGTCTGGCAGAAGCATCCCATGATTTGAGAGCGCGGGTATCAAGAAAGAACTACTAAACTGACTTCCGCTATATTTATGTACAGTGGACAACAAGAATTGCTTAGATTCTGTGTAAAACCCGCTAAAAAGCTGTTTCCTGGACCCTCGTTTTCATAGTCAAAGAGGCGAGGCTCGCCTGAATGGGAATCAGTAATTAGATCGTTCAGATCGCTCTCCACCACCTCACCCCGCCTGCCCATCCCGCCCATTTCACAGATGGTTCTTCATAAGACAGAGGCAAACGGCTCTCCCAGCATCAGGTTCGGGGGCAGGACAGGACCTGGCTTTGGGCCCGATTTCCAACCTGAAAACCGGCAGGATCGCCACACAAATTCAAGGATCCCACGCTCACTAGAGAAGACGGCGCACTCGGAACGAGTGAAACCAACACGCGACGGGGAAGAGATGCCGGCCTCGGGAGGAAGACGATTTCATCTTCAAGAGCCAGTGTGTTCTTTTTCCTTCGTCCAGTTCCATCTGTGTCCCTCCAACAGCCTGTGGCCACATCACCTGCCCCATGTGAATGACCAATGAGGAGAGCATAAGCCACCATTGAAATCTCCAGAACGTAACATCTCGTTCACATGGAGAAACCTGGGACCATTGCCAAGATCCTAAATCTGAACGCCTCTCGCAGTAACCACTCCACTGTAAGCAGGCATGTGGATTCGGCCAGAGAGGCAGCGCTTACTGGGAAATAAATATCTGTGAATTCAACATCTGACCATCACCCCAGGCACGCTTCCAATAACATACGTATTGGCTCCCCACCCCCCGCCATGCGCGTCTAACATGGACTTAACTCCTGAAAGCATTTCTAGAAGGTTCCGCAGAGGCAAAGTGATTTCTCAATATTTCAGCAAAGGTCGCTCTGCTTTTTTTTTTCTGCCCCCCAAAATCTGTGCGGGCCAGGAGGTTCGGGGAAGCCGGCATTGAGGATGGACGTGATGTCTCGCGTTTTCAATTCTTCCTTTCCTCTCTAGCAGCCACATGTAAAACCGGCTTTCTATAAATAGGGCTGCTCGGGCACCCTCAAATCTTACTGTCTTCCAAGTGAAAATAACTGAAATAAAGATGCAGGCAAGATTCGTTAGCCTCTCTGTGTAGTAGTAGCCTCTTTCCTTCTTCTTAGCACATCATTGATCTTGTCAACACCATTCATCCCCTCTCCATTAAACCAAGATATATATATTATATACATGCATACATAATCCAGGGGGTTTAAAGACCCCAAATTAACACAATTCAATGTTTTTTAAAAAATCTTAAGTATTGATCTTCATTGAACAAATACAGATCTCCAAAAATCAAAATACTGTAAGCTATAAGACACCTCATTGATTCTTATATTTGAATAGAAATCAAAATTTTAATGATGAAAATGTATTCCTTTTATGTTACTTTGATGTAGGAAAAAACTTTTATATTTGGTTCTGCTGCAGAATAAGGAAATAAGATAGCCCTAACCGGTTTGGCTCAGTGGATAGAGCGCTGGCCTGCGGACTGAAGGGTCCCAGGTTCGATTCCGGTCAAGGGCATGTATCTTGGTTGCGGACACATCCCCAGTGGGGAGTGTGCAGGAGGCAGCTGATCGATATTTCTCTCTCATCGATGTTTCTAACTCTCTATCCCTCTCCCTTCCTCTCTGTATAAAATAAAAATATATTTATATTATTAAAATAATATATATTTAAAAGAAAGTAAGATAACGATGAGAAACTCACAAATCCATAGAAAATAGTGTGTGGTATTATTTTAAAAGATGATTAATGCCTACGAATTGAGCTTTGTTTTGATGTCCTGGGTGGCTCTTTGATGGAGAAATGAATTCCCAGGAACCCCTAGGAAAAACCGCACGTGTCCTTTTGATGTGTCTGGCTGTTTTTCAGAACCGACAGCGCATACAGGTAGTAGAGGGTTTTGAACCCATCACATGGCAGGACACACTTGAGAGCAAGAGGTCCGCGGCATTTTTCAGCTTCTTTCTGTGACGTGTGAGCACGCCATGCGGGAAGAGCGCCTGGAGCCATCCTGTCACGTGAGGTCATGGTGATGAAGTCCCAGCGCGTATTCCAAACGTGAATCCCTTTTGGAGAAGAGAAGAAAACGCCCCGGAAGCACTTCTAGAAGACCAAGGCCTCTAGAGCCACGAGTCAGTGTGTCTGAACGAGATGGCGGGAACCAAGGAGTCCACACGGTGGCCGGGTACATCTCTTGCAACATTAGCGAGAGAGGCTGGGCGGGGAAGGAGGGGATGGAGGCCGGAGAGAGAGGAGGGGAGGGGCCGGAGGAGGGGAAGTTCCCTGCATCCTTGGGCCCTTCTTCACTCAGCCACTGAACATGGATGTCCGCCGCCTTGGTGCATGCGTTCTGCACATGCGTGCGTAAGAACACACTCGGGCCTCCCAGGAGCCTGACCTGTGCACCTTCCTATCCAGGGAGGGAGGCGGCCACCAGCCAAGTAAAGCACCAAAGAAACAGAGTCACACACTGCCCTGGGCGCCGCCAAGGGACCGTGCAAGGCGTCACGACAGAGCTCAGTGGGGACTCAGTTCTGGGGGAGCAGGTCTCTGATCAAGTCCTGCCCAACACCCTGATCAGAACTCTCTAACCCCGGACCCAACACCGGGCTGGGTGCACCTGCCCCCTGGTGCTTCCCTCCAGCCCCCTTGGTGGCGGGTGTGTCACCTGCAGAAGGCACCCCTCCGCCTGCGCCCTGAGCATTGAGGACCGCACGGTGGGTACATGTCAGATTGCTGGAACCCCACATCCCCGCTCTCTGAGCTTAACCCATAAATGAGGCGAGCAAAATGCAACTTGGAATTTTCTCTCATTTTCAAAACATGGGGGGGGGGGAGAATATAAATATAGTGGGAGGAGGGGCAGGGAGCGAAAAGATGAAAATGCCTGTGCCCAGCTCTCTGGAACACAAAGAGTTAATGCCCAGTCCAGGAGAAAAGGTGCTGCCCCAGGTCCCTGGGGTGGGCGAGGGGGCTCCGGGCACCCTGCAAAGGCCCCCGGGGCCGCCAGGAGATTGACAGGCCGCGGAGGAGCCTCCCCGTCTCCATCGGCGGCAGGAGAAGCCAGCAGTGCCTCCTGGAATGACATTGGAAGGTCAGCCAATCCGGCGCGGGGCTGCTCCTGGCGCTGCCACCTCCAGAGGAGACACCCCGGCCGCCCCCCGGGGCTCCCCTGCAGTGCGAAAGGGGGTGCGGCCCACCAGCCCCCGGACATCTCCTCTGCCTTTCCATGGACCCTCCAGATTTTAAAACATGGCCTTGAGCACAGGGCCCTTCTGTGTAAATCTGGGAACAAAGAGAGCTGGCCCCTGCCCGCCCGCCCTAGCCTTGGCATCGCTCCTGCTGGAGTGAATCCCCTGACCCGGGAGTCTGGGCACCGTGAACTTGAGAAACCAAGTCCAGGGAGGACAGCCCCTGAGCGCAGCACAGCCTCTCCCCTCGGAGGCAGGCGGCGCAGCCGGCTCTGCTGAAGCTGCCGCAGCAGACTGGTGAGGTCTGCCGCCCACTAGTGTCCTGAGGCAGGGACGCAATTGACATGCAGGTAGCACCACCTTCCTGTCTCAGCGCCCATGGAGCCCCGCACCCAGCCCCGCAGGCGCTTCGGCACAGCCGCCAAGGGAAGGCCCAGGCGCCGGGTCTGCACGCCACTGCCCAGGGCCCCGCCTGCCCTGCCCGGTGCCCCAGACACACAGGGAAACAAGAAAATGGGGGAGTGAGTGGGGGGGGGGGGGTCTCTGAGAACGCTGCTGCCTAGCCCCGTGCTAAATGTGCTATTTCCCCTGCCTGTTAATTATGAATGAGGCACCTTCATACTCTCACCACAGGATTCGAGTCCTTCAGTGAAATTTGGATGCCCTGGGTGTGTGAATGCACCCCCTGAGAAACCCCTCCTTTTCTCTTCCAAACATGTCGTTCCGGCCTCCTGCAGTGGTCGGAGGTCTCTCTTTATAAAATTACCTCTTCTGTCTCCCTCTCCCCCTCCCCCCACACCCCTCCTTCCATCCAGGTTGCGTGCACACTGCACCAAGTCTCTTCAGGAAATCCTCAGCGTGCCTCATCCCGGACACATCAACGATAACACACTTGGACAGCTACGTGGAGGTCCAGGAATTAGGGATTTCGATGAGCATCTTCCCGTCAATAATTATTTTCCATATCAGCGTGCCGTATCCAGGGAGTCACTGATGCCACTCTGGTGTGAACTGTGGTCGCACCAGAGTGGCATCCAGGAGAGCGTCCAGGGGTGGGGGGGACCGGCTGGCATTTGCTAAAGGTCTGCGTGGCATTTTTGCTTTGCGACAGAGGACATTTTGTAGGGGCGTGCAGCTTAAGAGACCTGGAAATTTGAAATGGACCCTGAGATTCTGGGGTAGAACTGGAATCTGCTTAATAAAACCAGGTGGGGGGAGAGGGGAGCGGAGAGGAGGAGGTCTTGAAATTATTGGCCTGACACCACTGACTTACATATCTTTACATGAATTAAAGAGAAATCATCTGAAAGCCCCGAGAGTACATTTGTCCTCACAAAGGTCTGCTTCTCCATTTCAATAAAACCCCAAGTTTATGGCATGTGATTCCTTGCTGAGATGCACAGGTGACGCCTGGAAGGGTCTGGACACCCCTCCCCCTCCCCCCGCCACTCTCTCTGACGACCACCCTCTCTCTCTCCCATCACCACACCCTCCCCAATGTCCACAGGCTCCCTGAAAATAGCAACACAGCCGAGCCCCCCGATTCCAGGACTCAGAAAAAGGCGACATCAGGGCCACACGTGTACATGCAACGGAGATGCCCGGATGCTGACAGAAAGGCATCATGTACAATAAACCTGCTGATTAGTCACGGTCCTGCTCCCCCGGAGGCCCACCGGTGCTTTCAGCAAGAATTCTCGTCTAGAACGTGCTCGCTGGGGTTAAAAGCAGAAGCCGTGATAAGACACAGGCAGCGTGACTCTGTCCAGAGGAGACATGGAGGGACGTGTGTGGACGTGGCTCTGCCCATCCATGGACCCAGTAACCGAAGGTCTCCCGCGAGTGTTGCCGGCACATTGCAGAGCAAGCTGAGTGCTATAGACGTGCTGACTGCACCTGCCCAGGTGAGGTCATTCACTCAAGGCTTTAACCCACGACGCACTGCTCTCTGGCTTCCCGTTCTTACCCAAACCCTGTCTGCAGCCTGTCCAGCAGCCACGCGTTCAGAAATAAATCTGCATCCCACTCCATACGTGGGGGAAATGCCGCTGTCTGCTGTTAACATGCAGATGCGTCTTATGTTGCCAGCACCCCACATGTCAAACTACATAATCCCTTACAAATAGATGTGTTTTCCTCATGTCAGACCTTTTGATGTCTGTGGCCTAGCAGTAATCAGTTTGGGAATTAGAATTCATGGATCTTTTATCAAGCACATTCAGGAATTTTTTTCAAAATTAAGGAAGACTGAAATATGACAGTTGTTGAAAAAATATATATTTCTCCGTGTTTTTTTCCAAGTCTCATTCAGAGAAGAAGGCATCTTTAATTTCACATTTTTGACAATACGGTCCTATGAATGGGCAGCATTCAAACTGGACTCATTTTATTGTTGATGTGACTATATATGTTATGGTCCTTCGCACAGCACACATTGAACACTGAGCATCATTCATTGAAAAAAAAAAACTCTTTAAAGCTGGTTTTTCCCTCAGAAGGAAAGAGCTCAGTGCTCTATAGCCAGGTGTTATTTTTTTTCAATGCTTGGTCATGTAAAGAGAGGGCCATTTTTATGTAAGAGAGTCTGGCCTGTCGCCTCCTGGCAGGTGGGATCAGAACATGCTACACAGCAACGTAAAATATTCATTTGCGTGTACAGTCTAGACCTCATACTGTGAAATCTGCCTGTATCCACTCCAGTCCGAATCAGGGTGATTATCAACGTCTTGAACAAGGTATAAGAAGATAATGCTCCCAGAACTCTGTGTCCTGCACACACCGATGCTTTGCATATGTTTTCCATACAGTAGAACATTTGAGGTTTTATACAGTTTTCTCAATGTACGATTCTTTTAGGACTGTTCCAGTATAAAAACTGATTCAAATATTTATAGCATCTCTGTATCAGAGGCTGTCTCAGAAACCCTTCCAGACTATTTCTGTCACATGTAACCGTGAAACTGTCACACGGGAGCTGATGGGCTGAGGGGCATAACCGGCAGCAGCTCTGCCATGAACCACCCTCCCCAATAGGATGGAGGTTTTGTTTCATCCTGGAACCCAGGTCTCCCCTAGGAGTCCCAAGACGAACGCCCGGCGGGTGAGACAGGCCGTCATGGCTTTGTGGCACTGGACACGTATGTAAGCCTGCCTACGTGCCCTCCGCTTCGCATGAGCAGCGCGGCAGAGAGGGCCTGGTGCATCAGCACCCATCAGCCCAAGCGGAGCTCTCCCGCAAGGTAAATTCCCGGGAGGCTGCAGAGGCGTGCAGTGCCCTCTGGGAAAGATGGGTGTCATGTCAGAACTTGTTGCAATCCTTCCCTGCCGGGGAAACCTCCAAATGAAAGTTTTGAACACTTTGCTTTAGGTTATATTAGAGAGCAAAGTAGCATCTTAATGTGAATTTCAGGAGAGCTTTCCTGCTGCTCTACCTTTCCTGTCATCTTTTTTTTGCGTTTTTTTTCTACAGAGTTTATGCATTTCCTCGGGCCTGTGGGTGTGTTGTTTCTTTAAGTGCTATCCACACAGGCCACGACAATGTACCCGCGGCACTAACACACAGCTGCCCTGTGCATCTCCCAGGAAAGCTTAGTCTCCCCTTGGCTTCTGGTATTTTCTCACAAGGGCAAGATTTCCTCTCTCCCTCTCCCTCCCTCTCCCTCTCCCTTTCCCTCTCTCTCCCCCTCCATCCCTCTCCTTCTCCCCCTCCTTCCTTCCCCGTCCCTGCCTCCCTCCCCTCCTGGGTAGGGGATTCTGCTTAATGCTTTAATTTGAACTGTCAGCAAGTCATCTATTTTATGCAGATTTGTGTTCCAAATCTGAACTAGGGATTGACGCTGTAGCTACTCCCAGGGCAAAGCCAAATGATGACAATTTCCTCTCGCTCCCAAATAAGAGGAAGCCATTCAGACATGCAAGTTCAGATGTACGCGGTGACAGGCAGCCGAAGGTGCAGTCACACTTCCTAATTAATGGGGTCTGACTCAGAGCGACCGCTTTTCAAATACCCGGGAAGAAAGCTTTTCCGAAGGCAATGCTGGGTGGGCAGGAGGCGAGCAAGGCTCGCCACCCCCTTCCCTGGTTTCATCTGTACAACCATACAGGTGTTTTTAAACACTGGTCCCCATTTCAGATGATGTAATGCTTATGGGTGCATATTTTTCTATCAACGCCTGCGAGGACAGTGTAGTACCAAGAAGGCGGGGGCGGGGCGGAAGGGCAGATCTTTCTGACAGCCGCCACCGCTGCGGGGGGGGGGGGGGGCGGGGGGGGGGGCAACTGGAACCGAATTAAAGGGCACGTTTTACATGCTCATCAGGCTTTGCACCTGAAGGCAGATGCGCCTAATGGACCCTGCACCTGCCCGCACCAGGACTGTCACGTCCCTTGGGGGCTGTGATGGGTCAAAGTGCCCCTCTCCCTGGCTTCCTCTCCCCACACCGGGCTGGTTCGGAAGGAGTTGTCACTTTGCTAGGTAAGCTCCTCTCCATGATCAGAAAGCAGTATTCCCCGGCCTCCTCTCCTCCCAAGGAAATTTAAAAAAAAATAAAAAATAAAAAAAAATAAAAGCATGATAGTGTAAGCAAGCCAAGATGGGGAATCCAGGCAAGACCTCCCCATGCATCCAGTCCCCCCACTCCCGTCAGCAGGAGACACGGAAATGATCGCACACCGCAAGGCTCACCATTCGCGAAGCTCTGGAACAAGGAGAGGGCCAGTATCCACATGCCCCTGCTGCTCCCCGGCCTCCCGCGAGCGACGCGCCGGCCTCGCCCCCCGCGCTCCGCCCGGCTCCGCTCGCTCGCCACCTGCCCGGGGGCCGCCGCCCGCCCGCCGCCGCCGCCGCCGCCGCCGAGCCGCCTGGGCACGCGGCGCGGCCGGGCTCCGGGGCGAGGGCTGCGCTCGCCGCGCTCCTGCACACCTGCTCCCGGGCGCCGCGCCCCACGCTGCGGCCAGAGCGGGCCGCCGGGCTGCGCCCAGGTGCCCTCAGCTCAGGGGGCCGCCGGCAGGTCGGCAGGTGCACAGAGCCGCCCGCGCGGCCGTGAGCTCATCCCGGGCGCCCGGCGCCCCGACTGCGCAGCAAGCGGCCTCCCGTGCGCCGGCCTCAGCCTCCGCATCCAGGCAGCAGGCGGGCGGGCAGGCGCATCTTTCCTCTCCTGCGGCCCGAGTCACAGTGATCCCCGCTCACCTTCCCTGCCTGGGAGGCGCGCGGGCGGGCGGGCGGCGGGCAAGGAGCGAGCGGCGAGCGGAGGCGAGCGGGGACCCCTCCCCTGCCTCTGGCCGCCGGGGCGCTCTGCAGTCTTAAAGCGGCCGCCGAGAAGTGCAGGCGAACTGGAGGCAGGACCGGCGAGAGCGCAGCCACCGCACACTCACGCAGTCATCAGGGTGCAGGTCTTAGAGGCTTAAATAATCATTCCAACGGCCTATTATTTTTAGTTAGCGGCTCGCCGGTTGCACCTAAGACATGGCCAGGGGTGACTGTTCCAGAAGGCTGTCCGCTAGGCAGAGGAGGCCATGAAATGCTAGCAGTGTTAATAAAATGTGCAACTGGATCCAGATTTCCTATGGACCGTCATAAAAGCCCAGTTCATTCGCCTGGAGGGAATGAAGCTTCCAAATCTTTGCTGCTCCTACAAAGATCTCTATGGTCTCACCGGCTAATTTTTAATTATGTCAAATACACGGTAAACGACACACACAGGCCATTCTAATTTTACTCTCTGAATTGTGCAAGAAAAAAAAAAACACACGACTAAAATTGCTGATAATTTGAATAATTCCAAACATCTGGCCCCTCCTACATTACTGTGAAAAGCCAGTATGATCACACTTCCTGAATATTCTGTAAGGTTCTTGAAGTCATAATCATATTCAAATGAAGGTTTTAAAGGGGGCATGCATCCTTACTTCCTCACTTTGCAAAATAATGACCCACAGGGCTGGATTGCACCCCAATTTACAATCCAAGGTAGCCTGCCCAGAGGAGGGGCATTTGTGGGGGAGGGAGGTCTCACGGGAAATGAGTGGGCTTGCTGGGCACTGCCAGGCCCCAGGTGCCCCTCCAAACACAAAAGGGGGAGGATGCACACCCCTCAGGCGGCTCACAAATACCAGGCAAAGCAAACGGTGAGGCAGCAACAAAATGGTGCTTTACCCGACTTGGGCACAAGATGGCCAGGCCCTGTGTACAAGGCAGGGCCAGCTGAGCCAGGGATGCGGCGTGCTCGCCATCACTGCAGCTGCAGGTGGTCACGTGCTGCTGCCCACTCAGGACCTCAGCCCAGCCTTGCTCTGTCGCACACGCCCGTGTCCTCTGGCTTTGCAGGCGAGCGGTGCTCACAGTCCTTCCTAAATGCAGGCCAGGAAGGCAGGGGACGGGGTGATTCCCGTCCCTGCATCCGGCTCCCGCACACATGCATCCAATTCACAAATTCTTAACTGCACGCCAGCCATTCACGAGGCTCCACTCCACCTTCATTGTTAGCACTCAAGCCCTGGTCCTGACAAACCTGCGTCGGAGCGCAGCTCGGCCACGTACCCACGCCGGGCCCCGGGCATGGGACTGTGCCTCGTTATCCTCATCCGCAGAGAGGAAATTACCAAGGTCCAAACGCGGGATGGTTGTGAAGATCCTGGTGGCATATTCTGGTGGTCACGGCCACAGTGACGGCTATGGCTATTACCGAGGTTGGGAGCAGGGCGCACTACATCATCTGGGTCCGGCGCAAAATAAAAACGAGGGGCTTCTTTCCCAAAGAGAAAAACACGCCATGGAAGGTACTAAAATATAAAAGCTACCCCTTTCTCCACCTGTCACGGTGTCTTTATTTGCCATTTAATGACATGCTTCCCTGGGCATAAGAATTGTCGCTGGCGACTGCATGTGACTCAGAGCAGTACCGGTGACCCACAGCTACCACCCTCTGCTGGTCCAATGTGCTGTGTCCCCGGCCAGGGTTCGGGGGACAGTCAATCTCCCTTCCCGCAGACCGCTGCCCCGGTGCTCGGGGATGGAAGAGACCCAGGGTTGCAGTCCCGGAGCTGGGAAGCACGGTACCTGGACCGCAGGCGGGGAGAGGCTCGCCCTGCTCAACACGCTTGTGAGATATGCCATGAGCAGGCCGCCCCGAGGCAGGGACAGCTGCTGCCAGACCCCACCCTCCAATAGCACCCAGATGCAGGGACACATTCCCTGCGTGCATTCCAGGCCCCAACGGGCAGACAGAGGGTGGTCAACAGAGCCAGGCCTTCTCTTCCAACATGACCCTATCGACAAGCACCCTACTGAAAAGCAGCAGTGATTGCAGCATGTGGGGAACAGAGCAGGTCAGGGCCCAGGGCCCAGGGCACCATGGATGGGGGAGTGGCCAGCCAAGAACGCCTCCCCAGGAAATGGTGGCAGGTAAGATAGTTTGGAAGATGTAAATACAGGGATAACATTACTTTTTAAAATTAATCAAAATTTCAAGATGGCAACTACAGAGCATTTAACCCCAAATGCAAGCCCTTTGTGGGGGCGGGGGGACGGTCTCAGTGTAAGTACACTGGTCCCACCCTCCGTGGTTGTCTGTCAAATGTACCTGCCACAGCCGGAATTGGTTAATTATCTAGAATCGGCTTAATAGAGCAGAAAACTCTTTTCACACATATTTTTAGAAAATAGTTTATATAAACACAGTTCCCATGAAACGGTCAGCTCCATGATCAGACACTGCATCTCTCCAGTTCAAGAAGCTGTCCCTGAAGCCTGGCACATGACCCATGTCCCTGGAATGGATCAGATTTCAAATGCCCGTGGAAAGTGGCCCATGCTCCAAGATGCGCACTCACAAAGTGCGGTGGAAATTTAGAGGAGAAAGCGAGCTTCGTACTCACCCTCGGAGAAGTCTTTCCGAGGCAATGGCCATTAAGTTGAGGCTTCCAGTCAATGTGAAAATTGATTCAAAGCAAGGGGAATCCTGCTCAGACCCAGTGGACATCAGGAAAAGCCAAGTTTATCAACCATGTTCAGGTTTAACGTGCGCTGGTTTGAAACCTCCTCCGGAGTTACCCGGGTGAGATATGAAGGCCACTCTAGATTGGTAGGTGGCTGTTTTAATAAGCAAGGGGATGCTTGTCTTGGGTGGCTACACCCACCCACCAGCATCTTGTGAGTTTATGTAGAGGCCTTAATGGGGTTCAGGCACGTATAGGGTCCAGATGACCTCAGCAACACCTACTCTCTCCAAGTTTCATCCTTGAAGCGGCTCCTGGTGCTGAAAGGAGGGATGGAGGGGTGTGGGAAAGAGCCTCCAATTTCCCCTTCAGGCCCCAGGGTCAACCTGCAGTCTGGTCCTCTTGATGGCCTCCTCCAATAATGCAGTTCTTTCTGGTGTTCCTAACTGATGCAACCCCTGGCCTCCTGCAGACCAGCCTTTGACCTGAAGCCTTCCATGTGGCATTGCCCCCCTTGTCTGCCTACTGTCAGCCGCCCTCCTAGCAGAAGAGACGCCAAGTCAAAGAGACTACTTTGGGGTCCATTTGAATGACACCAAATAAGAAACAACACACGTGCGAGCAGCATCCACCAATTACTCCTCTGCTTGTTGTTGGAGGATCAGGAGAGCAGGTCTGGGTGGTGGCGTTTGAGCCGTGTTCTAAAGGTGGGGAGGAGGTGGCACGTAGACAGGAAGCATGTGGAGGTATTTCGGGTGGAAAGGTCAGCAGTGGCCACAGCTCACGTGTAGTTAATTCTGACTCAGGAGATAAGCAGTTGCCGGTGTTAATGTCCTGGGGCTGCCGAAATGAGTTCCACCAACAAGATGACTTCAAACAACAGAAACGCACGGTCTCGTGGTGCTGGAGGACAGCAGTCCCAATCAGGGTGTTGGCACGGCTAGCCTTCTGAGACATGTCGGAGAGGACCCTTCCTCTCCCGGCTGCGGGTGGTGCCGGCGGACCTCAGCATTGCTTGGCTTATGGAGGCATCGCTCCAGTCTTCACCTGGCCTTTGCCTGTGTGTGTCTGTCTCCTCTCTCCGTATAACGGCAGTGGTCGTATTCAACGAGGCACTCACCCTAACCTAGGAAGACCTCACCTTAACTGATTGCATCTGCAACTTGCAATGACCCTACCTCTACACACAATCACATTCTGAGATCCCATATCGGGACCCGAGATGCCGCAAATCCAAGGCAAGAGGCCTGGGAAAGCTTTCCTGAGAGACAGGAACGTGGCCGTGGATGAGGACCTTGGGGTCTTGCCCCACCTCTCACTTGCACCAGAGGCCCATTCATGGTGCATGTGCCCAGAGAAGCTCAGACTTTATCCTGGAGTCTCGGGTTCTTTCCTTGGAAGTGAATCGATTAGACTGTTCTTCTTATCTTAAATGATTGTTGAGATGATCATATGATATATGAGATCTGGCTTTGATAAAGATTACACAGAGAACAATTGCGTCATCATTACTGTCCCCAACTGGGCCTGTAGAAATATTTTGAGTAAATTTATCACTAGACAAAGCCTCATTCTGGCCGCTGGTGCTTTGATTAAATTGAAACCGGGCACTATGACACCCCTGAACTGAGAAGGGCAGCGACGGCCAAGGTGGCAGCAATGGCCCATCCATTTCTTCCTCCAGTGAACTGGTGGGGACCTTGCACACAGATCTGGAGCATTCCTGCGGCCTACAAGTTCCTCTGACAGTTTCTGGGAGCCTAAAGATGAATAAGTATGGACCGGGAAGGGCACTGGGGGGCCTCTGGGCTGTTGGAAATGTTCTCTGTCTGGATCTGGGTGGAAGCTTCAAGGACACACACACATACACACACACACACACACACACACACAAAAGCTCACCAAGCTGTACACTTAAGATTAGTGTACTTTACACACTTTATTGTATGTGAAAAGATGACTAAAACACAGTCCCCACTAGTCTCAAATTTTAGCAGGTTATTCAGATAATGGGTGCAATAACTGGATGAGGTAAGCTCTACAATCAGGAGGTAGCACATCTAGCCCTGCTAGCTGGGGCGTGTTTAAGAGTGTGTGCGTGTGCGTGTGTGTGTGTGTGTGTGTGTAGGCATGGCAGAAAATGAGACAGACATGGAAGGCCAGTGCAAGGAGGTATCTGGACTTTATCCTGAAGGCAAGAGGAAACCACTGGTGTATGGCAAGGAGGCAGTGACAGGATCAGATTTATGTTTTGGAAACCTTCCCTGATAAGGACACAGTAAAGAATGGCCGGAGGGTTTGAGAAGGACACAGGAAGACCATTAGAAAATTAGCCTGGGTCCAGATGGAAAATGATTGAGACCTGCTGAAAGCCATGGCATGGGATGAAGACACTTCACTTGTATCCTATAATATTGGGAGACATTTAAAAGGTGAGACGATAAGAACTTGGAAATACTACTGAGAGTGCTGACAGCGGCTGTCAGTGTCAATGTAGCAGTTCTTCAGCTCATCACTGATGTTTACTCAGCATCCGTATGTCCAGTTCCATGCCAAGTACTGTGCATGGGAACTGAATTCAATTCTGGCTTGTGAGGAAAGTGGTATTAGGGTATTAATGGTACTCCCATTCTTCAGATGAAGAAACCTCGACTCAGAGGGGCCCCGAAGCATGTGCTGTAGCACCAGCCAGTTAGGGGCAAAGCTTGGCCTGAATCCAAGCCCAATACCCTTAGATCTTGAAAGGACTGTGGTAAGAGATAGAAGGAAGCAGTCGGAGACAGGCAAGAAGCAGTGAGACAGGCAAGAAGGGGCAAGAGATAGGAAGTGGTGAGAGGGAGCCAGAAAGTAGTGAGAGATAAGGAGGGTTTCATCTCGGATGCCTGCCTGGTCAGGAGCCACTGACCAAAGAAAGGAACACCACCATCTCTTATAGGCTTCTAATGTTCCTCTCTGCTTCCACCCACACTCTAGTCTCTATAAAGCAGCTGGCATGATCTTTTAAAACACAAACACACACACACACACACACACACACACACACACACATCAGATCACTAGACATTCTATCAAAACCCCCTTTTGCCTTCTGACCTTTCACAGAACAAAACCCAAAATCCTTACATGGGCATGTGCTCTCCACCACCACTGTCACTGTCACCGCCACCACCACCACCATCACCACCATCACCATCATCACCATCACCATCACCACCATCACCATCATCACCACCACCACCATCACCCCACCATCATCACCTCTACCACTAACACCACCATCACCACCATCATCATCACCACCACCATCATCATCACCACCATCACCATCACCACCATCACCATCATCACCATCATCATCATCACCTCCACCACCACTGCCACCACTATCACCATCACTACCATCACCACCATCACCATCACCACCACCACCATCACCCCACCATCATCACCTCTACCACTAACACCACCATCACCACCATCATCATCACCACCATCACCACCACCACCACCATCACCAGCCTTCGGGCTAGATCTACTATGTTTCCACTTGCACACGCAGCACTGGCTTCCTTGATTTTCCAGCACATGCTCACTCCCTACATAAAGCCCTCTCCCTCAGATGCCCATGGCTCTCTCCATACTGCCCCCACTCCCTACACAAACGCCTTCTCTTCTGAGAGCCTTTTCTGACAAGCCCCTGCACCAATAGCATTTCTACCCTGTCAATATTTATGCTCTGAGATTTTTGTTCTCTATATTTATTTATACATATCTGTATCCATTAATTGGCTCATCCACCTCTATAAACCGTGACTTCGGCTTTCTCTTCTCTATTGCGTTCACCACACCTACGATGCTTAGCACTGTAGTAAGTGCTCAATGAATACCTGCTGAAGGATGAAAAACGAAGACTAGGTTTTCAAGGGAAACTTCATCTGAGGCCAACCGTCACAGCATCTCCTCCGTTTCACTTCCTGGGAGGCACATAGTATTGGAATAACAAAGAGGACACCCAGATGCAGGGGAAAAACAACCCTCTTACATGTCAAATAATCCAACTTGCACAAACATTTCATCAAAATAAATATTTCTTTACTCCCCACTGGGCAGGTGGCTTGCTGATGGGCACTCTAACAAGTTATTTTTCAAATGAAGACAGTTACGGAGCTTGGGGATTTGAATTAGAAGAGAAGGTCAAGGCGGGGTTGGTATCAAATGCAGCAAACACTTCAAAGGGAAACATAAGCCTGTGTGGAGAGCGCTGATCACGCCAGCCCCCTGGGATTAGCGTGATGGGAAGGAGGATGGTGGAGGAAGGGGCTGGAAGAGAGGGGCCATGGGAGAGCAGGAGAAACCTGCCCGAGGGGTCCCTGGGTTTGGGGGCCCCTGCATGTCTGCCTGGGTCTAAAGCCAAGGGCTGTAGACTCACCCCTCTGTTAAGACTAGTGTTCACACAAAATTCCCGCAGACCTGAGAAGTTCAAGGCAGCTGTGCTTTGGACTCATTAAAGTAGCCTCGGTTCTGAACATGGATGAGCAATCCTTCTGGGTTTAGCACAGGGCTTTGCATTGTGGGGCATGACCGGTGTCGCTCAGGGCAACGTAGGGGAAGCAGGCCCAGCTCACTGGGGACCCCGTGTCCCCAGGCACAGCTCAACTCTGTGGTTTCATGAGCAGCACCGAACAGCATTGGAAGAAGAGCTGATGAAACACCTGAGGGCCACTGTCATTCCTGGGGGAGAAAGGACAGGGAGGAGCAAGGGACTAAAACAGCAAGTGGGAGAGCAGGGGAACAGGCCTGTGTCCCCGTCAGGTGTGTGGGTCTGGAACAGCGTGGTGAAGATGAAGACTGTGGGGGCAGGCCCAGGCAGGGCCCCTCAGAGCTGTGTGACCCTGGATGGCAGCTTAGTTTTTGGCCTCAAAAGATTACCCTCCTGCACAGCTAATATGGCTCAGTGGCTGAACATCTACCTATGGACCAGGAGGTTATGGTTGGAATCCTGATCAGGGCACATGCCCAGGTTGTGGGCTCAATCCCCACTAAGGGGTGTGCAGGAGGCAGCCGATCAATGATTCTCTTTACACACACACACACTGAGTGGCCAGATTATTATGATCTCTGAATGCATAATAATCTGGCCTCTCAGTGTATATCCTATATAATAAAAGGCTAATATGCAAATTGTCCCCTCGACCAGGAGTTCGACCAGCAGGCAGGCCGGTCAACCACTTATGTCCCCTCCCCCTGGCCAGGCTGGCCGGACCCCACCCATGCACAAATTCATGCACCAGGCCTCTAATATATATATATACACTAAGTGGCCAGATTGTTATGCATTCAGAGATCATAATAATCTGGCCACTCAGTGTATATATATATAAAATTTTTAAAATACATATATTTTTTAAAAATAGACCACGCTCCTCACCCTGCCTAGGCCACAGGGCTGTAGGACATGTAGACAAGTTAAGTGGGCAGAGTGCCTAGGACAGAGCCTGGCATGCAGAGAGCGAAAGGCCCAAGAAATGTCAGCGCTTGCTACTGGTATTGCTGCTCCTTTATTGTTGTTGTTGCTCTTGGTGATGATGCTGTTGGCTGAGGCAAGAATGCAAGAGCAGAAGAAAAGGGCCAGGTGTGTGTGAGCACTGGGTCAGGTCAGGAACGTGGAGGAGACAGGGAAGAGGAGAGAGGGCAGCTGCAGTGGGTGAAAAAGAGAAAAAAAACTGTTGGGAGCTTCCCTTTAATGTACGTGAACCGAATTCTAATAGCTTTAGAGAAGTCAGACAGAGTGGGGGTAAGTGAAATCGAACACTGATCTCATTCCAGACATATTTAAAATATGCTTAATGTATAAATGAAACAAGGAAAACATTTAGATGGATTAAAACAATTAAGCCAACCAATTCAGAGAGTAGAATGTCCTGGAGAAAGTATGTCTAACCTCAGGGCCGGAGATACACTTGTAAGCTCGACAGAAACTCCAGGGGCTACAAGAGACAGTCAACTAGAGGCAGCCTGCAACACAGAGCTGGGGCTAGCGGCACATTCACCACAGGCAGGGCAGATACAGGCCCAACTTCAATCACAGGTTGAACATTTACCGGTTGGTAAGAAGACCATCAAGTCAATGGGAAAATGGGCACATGGTTTGAACATGACAGCTCAGAGGAGAAGAAAACATAGCAGCCAGTAAACCTGAGAAGCCGCTCAGCCAAACCCATAAGCAACAAATTATACATTGAAATACCAATTAGAGATTGTGTCTCACCACGAATCGAAAGGAATTAGAAGAAGTGCAAACCCTAATGTTGGCGGGACGCAGGGAGAACGGGCACTTGGAGACATTGCATGATGCTTTTGTAGCTTTATTTCTAACTGGTGCTGGCAATATGTATTTTTAAAAAAACAAAATGGAAAAAAATCCACTTACCCTTCAACTTAGCAATCTTACTCTTGGGAATCTATCCCACTGAGATAAAATAATAATAATAATAATAATAATAATAATACTCATCCTTAAAGCTATTTGTACAATTCCATCCACTGTGGCATTCTTTGAGAAGAAAATAGAAAGAAAAAAGGAAGAAAATTACCTGAGTGCCCGTGAATGAGGAATGTGGAATAAATTTTGTAACATGCAGGCAAACATTGAAACATCACAGCAAAAAATAAAAATAAAAATCAGTGATGTAAGGACATCTTCACCACATTTAATTAAGAGAAAAGCAAGATGAAGAGGACTATATAAAATATCTCGTTTTTTGTAAAACAAACAATAACAGAAACCGTGTGTGTGTGTGTGTGTGTGTGTGTGTGTGTGTGTGTGTGTGTGATTGTGGAAAACTGTTGCACAATGTCTGTTACCTGACTGGACTGAGATGAGGAGACAGGACGAAAGAAGGGAACAAATTACTGAAAGAAAAAACAGGGGGTTATTCAGGAAAAGTAGCATATTTAACATGAGCTCACGTACATAAACCATAAATGTCAAAAATTAAAATGCTAATGTTAGCCGGCTGGCGTGGCTCTGTGGTTGAGCGTCCAACTGTGAACCAGGAGGTCATGGTCTGATTCCAGGTCAGGGCACATGTCCCGGCTGTGGGCTCAGTCCCCAGTGTGGGGCGTGCAGGAGGCAGCCGATCAATGATTCTCTCTCATCATTGTTGTTTCTATCTCTCTCTCCCTTCATCTCTGAAGCCAATAAAAACATATTTTTTTTAAATTAAAAATAAGTGAAATGCTAACGGTAGCCATCTATATTGTGAGATATCAGCTTGTTCTTTACACTTTTCTGAGTTGTTTGATCTTTTTATTTTCTAGGTAAGAATCTCTATTCAACAATAAAGATAATTTTTTAAAAAAAAGAATCTCAATAAATAAATTTAAAGACACTAATGACCTACATGAAGGTCAAGCCCGACAAGGTCATAGTATGAACCCAAGACATCAACCTTCCTGTCTCCTTCTCTCCTGGCCTTTCTGGTCCTGCCTGGCGAAACCTGGTCCCACGTTAGGGGGAACCCACTTTCCTCCAAAGGCGTGGGTTCAAAGGCTGTTCTCCCCTGTTGCTTGTCACTCCTCCGCGTCACCCACCCACCTGGAGCCCCTGACCTGAGAGTTATCCTTCACTCTGGACCTCCCCCGACACTGAATGTGTAGCAGATGGGAGCCTGTTTTGACCTTTTCTCGGTATAAAAATCCCTCAGCCAAGCAGCATGCACCATCCCATTCACCTCCCCACTCTCCCTCCGAGGGCCGAGTCCCTGGGGACAGGAGCCCAAACCAGAGGCAGTGACAGGAGAAAGAGACCCGTTTCCAGGGCTTACCTGGCGGAAGCTCTTGCAGAGGAGACCAGCTCAGGGGAACGGGAGGAAGGCGGTTGGTTCCAGAAGAAGGGGCAGGGAGCCCTCAGGCAGACCTGTGGCAGGAGAAGCTGGAGGGAGAGGCCAGGCTCCAAGTCCCCTGGGAAATCGTGCCAGAGGGAGGTCAGGCACCCAACCCCAGCGCTTCCAGAATTCATGGCCTTGAAGAAACATCGCAGGCACGAGGGTGGCCAAGGCAGGTCCTTGCAGCTGAGGACGGCCCAAGGGAGCCACCAAGCACAACTCTTAGTTCACACAATGGCTGACGATGTCTTCTTCCAGACCAATTTCCACATGATTTTGTCCAATTTTAAGAAAACTGTTGAAGGATAACTCTTAAAATGTGTAAAGTATTTTCAATTCTTTATTACCATTCTGTAGGAACATCAATGGACATTACTCCAGGAATGGGCATGATGCAATTAACAAATAAACAATCTTTGCTTGTCAGAAGTATTGCTAGCCTTTGCAATCTATGACAAAGGTAGCCCATTCCATCCCAGCAGATCCTTTCTGAAGTAGATGAGAGACCTCAGCATGGGATCTGTCACTAGCACATCTAGTTTGGTTGATAAGGACTTACTGAGCTTCTGCTATGGGCTAGGACTGGGGCACGTGAGTTACACTAGTGAACAAATAGCAACCACTTCGCCCATGGGACATACAGTCAGCATTACACTCATCAGATGGAAATTACACTCACTCTGGTTTGCTTCTGAGAGCACCTTATTAAATCCTAACTGATTTGTGCCCTGATGTTGACTTCAAGAGTTCTCTTCTCAAGCAATTTACAATCATGGAAAATACCAGCGGTATACATTTATGCAAAAATAGAAGCGGGCAGATGGTCATTCAAGTGATGTTTGCAGTAGCAATTGGAAGTAAAAAAAAAATCAAATATCCACTATTGGGAGCCAGGTAAATAAATAATGGTGCTAGGTAGTGGAATACTATACAACCTTTAAAAAGATGAGGCAGCATTAGCATCCATATGTCAAGAGCTCCAGAATGTTCTGAAGTGAAAGAGAAAACAGTGGGTACTATATGTTCCCACTTACATAGTAAAATGTGTACGCATTTGCCCATGTATACACGAATACACATCTCCTGGAAGGGGGAGAAGCAATTGTCCATAGTTGCATCTTCACAAGGGGACTATAGTAGGACATGGAGAGAATACTTAATTTCATGAAATAGTCTTTCCTATCAGGTAAATGTTTTCTTATTACTTTTATTTCATTTTACTATGCATACGTGTACTTTTTCAGTTATAAGTCATTAGCATAAAGAGATATCAATGAGCTTTAAGTTATTACCTATAGTTTTGTCCAATATGTCAGAACTCTATGAACCAATATATCAGAACCAATATGGCAGCTACTAGCCACATGTGGCTATTTACATTTGAAGTGAATTAATTAAACTAAAATAAAAACTTAGTCCCTCCGTGGCTCTGGCCATGTATCGAGTGCTCAGCAGTCACCCGGGGCTGGTGGCAAGGATATCGACAGTACAGATATCGAATGCTTTCGTCATTGCGGACAGTTTTAGTGGACAGAGCAGTATACTCTTCTCAACTCTGGAGCCAGAGAATTTTCTCTGAAATATCTAAGCCCTTGCTCTTCATAGTAGAGTTAATGCAGAAGAAAAATACAGGACAGTTTCTGCATTATCGAACAAGACAGGCATTTTCTTCAACACTAACCACCAGGAAAGTGAGATGCTCAGCCCTTTAACCTTTTACAGTGTTGTGGTTTTAGGCTCTAAGGTACCTTGCATATATTTTACATATTACAATGTCTGGGTACTCTTGCCCCATGGCAACCTAAATTATTCAGTATTCATTGATGCTATTTATAAGCATAAAGTAATAAAAAATAAGTAACAAGCCAAAAGTCATCTGAATTTTTCATTATTGGAGCAATACTGGTACCTCTTCACTCTTTAAGATCCCTCATCCTCTAACCTGTTTAGGTTTCTGAGGTCTCTCCTGACTCTGAGAAGCCACAAGCACAGTTCCAGCTGAGAGTTACTAGTAAGCCTGGGTAACTACGGATCCCTACGGTGTATTATCAGTACATTTGGCTCAATAAACCACAGAGTCAGTTAGTGATTGTCCATCCATTTCTACTCTGGAATTTTCATTTGTGTTTCTTAATCAGACTAGTCTGAATTCAAATCTTCTCTAGCCACTCAACCCGGGGTCTTAGTCAGGCCAATGCCCAGGAAATAACTCTTAAGACTCAGAAGTCTTCTTCCAATCAGAGAAAGGCAAATGCAGAATTAGGTCTTATCCTTGCCCTTCAGAAAGGTGCGAAAGTAGCTGATGCTAAGGTTCTCTCCTCCATGTCCAGAGCTGCCTTCGTCCCAGCTACCAGAACCTCAGGTCAGCATCTGGCTGAAGAGCTGCCCTCTGGAGAACTCTGGGCAGAGGACACATGCATCTCATTGGTTCATAATAGTGTCTGCAACACCGAGCCCCACACCCAGCCATCTGTTAGACCGGGGGTTTCCATAATCAAGCCCTAGAGGAAGGAGTGTGCATGAATACAAATGTTCTTCCAGTCAACTTCTTTTTTTCTATACGCGGACTTCCTAGAAGAAACTGCAATGACCTGTCTTAGAGGAGAGAACCTAGCACCTGCAGAGGAACTGCAAAGCCGTGTGCTTACCTGCAAGCAGATGTTCCAAATGACCTTCTTGCTACCAAGAGAGGAATAAATCTCCTGTTGCTGAACACTCTTATTTGCAGACTTTTATGGACGTCGACTTATAGCAGCAACCTGATCTGAACTCAGCATGCAGAAGTGAGACCTAGATGGGGCCTGGCCCAGCTCGCACAGAACATCCTGTCCCAGGCCCAGCATGTCATGAGGAGAGCCCTGTGACAGGCCAGTGGTGGCAGGATGGGGTGAAATAGCGTGTTTCTGCTACTCCCTGTCACTGAGGCTGGAAAGACCCAGCAGGTGTGACCTCATGATGATCTGCCTTAATTTAGAAGATGTTAAGGTGTGAAACATGACGGGAGCCATGGTATTTTGCTCTTTATCTACCAAAGTGGCTCTGAATACAAATTAAATAAGTATTGACAATTTCACGTTTGTCAACCATTATCCAATCCGTTCCTATGGGTAATTTTTAAGTAAACATAGCGATGGTTCATTACTATGGTGCTGATAGGTAATGACGTGTTCTTCGTAAAAGAGTTTCCCCAAAGCAAATTTGTCTTTTATGGGACACATTTTATGTGAACAAAAGACACTTCTCCAAATAAAGATTAATGATACCAACTTTAGAGTCACACAGATGAGGGCTAGCGTTTGTCCCTCCAATTACTAGTAATGGGACCTTAAGCAGCTCACTCTCAAGGCCTCAGTTTCCTCATCTGCAGTCTGGGAATATTAACAGAACACCTCTTGTGAGGTTAAACAAAACGCCAACTCTGCTCATAGCTGTGCTGGCCCAGCAGAAATGCTCACATGGTAATCATTTTGCAATATATTCATATGTCAAATCATTATATTGTGCACCTTAAACTTATACAAGGTTATATGTCAATTATATCAATAAAACTTGGGTGGGGGACTTACTACAAAGCTACAGTTATCAAGACAGTGTGGTACTGTGTAAGGACAGATGCATAAATCAGTGGAACAGAATTGGGAGTCCAGAAATAAACCCTTGCATTTATGGTGAATTGATTTTCAGAAAGGGAGCTAAGGCAATTCAAGGGAGAAAGGATAATCTTTTCAAAACAAAGTGCTAAGACAATTCAAATTCAAAAGCAAAAGAATAAAAATTGGATCTGTTTCATACACAAAAAAATTATAACTCAAACTTAATCATAGACCTAAATGTATGAGCTACAACTATAAAACTCTTAGGAGTAAATGTCTGTGACCTTATATTAGTCAAAGACTTACCAAAAGCACAAGAGACAAAAGAAAAAAAGCGTATATTAGGCTTCATCAAAATTAAAAAGCTTTTGTGCTACAAATGATACCATCAAGAAAGTGAAAACACAATCCATATACTGGGAGAATATTTCCAAATGCTATATCCAGACTATATAAAGGGACTTGTATCCAGAATATATAAAGAACTCTTACAACATAATAATTAAAAAGTAAATAACCCAATTTGAAAATAGGCTCTAATTAGACATCTTTCCAAAGAAGATATGCAAATGATCAATAACACATGAAAAAATATTCAACATCATTAGTTATCATAGAAATTCAAATAAAAACCTCAATGAGATACCGCTTAACGAAGTATTAGAAAGAAAGAGACAATCACAAATGTTGGCAAGGATTTAAAGTAATTGAAACCCTCATTTAGTGTTGCTGGAGATATAAAATGATACAGCCACTTTGCAAAATAGTTTGGCAAGTCCTTAAAAAATTAAACATAGAGTTAATATATGACCCAGCAATTCTAGAGAATCTCCTCAACTGAAATGAAACTTATGATTACATAAAATATTGTACATGAATGTTTTAGAAGTGTTATTCACACTACTCAAAAAGTGGAAACAACTCAAATGTACATCAACTGATAGATAAATAAAATGTGGTATATCCATATAATGAAATATTATCTATATATATATAAAAAAGCCCAGCGACCGAATGGCGGAACGACCAGAACAACCAGTCGACCAGTCACTATGATGGACATTGACCACCAGGGGTTAGATGCTCAATGCAGAAGCTGCCCCCTGGTGGTCAGTGCACTCCCACAGGGGGAGCAGCCACTCAGAGGGCGGGTCCACATCCGCTCAGCTGACCAGGATGAGTGACACTCCCACAACGGGCCAATCCCCACAGGCCATGCCCTCCATGCACTGGGCCTCTAGTTCACCTATAAAAAGGAATAAAATATTGATGCATGCTACAATGTGAATAATTCTTAAAAACATTATTCTGTGTGGAAGAAGTCAGTTACAAAGGACAACGTGTTATATGATTTCATTTGTATAAAACTAGGGGCCCAGTGCACGAATCCATGCACCTTAAAAGGAACTGTGGGCTGCGAGACTGCAGTGGGCACAGGGGTGGGTCTCGGCCCATCCTCCATGCCCCTTCACCTCCCCCGTCCTATCTGCTGGCAGCCCCATTCCTGCTGCCACCACTCCCATGCTCTGACGACGCTGGCCCCACTCGCCCCCGCTGACAATGCAGAATGATTGGGACCAGCACCAGCAGTGGGTGTGAGCTGGGCCAGTGCCATCAGCGGGTGCAAGTGGCGGCTGCTGCCCCGATTGCCCCTCAGGAACAGGGGGAGGTGGAGAAGCCCTCAGGGGCAATCAGAGCTGGCAGCTGCTGCTTGCACCCACTGATGGTGCCAAGTGATCGGGACCAGCACTGGGAGCCAGCAGCTGGTTTGAGTGGTGGCTCCGGCACCAGCAGCAGGTGCGAGCGGGGCTGGTGCCGACAGCAGGTGTGAGCGCTGGGTGGGACTGTGGCGTGAGGAGCAAAGAATTTTCAGTAACCACCAGAGGCTTTCCCCGATGACAGCGACCAGCACCCCACCTTGGTCTGGTGCCCCTGCTCACCTGCTCCACCATCCCATCATGGTCGACACCCACCATGTTCCATGCTCTGCCACCTGCTGCTGATGCCCACCATATTCCATGCACACTCCCTGGTGGTCAGCACATGTTATAGCGACCGGTTGTTCGGTTGTTCTGCAGTTCGGTCTATTTGCATATTAGGGTTTTATATATATAGATACCCAGAGTAGTAAAATTCATAGAGACAGAAAATAAATTAGTGGTTGCCCAGGGCTGGGTAAGGAAGGGGAGGAGAGAATAGAAATTGACTTCTAATGGGTAAGGTGGTTTTTTTAGGGGGGGTGACAATAAAGTCCTAAAATTAGATGTGGTGATGGATATACACCTCTATAAATATTATAAAAATAAATATCATACCAACTGAGCAAGTTGTTTTGTTTTTTCTTAATTCCATGATACTCTAGGAGCCGTTATCTATATTTCCTCATTGAACCAAATTAAGCAACAAGTAATGTGGATTGATTATTACCCATCTGTTTATGCAAATAGAGATTAATATTTTACTCAGGAAAGAATGATTAAAAATGTTCAAATCCGTAGTCCTATGTGTCAATAAACCCACAAAAATAATAATAGCTCTAGGATTCCAAAAGGGCAGTCCTTCTCTCTTTCTCCCTTTTAAGGCATTTTTCCCAAGGTCTAAATCACTGATATTCAATATGTCCAAGGACCCATGACCTACAGAGCTGATGTCATGCATAGCAGCATTGAGAGATAATTCACATCCCCTCCATTTGACCCATTTAAACTGTACAGTTCACAGCTTGAGCAACTCTCACCAAATAAAATTTAGAAGGTTTTTGCTACCCCAGAAAGAAACCCTGTACCCATTTACCTTTTCTCCCCATTTTCCTCCATCACCACCACCACCCCAGGCCTAGACAGGGACCAGTCTACTTTATGAATTATGAATTTGCCAGTTCTGGACATTTCATATGAATGGAATCGCGCAGTGTGTGATCTTTTGCGTCTGACTTCTTTCATTCATGTTGTAGCATGTGTCAGTACTTCGTTCCTTTTCGTGGCTGCATAATATTCCATTGTATTTTCCTTCCACATTTGCTTTATCTATTTGCCAGAGGATGGACACATGCTGTTTTAACTTTTGGTTATTATGGTCAATGCTGCTATGAATATTTATGTACATGTTTTTGTGTGGAGATTTCTTTTTACTTTCTTGGGTATATATCTAGGAATGGAATTGCTGGGTCTCATGGTAACTCGATGTTTAGCTTGTTGAGGAACTCTAAGATGGTTTTCCAAGGTGACAATTTTACATTCCCACCGCCAATGTGTGAGGGTCAGGGCTGATTTCTGAAGGTTCATCTCTCAGCCCCTCCTTAGCTGACCTGTGTGCACATCCCCCCGCTGTGTGGGCTCAGGCAGGTCACCCCCAACACCAGCAGCGGGCCTGCACCTGGGGGAGAATCACGTCCGCCTCTTAAGGTCCAGGTGCGGATCAGATGGGCTGATTCCTGCAGGGTTCCAGCCCGGGACACGAGGTTGCAGCAGGTGCTCAGGCGATGCTGCAGGCCTGCACGGCTTGTCATCAGCAGGAAACCACAAAAGTGGCCAAAACCTACGAATAACAAAGCAATCCTCTTAGGCAGCCAGGAGGTGGTTTTAAGGTGAGGGCAAACAGCCGCCTTTCTCCTCTGCCCCAGGCACACGCAGGGAACAGTGGGAGTCGCTCTGGAAGAGCGGGCTTTTCCCCAGAGATCAGCAAGGGAAGAGCCTGGGAAGACGGTCCGCGGAGAGACCCAAGCCGCCAGGTGGAATGAAGCGCCACATCTCTGCCGGAATTGAAAAAAAACAAACAACACAAAACTGGTTCACCTGGATGCCCGTCCCCACGATTGCTTCAAGACACAGAAGAGCTCACACCTGCGCATCCTGTGGTCCATAAGAGACCCACCTTAAAGGAGTATGACCAGAAATAGTCCATTTCACATCCGGTTCTGCCCAGGAAGGACCCAGCTCTGAGGCCTCAAGCCGACTGCAAAGGCAAAACCAAGAGTGGGCACAGCAGCCACGGGTGGGTGTCAGCCCCGCTTCAGGCCCAACGTGGAGCCAGCATCACCCTGGGGCCCCTTTCCGGACTCTACCCTCAGCTTGGGCAGCGACACACACTGAACGGCCTGTTGGCCCGGCCCGTGAATCTGTCACTTTGGAACCCCAGAGGAGGAGCCTGGCGGGGAGCTGAGAAACCCTTCGGAAATGGGCACCGGTAAGGGTGGGGGCTGGGGCGGCGGGCAGGAGAAAAACAAGGGCCGTTTATTGAAAGTTCCATGCAGCTGCGGCTTTGCCAGCGCCTTCGCTTTGAAAGGGACAGAGTTGTTGGAAGTTTCTTTATCAGCTTGTCACACAGAAAGGTGTAAATCAGTGAAACCCCTTTCAGAAGCTTGTGTCCATGTAGGACACCCCTGCGGAGTGCACACTTAAAAGGAGCAACACCCGCGGACGGTGGCTCTCACCTGGCGGAGCAGTAGAACGAGGAGAGAGAGGCCCGTATCCACAGGCCCTGCTGCTCCGGCCCCGCTCGCTCCCCACTGCCCCGGCCAGGCTCCTGCACACCTGCTCCCGGCCCGCGCCCTCAGCGCAGGGCTGCACCCCAGGCGCCCCCAGCTCAGGGCTGCACCCCAGGCGCCCCCAGCTCAGGGCTGCACCCCAGGCGCCCCCAGCTCAGAGCTGCACCCAGGCGCCCCCAGCTCAGAGCTGCACCCAGGCGCCCCCAGCTCAGGGCTGCACCCCAGGCGCCCCCAGCTCAGGGCTGCACCCCAGGCGCCCCCAGCTCAGAGCTGCACCCAGGCGCCCGCAGCCCTGGGGGCCGCCTGGCAGGTCGGCAGGTGCACAGCGCCGCCCCCTCGGCTGTGAGCTCATCTCCCAACTGCGCAGCAAGCGGCCTCCGCATCCAGGCAGCAGGCGGGCGGGCAGGCGCATCTTTCCTCTGCTCACCTGCCCTGCCTGGGAGGCACGAGTGGCAGGACCCCTCCATGGCCTTAAGCGGCCTTCTCCTCGGACAACCCGGGTGCGAGGGAGGGAGGGAGGGAGGAACAGCAGGGCGCCAGGAGACTCGGCCTGGAAAATGAAAAGGTGGGCGGACTGGCCTGCAGTCTATTCTGGGCCCTTTGTCGCAGTCTAGCCTTCCGTCGCGGTTTAAAGCGTCTGCTTTCCAAAAGGCCAGAGGAGTACTAAACCGCCCTTATACACGCGCCACTTTAAGACAGGTGATGCGCATGGCAGCCTTGAACGTCACACGTGTCCTTGGCGGAGAGCATCAGCGGGCTTCCCGCCCTCCTGGGGGACAGTGGGATGGGGCGGCGCAATGAGGTTCGTCCCGCAGGAGGACACAGACGAGGTGTGACTGCCCTGGAGCAGGAAAGCAGCTGCACAAAGCTCAGCCTCTCCGCCACAGTGGTTCCCAGGGTGGGCCACACGCCCACAGGGGGCAATTCGAGAATGAGTTACTAACAGTGCATTTTTTGCATTTCTTGTGGTTCTAGCGGCATCATATACAGTATAGAAATATATATTGTGACATATTTATGCCCTTTCTCTCTTATATGTATTGAAACTTTATTTGCTATTTTTTCATATCACTTCATATTATTACTATTTTTTTTTTTAACAATTTCTTCCTCTGGACTTCAACTGTCCTTTTGTTCTTTTATTTTTCTCTTTCATGGCTGCCATGTTCTTTGGAAGCCTGTTTAAACCAAGTTAATGGCCTTTTAGGCTTCCTCCATGTGAATAGGAGTTCACTGTTTGAATAATAAGAATTTTATGTCGGGGGGGCGGGGGGGGGAGGAAGGAGGGAGGCATCAGGATTTTAGAGATGCTTAGGTGGGGCCTGGCCAAAAACAGGTTGGGAACCACTGCTCTAATCCTAGTGGGTGTTCTGAGTCTGTGGCTTGCCCACACTGTCCTCACATTCCCTAACTTTTTAAAGGAAATGATTCCTGACTTCTTTGTGAGTCATTCCCTGAAGATCTAGAAATACACAATATATTGTAGAAGCAAAGGGATTTTCAGTTAGCCATGGAGAGCTGGACACCGGCTCCCCTCAGAACCTTCCTCAAATGGCAGTAAAGAAATTGAGTCCAAAAGGACTAAGAATGGGAGGGAACCCAGCCGGGGTGGCTCAGTGGTTGAGTGTCGACCTGTGAACCAGGAGGTCACGGTTCGATTCCGGGTCAGGGCACATGCTTGATCCCCAGTAGGGAGAGTGCAGGAGGCAGCCAGTCAATGATTGTCTCTCATCATTGATGTTATATCTCTCTCTGAGCCCTCTCCCTTCTCTCTCTGAAGTCAATAACAATATGTTCATTTGTTTTTTAAAAAAAGAACGGGAGGGGAGGCGACCACAGGCAAGAGAAAGAGATGCCCATGTATTTTGAAAAGCCACAGAAGGGATGGTTGTGTGCTGACTGGATGGGGGAGAAGCTGGAGCCTTTGTTGGTGGGAGAGGGGTCTACGGAGGCAAGGTGATGGGGGTTGTAGGACCCTGGGATGACTGAGGAGCCTGGAGGCACCAGGCACCTTGAAGGGGCATCTTCCAGAAGCAGGGGTGTCCAGGCACCCCTTTCCCAGGCAGCCTGACGTGGACTTCTCCCAGATCCCAGCAGGAGCGTCGGCATCGGTCACCAGGAACCCTGTGGACTGGGGTGGTTGTCACTCCTGACGAAAGGAATTCAGTTGAAATCCACACCCCTAAGCCAGGAGGCTCCCTCCCCCTCGCTTAGGCTCCAGAAGACAGGCAGCCAAACCTACACCAGCCCCGCCTCCACCCCCCTCTCCCTCTGTGAGGCTGCGGCCTGCACTTTGGGGAAGTGACCTTCACAGGAGAAAAGACCCACAGATGCTGGCAGGGGGCTCCCCAGTGGAAAAGCCGGGTCTCCAACTGGTGACTCTGAGACAGGCCCACTCATTAACAAACCCCTCCTCCCACCCCACACGCGTGGCAATGACGTGTAGAGTTTCCTATCAACTTGGATGCTCTCTCTGAAATATAAATATTTAGCCAAGGATTAACAGGCTTTTTAGGAAAGTCCCAACCTAAGCGGAAGGAAACTGAAAATAAAAATAAAAAGCCTTACGATTAATGACCCCAGAGAAATAACCAAAACATTCTCAACCATGAAACAAGAATCTCATACTATAAAAGGATTCCTAAGAGAGTAAGAACGAGCACTTGAAAATGGAAAATACAATAGCAACAAATTTTTAAATCCATACGATTGGAAGGTAAAGTTGTCAGGAAGTTTCCCAAGGAGTGGAACAATAACACAGATAGGGGTGGGAAGTAGGAGGCAAAAAATAATAATTAGAAAATGAATCCATGAAATCCAATATCTGAATTATAGGAGTTTCAGGGGGGGGGAGGAATGTTATCAACAAAATTATTCAAGGAAGTTTCCCAGAACTGGAGGAATGAAAAGGCACACTGAACAAAAATGGGTAAATTAACCCATTAATTAAAATTCCCTTGCGCTTCATTATGACCAGTAGAGATCAGGAGAATACCCTAAGAGTTTCCTAAAAACTCCCACTTTCAAGGGTCATGGTCCGGAAGGGCCTCGTGGTTCCCAGTAGCAATCCCAATGCAGAGGAACAGGGTCTGAAATCCTGAGGGGAAATCGCTAGCCTGCCCCAATCTCATCGTGTAAGGGTGGAATCAAGATAAGCAAGATCTCTAAAGTGTTCCTTCCCAGGAATCCTTTCTCAAAAATGATTCCACTGGAAGACTTCCCCAAAGCTAGGGAGTGACGCATGAAAGAGAATGGCACTCCCCATGACCTCCCCCTAGGAAGAAGGGACTCCTGCGGGAGAAAGGCAAAGGGCATCCCCAGAAGGACTGGGAAGGGAGGCCCTGGGACAGGAGCAGTCAACCATTGGCAAGTGCAGCTGGTTCGTTGTTGGATCGGGGCACAGAGAGCTCCAAGAGGGAAGTTTCGAAGAAAAAAAAAACTAAGAGATTATCTGATGTTTCTGAAAGAATGGAAAGAAGGATAGTTCTGTTTGAATGGCAAAGACTAATTAATGGTAGTTATGTAGAAATCAAAGTAAATGGGAGACATGAAGCACTTATTACCTTCAGGAATAACAAAACATATCTAATACCTTAATCAATAAAGAAATTAAAAAACAAAAAACATGTACAGGAAAGGAAATGTAGCGGGCTGGTGTGGGTCATTGGTTGAGAGTCAACCTATGAACCAGGAGGTCCCTCAGTTCGATATCCTGTCAGGACACATGCCTGGGCTGGATCCCCAGTAGGGGGCGTGCAGGAGGCAGAGATCAATGATTCTCTCTCATCATTGATGTTTGTCTCCTCCCTCTCCCTTCCTTCTGAAGTCAATGAAAAATATTTTTTAAAAAGAAAGGAAAGCCGAAACTGGTTTGGCTCAGTGGATAGAGCGTCGGTCTGTGGACTAAAAGGTCCCAGGTTCGATTCCGGTCAAGGGCATGTACCTTGGTTGCGGGCACGTCCCCAGTAGGGGTTATGCAAGAGACAGCTGATCGATGTTTCTAATCAATGTTTCTAACTCTCTATCCCTCTCTCTTCCTCTCTGTAAAAAATCAATAAAATATATTTTTAAAAAAAGAAAAAGAAGAAGAAAAGAAAGGAAATGTAATTGTAGGACTTTGGGCTCAACTGTGACTAATATTTATGCAGTGATCGAGGAAATACTAAAACTGAACTGACCAAAGTCCTTAACACAAGTACTTTGGGAAGAGCTGGGGAGGGACAGTGTCTTCTATGGTGGGAGGAAGGGGTGTGTGAGCACCGAAACTCCATGACCCATAGTGGGCAGTCCATGGGTCATTTCTTCAACTGCACAGATGAAGAAGTCACAATATAAGAAGGTTATTGAGAAATATGGAAGTAAATACTGGGGGGGTGGAGAGGAATGAGGCTTAAAACGCTGAAGGTAGCTTCTGGGGAGTGCAAGTTGAGAGTGGGGAGGAGTGGAGTAATGTATTCCTCCTCCTCTTTTCTGAAATCTAGGAATGCTAAAATAAAATGGCCTTTTTGAAAAAAAATGGTGTTTAAAATAATTTAGTCAGTGGTGTCAATGCTGGGTGGCATTCTTCTGAGGCTAATGAATGACCAGGGTGAGCTTGCCTGTCCCTGAGGTCTGGGCATATGGCCCAAGCCAGGCTGGCCCTTTGTGCGGTCAGGCTCCACCTGGTGGCCAATGTGTGCACAGGACTCCGTAGTGACAGGGATGGTTCCTGGGACTCCTAGGAAAGTGGCCGCAATTCCGGAATACCCCTGGGGACCTTTGATCTGAGGAAAGTGAACTGGGAGAATACTGGACACAGGAGACTCGTCCTTTTCCTTCCCACGTTTCGAATTGGGGTCCCTGCCATTTCCCCTCCTGCTCTCAGCCTTCTCCCCCAGCCCTTTCTCCTCTGGGCGGAGAATCAGGGCTGACCACCAATCCTGCTACAACTGGATTTTCTAAAATCACTGTTTATTGCTAGCACACAATAGGAGGACGACTCTCTTCACTTTAAACTAGTCAGAGTACCTGTATTACTTTTAGAAAATAATATAAATAATAAAATATTTATGGGCCAAGAGTGTCAGAAGCCAGGAGCAATGAGTGGGTATCTGAGGAAAAAGAATCACTGGCCTAACTCAACCTAATCATCGACCTCCTTGCACAGGGTAGAGGCATTACCTTCCAGGAATCCTTTCCTGCTTTCCTTTTCTAATTTCTAGCACATTTCAGCTAAATTTTCTCAATTTAAAAAAAAAAAATGGTGACAACATATTTCTTTAACAGTCCCAAGGCAAGTTGTACAGCTTTTTGTGTGTGTAATCAGTTCCGTGCTTACCAAATCTCTCTCCACAGGGAAAGAAAAAACCCCTTCTGTCCTTTTACCTTCCCCTAGCTCCTTATTGCTACCATTTGCATTCATTTGTTCAGTGAAATTGTACAAGAGGCATCATTGTCCTTAAAATGGACGCTCGGGGTCTAGGGCTGGTTTTTCTCCCAACAATGCAGAGCAAGCATGTCAAACTCCCGGCCCACGGGCCACATGCCTCGTTTATTTGGCCCATGTTAGCCTTTGAGGTTGACATGCTTGATGTAGAGCAACATCAAAGTCACTGGACATATCACAGTTAAAGCTCATAAAGTAAATAAAATACCGTGACTAATGGGAATAGTTCATTTCAAATCAAGAATAAGTGTTATGGGGCATTTGGAAATTTCACAAGGCCCGTAACTCATCCAGATTTGGCCACCCTGTTTCTGTGATGTGGACATTAGTCGCAGGGAGGTCTCAGTTACAGCCAGAAGGAGTTGCATATCTCACCTCTTTAGCGTATTCACCTATGGATATTAAAGCAGAGCTTCATGGGAAAGGAGCGAGAACTTAAGTTCTGAGAGAAGGGGAAAAAGAAGGAAGCAGCATCCCGGGAGAAGGATCTGGAATGTCAGGGCAGGGCTCGCAAAGGCAGACTCACCCAGCTTCACCTATTTGTTCAGCAATGTGGTCATTGTTCTGGACATCAATTTTCATAGTGGAGAGGTTTTTTAAAAGGCTAACAGAGAGTTCTAGTTAAAAGAATGCTAGATAATCAGCTTGTTATGTTGAAAACATGCAAGTGCTTTCTAAAGCCAAGTTTGAAGATGTTGATGTGTCATAATATAAATTTAATATTATATCTAAAAGTTTTATTTTTTTAATATATTTCTTTATTGATTTCAGAGAGGAAGGGAGAAGGAGAGAGAGATAGAAACATCAATGATGAGAGAGAATCATTGACCGGCTGCCTTCTGCACACCCCACACTGGGGATCGAACCCACAACCCAGGCATGTGCCCTTGGCCGGAATTGAACCCGGGACCCCTCAGTCCGCAGGCTGACGCTCTATCCACTGAGCCAAGCCGGCGAGGGCTATATCGAAAAGTTTTAAAGGGGTGGATTTATTATTCACTCTTGCCACATCTGAAAATATCTTAAAGTATTCATATTTGGACATGGTATTAAATGTATTTAACTTTATTTTAAACGATTTAATAAGATATTTTAGCCCAACCGGTGTGGCTCAGTGGTTGAGTGTCATCCTATGAACCAGGAGGTTACAGTTTGATTCCTGGTCGGGGCACATGCCCGGGTTGTGGGCTCGATCCCCAGTGTGGGGCCTGCAAGAGGCAGCAGATCCATGATTAGCTCTCATCATTGATGTTTCTCTCTCTCCCACTCCACTCATCTCTGAAATCAAGAAAAAAATATTTAAATAAAAAAAAAGATATTCTAGGCTCCTGAGTTATATAATATTAGCACCTAAGCTTTTTACCCTGTGCCTACCTAAGTTGATTATGAAAGTCATCTTATAACCTACCCATTCCCAAGTAATTACAATCTTAACTATGTCCTTTAACACGTGCGTTTTAGTGTTTTATTGTCCCAATTATGAGTCCAGAACCATCACTGTGCACCTTGCTCATGACCCCACTCAGTTCGGGTCACCAGCTCGGTCCACCTCTAAGGGGCCTGTCTCTGTAAGGCAGGAGAAAGGGGGTTGTGTAAAGAATGGAAATCAGCTTCTATGTGATTTGGGAGCAAAGTGCACCAAAACCCATAAACCACAAAGTAGCTTATATCCAACGGCAAATGTGCAGTGTGGTGGCGTCCACGTGGTTCTGTCCACTCCATCCCTCCTGCTCGTTACTGCACGCCATTATCACGCTGAAACACATCGCATGCTCTCTGGATTGTCTAACAAACCTTTACGTTTGGAAATAAGCTGCCATCTCTGCTTGCAATTTTATGTCAAAGGGTAAGGAAAACTGAATCAGGCCGTCATCCGTGAGCTCCATCTTCACCAGTGTAACTCCCCCGACGTCCCCAGCGTGGGCTGTAGGTAGAGGCAGGGAAGGCACTGTTTTGATGTTGCCTGAAAATTTCGTTAGTGGCCTGGGTGCAGAATTCAGAATCACTGGTACATTTTTAGTTGACTTGGTAGTAATTTGTTGAGGTTCACTCTATCTCAGGACATTTTTCTCACAGACATGAGCCTTTTATCTTCTTGGCAGGCACTTGGATTCAAAGACAAGGTGTCCCCTGAAAATGTATACACACTTTGAATAATTATTAAATCCCAATGGGTTAAATCTGAAAAGAAATGAGCATCCATTGAGTTAGCAGCGGTTAAATGTGTATACATTTTTTGGGACGCCCTCTATATAAGGCTGAATGAAAACAAAACATAGTGCGGTATCTTGAAGCTGGTATTTAGTTTTCCACTTCCTTCTTTTATACTATCTCCCATATTTCTTTTTTTTTTAAAGCTCCACTAAATCCTACTTCATATTGTACTATATCATGTGTTCTTGTAAATTTAATTGATAAGCATTTTAGAACTTTTGTGTAGTTGCTGTGCTTAAGGGTTGCAGCCATGTTCCATGGGACAAAATAATGTGACTTCCAGCAGTAATTTGATTTGGTGTTAAAAGGAGTATGATACTGCAGGGAGGGGGGACTTGCAACATAGTGATGATGATGATGATGATGATGATGTGGTGTGAATTTTAAGGGCAAATAGATATGCAAATAATTGTCATCCTGAAGAGAGTGCAGGAAACGCAGGCACTGAGAACACCTGGGTGCTAGGGGCGTCTACCTTGTAGCAGAACCCCGTTGTCCAGCTGCTGGGCTGGCTCCAAGGCGGTGCTAATGGCCGCCAACCTTCAGATGACAAAAAGCTAAGGGCCCGTTTTGGCTCTTAGTGGTTGCGAGGGCTCACGTATCACACTCTCTCATTTTCATGACGAGCATCAGAATTTCCGGGGCAGGGATTCTCATTTGTGTCACCCTCCTGGGGAGACTGAGTGTGGGATGACTGTCTTTCCACTGTCGTCATTTTCACATTTTTTCTTTTTTCCCAACGGATCATGGCTCCTGGAGGGATTCTTGATTCCCCCAGTTCTGTCATTTCAGCCTGGTCCCTTCCCATGCCGAGTAGTAAAACACCACTAAATGTCCTTTGGAGTAAATCAGCATCCGAGTCGAGCATTAACAGACTTGGGTTCTTTACCAAATATCGCAATTCGTGGCTGCTTCCCTGGCATATTAATGACTCATTAACTACACGCCAGTGTCTCATTGAGTGCCGATCTAATCGCTTCCAGGAGATGGGAGTTCACTGCCACAGCCGAGTGGCCCACATCCCTGGAAGGGGAATCAGTCGACACAACTTCAAGCTGTCTCCGTCCAACTTCACTGTGTCAACCCAACGGCATGTGTTTGTTTTTGGGTTCTGCCACCTCGCGTCAGGCAAATCGGTTACTGCTCTAAGCCTCAGTTTTCTTGTCTCTAAAATGGAGATAACACAACTAACATGCAGAAGACACAGCTAAACACATAGACAGATATGACTCAACGTAACTTGTCACGTGGTCCCGGCAGGCTGCAGGCTGCTGGGAGATGTGCATTGGGGGGCCCGGCCAGTTCAGGGGGTGGAAAACACAGTGATTAGAAGGGTTGGATACCGGACAGAAGAGAATGGTGGGGGGTAAACGTCAACCATTGAAGCCATAACCCGAAAAAAAAGTACAATTCAAAAATGTCAGCACTGTGCTGGCCCCAAACCCCACTCTGCCAGCAACGTTCCTCCCCTGCCATACGCTGGCCCCTGTGTTAGGGAGCTGTCCACGGGGCGTGGGAGTCACTGCGGCTCACGCCTGCCCCACCGACTCCAGCAAAAGCACGTCAGAGAGCCGAGCGCTCGTTTCCCTGTGAATGATGGCTATGAAGCTTTTGGGTTTTACCCAAATCTGTGTTTTTCCACAGTACATTTGTTCCCGAGATTGGAGCGGGTTCCCAGGGAGTGCTTGTGAAGACAGCGGAGGGAAGAGGCCAGATTGCCGTCTCCCCGAGCCTGGTCCCCCTGGGAAGAGCTCGTTTATCTCCTGCCAATGGGGCCCGCGCTGGGCCTTGCCAAGCTCGGTGGCGGCAGACCACTCACTGGTCACTCACCCTGAAAACCGACAGGGCAAAGGAGGCCACACCCCAACGAGTGCCTGTGCATTGGGGCAAAGCCTGGCTTGCGAGTGGTTACAGGGACTCCTCACAGGTGACTTTCCGAGTGTGTCCTTACCAGGGCCATACAGGATTGTGTCCTAGCATTTTGATGAATAATGTTGAGCAAGACAGAAAAACGTTGAATATAAAAAAGAGGCAAAGTGATGAGGGGAGAGTCGGGATTCTTACGATCAATCCATATTTATGGCTGAATTATTGGTGCTGGAGTATGGACCTAATTTTCATAGTTATCTGACCCATTGGACTTCTGCCTCATTTCTTATCATTTCGCTGCCATTCCCCAATGTTTTCTCCACTCCAGCCACCCTCTCTCTTTGGCATCTCCATCCAGGCCTCCCTTTCTGGCAGGTTGGCACAATGGCACCCTGATAGTGCTTGGTCTCCATGTTTTTGCATAATTTCTGGGGGGGAAATATTAGTGAAGAGGATAAGGAGCAATTATTATGCCTCTGTTGTTCACATAGCTTTGCAAATTGGTTGATGCTTATGGATTACTCACACAACAATCGTATGATGCAGCCACTAATGCCACTTGCTTCAGAAATGGGGGTGCAAGGCCGAGATGTTAGCTGGTACAGGCAGGACACCAGGGACACTTGCAATCTCCGGTCAAAGATATGAGTACTTTTGGGGGAGGGGGCCTTGCGGAATGTTTAATTGGCGAGATTAAGTCGTGACGCTCTGTGCCCCGAGGACAGGTGCCTGGTTGAAAGACCACACAATGAGAGAGATTCCACAGGAGAAGCATGTGGGTGTGGAGAGATGGGGCTCCCATAACGGTCACGGGAAAGCACCGTCTCATCATGTATGACCGGTGCTGGGGGTTTCCGACATTGAGTGAGCAGCTGATGGAAATCTAGCTCATCTAGATGAGAACATAAGCCCATCATGGACTTGCCAGCAATGCTAACAATTTTATCTTCAGAGACTTAAAAAGAAACAAGGAAGCCTGACTAGCATGGCTCAGTGGTTGAGCATCAACCTATGAACCAGAAGGTCACGATTCGATTCCCCGTCAGGGCACCTGCCCGGGGTTGCAGGCTCAATCCCCAGTGCAGGGCATGCAGGAGACAGCCGATCAATGATTCTCTCTCATCACTGATGTTTCATTCGCTTCTCCTCTCTTCCTCTCTGAAATCAATAAAAAGATATTTAAAAAAAAAAAAGAAATAAGGGGATGTTCCATTTAAGGGGCAGGAAGGAACTGGTTCTGTAGCCCAGCGTGGCCCAGGGCTAAAGGCCACTTCACGCGGGCCCAGTGCCTGGGCAGGTTATATCAGCATTAATTCCACATCTCGAGATGGAGGTAGTGGATAGTACTTCGCTCAGAAGACTGTTGCGAGAATTCAGAGAGGAAAACAATGCTTGGCGAGTGGAAGGAACTGTGGAAACATGTCAGACACACACAGCTGGTTGCGAAGAGATGAGTGTGTGCTTTACTGGAAGTTCAGAAGGAAGGCGGTCACAAAGAATGGCAGGGATGGTGGCACCGGGGGGCAAAGGTGGGTGTCCAGAGGTACCTAACAGCCTGGCAGGTAGCCCGGGGGATCAGGCTGTGCCATGGTGTGGAGGAGGTGATGGGCAGCTACGATGGAGGGTGTGTATCAGACAGTGCCCGGGTACTGAAAGGAAGGCCATGCCAGGTGGCAGGCAGTGTTGGAGAAGGTGGCACCTGCTTGGACGTTCTCTAGGCAGTAGTCGCCAACCGGTGGTCCGTGGACCACTGGTGGTCCATGAGGTCCGAAAGGTTGGCGACCGCTGGTTTAGAGTACAGAC